>NC_064638.1:197249555-197565388 GCF_023864345.2 Schistocerca serialis cubense | reverse complement strand
AACTACTTCAAAAGACTGCCCGCTGTGAAGTCTGGCCTCCGACGCACTTTCGCTGTAAGCTATAGCAGCATTATGCCCGCAGCGGGGCGTACCCACCAATAACAGCTACAAACGACTCGCAACACAGCACCTGACCTGCCGCAACACCTGGTTCTCTTTGCGGCGCGTACTCTCAGCCGTAAATTGTTTTGTTCAGTACTCTAAGGCCCCTATTTACTTCGGCGCGAATGAAAGCAAACACAAACGAATGCACATGTACAAACGATTCGCCAGTGTTCCCTACCATTCGCATGCATCTGTGAACAAGCGTGTACAGTAGATAGAGCGCAAGACAACACGAGATACTGAACGTAACCTACGAATGCAGAGGTTTCTTTTCCTTTTTTCTTTTTTTTTTTTTTTCGCGCCAGTAACAGACACTAGCTGGAAAATGCTCATGTCGGAGCACGAAACAGGCGAATATGCTCCTCTTTAAAAGACACTGACAGAAAGTGGGGAACCAAATGCATCAGAACTCATCAACCTATTTTGGTATGCGAACATATTCGGGCTTTTTTTAACACAGAACGTTCTAAATCCTTTTATCAATCTCTCTTTCTAGTGAAGCCCTCATGCTCGTCTCCCTCCAACTGCTACTATCGATATATGTCTCTCCCCCATTGTCGCATTTTTCTGCCATTGGCCTTTCCTCCTGCCTGTTTCTCCCACTGTTACTGTCTTGTTCCTTTTTCTCGCTCTTTCTTGCCACTGTCTCCTTCTCTGCTACTTTCATTGTCTCTCTGTCCCACTTCCATTGTGTTTGTCCCACGCTTTTCCTCTCTCATTGCTATGGCCTCTTTCTTTCTCGTTCACAGTCTGCTGTCTTTCTCTTCAACCATTCTCCACACATGTCCTTGGAGATGGTTTACTCGGGGTTTTGGCCCCTATACTGGGAAACTCAAATACGTTAGCGTAGGGGGTGGGAGAAAGTGGGCAACTTTTTTCTTGTTGAAGTTCTGAGGGATTCCAGACACTTCCCCCCCCCCTTCCCCAAAGACTATGTATGGTCTCCACTCTTCCCTCTTTTTCATTTCGACTGTCTGTTCTCTCTTTTACTCCCACTGCTTCTATCTCTATCCGTTTCTCTTTCTTTCTCTTTAGTTCCACTGTCTGCCACTGGCCATCACTATCTCCTCTCTCTTTGGCTCGCACTACAATTGTCTTCATCCATCTCTATTTCTCTTCCTCTTTTTCTTTCCCACCATCACTGATTCCTTTCTTTCTCTTCCACTGGCACTGTCTCCTCTCTCTTCCACCGTCGCTGTCTAACTACTACTTTGTTTCAGCACAAAAAAAACTCGAATATATTTGAAAGCCAAAATATTTTGGTGCTCCAACAGGAGCATTTTCCAGCTAGTTCCCTACTTTTCCCTGAGACAGCATGGTGTGCTGCTTATATAAGACTCATTATGTATATCAGTAAAGTTTTGACAGTTTATTTATATTTCCTCGACACATTTACATACTTTCACACGTATCAACAACAAATAAGTACGCATAATATAAGGTTAACGCAAAATTGTCTCCCGTCCAGCGTTAAGTTCACTTCACGCTACTTTACATAACACTGAACAACTGTTTAGGCTATATCTACACTATATATAACAATCCAATGTTTGATTTGCAAACGCAAAGAATTTCGTAGTAGCAAACAATTTTTTTAAGGTGCTTGGCCCGCCAAGCGGCACCATCGGATAATTTCCCAGTCAAGACAGCCTGTATAATCGTGAAGTGCCCATTATACAGAGACTGCGCGTCATAAGGTTTCAATGATGTAAAAATGGTTGCTAAAAACGTATTTTGGTGACCTCTGAGCCCCTGCGATGACCCCAGAACCCTTTCCTCGTGTCCACAACGTCAATTAAAACAACATTCGTGCCTGAGACCGGATATTACGTGCATATTTTACTGCATGAATACTACAACATTGAACTTCTGGACCTTAGTAACGGGCAATGATATCGAAAAAAGTTTCTAAGTTCCCCAGGAACATCATCTTAAGAAAATACGGTAACGTTTCCGATGATCCATCGTGGAAGAAAGTATAGAAATGGCCATCTCCGATTTTCGCACCCAAAAATCGTGGTTTTCAGGATTTTTTTTTCAGGACTTGCTCATGGACAAATGATGCTTTTATAGGCTGTTTAAGTCTGACCCTTTACCCAGCCTAATGCTTTGGCTGGAGGAACTGTGTACTGTTTAAATTTTGATCCTGTACCATAGAATAGGTGCAGTACGCCCATTCTTCCCATAGGTATACAAATGGTCTCTAGGCCAAGGGGTATCCAAAACACTTAGCTCCTTACCTCTGTGGTCAATAGGATCCGAGACATGACCACCTACAAATAGCATTTTCGCGCGCTGCTTTTTTTTGGACATATTGGTACCGCGTCCTATCGTGCACGGACGGATACAATGTACAAAAGTATATAATTAGAAACAAAATGCAAAAGTTTGGTATTCAGGGAGGATAATTTTGCTTGTCGAGCGCTATATTTTTCACAAAGTGAGAAAGGAAGAATTTATGTGTCTCAATTTGTACGTTACCGTGGAATGCGCGGATGTGATGCACTTAAAGATTGAACTGCAGCTCCGGCTTTCAATGGTATCAGTTCAAAACTTTTCACGTATGTCAGTTGGTGCATTTCGCTAGCTTACCATTCAACTGAGAAAGAAGGTTCAAAGCATAATACCAATTACAGGCGAACAAAAAAATCTGAAAAAAAGTTAGCATTTACAGTCCGGTTACTAGCAACCAGTTTTTACGTTAGTGATTGTTTCGTATTTCAGTATCTCCTATATGGGACGGTTAGAAAGGAGTCTGAAAATCGTGTAAGGGTGCTGCAGGGTAGGTTTTCCACAGAAATAATTATTTAGAAAAGAATTCGATACGTTGCACCTTTCCGAGTTAAATAGCATTGAAGTTAGCCAATCAGGCCGTTTACTGCGCAAATTTAAGCGGCCCGCCAGATAGAATTAGTGTCAGTTGTTCCCATAGCATAGACGATAGCACACAAAACTGCTCAGCTTATGGCTCGGGTTCGATCCTTGCTAACGTCCCACGTCTAATTTTTGTATCGCACTCTTGTTTGTTTTTGGGAAACCAAACGATGAACACGTATGGCAACACCGTCTCTGTCGAGATGCTCAAGTTTGCACGCGTAACGTCCTGATTGGCTAACTACAGTGCTAATTAACTTGGCAACAAGGCAAAGAATCGATTCTTTTTCGTAAATATTATTTCTCACTACAACCTAGACTGCAACACCCTTACAACCTCTTCTGACTATTTCTGACCACCTTGTATATTAGATGGTACACTACTGACCATTAAAATTGCTACACCACGAAGATGACGTGCTACAGTCGCGAAATTTAACAGACAGGAAGAAGATGCTGTGATTTGCAAATGATTAGCTTTTCAGAGCATTCACACAAGGTTGGCGCCGGTTTCGACACCTACAACGTGCTGACATGTGGAAAGTTTCCAACCGATTTCTCATACACAAACAGTAGTTGACCGGCGTTGCCTGCTGAAACGATGTTGTGGTGCCTCGTGTAAGGAGGAGAAATGCCTAAAATCACGTTTCCGACTTTGATAAAGGTCGGATTATAGCCTATCGCGATTGCGGTTTATCGTATCGCGACATTGCTGCTCGCGTTCGTCGAGATCAAATGACTGTTAGCAGAATATTGAATCGGTCGGTTCAGGAAGGTAATACGGAACGCCGTGCTGGATCCCCACGGCCTCGTATCACTACCAGTAGAGATGACATCTTATCGGCATGGCTGTAACGGATCGTGTGGCCACGTCTCGATCCCCGAGTCAACAGATGGGGACGTTTGCAAGACAACAACCATCAGCACGAACAGTTCGACGACGTTTGCAGCAGCATGGACCATCAGCTCGGAGACCATGGCTGCGGTTACCCTTGACGCTGCATCATAGACAGGAGCGCCTGTGATGGTGTACTCAACGACGAACCTGGGTGCACGAATGGCAAAACGTCATTTTTTTCTGATAAATTCAGGTTCTATTTGCAGCATCATGATGGTCGCATCCGTGTTTGGCGACATCGCGGTGAACGAACATTGGAAGCGTGTATTCGTCATCGCCATACTGGCGTATCACCCAGCGTGATGGTATGGGGTGCCATTGGTTACACGTCTCGGTCACCTCTTGCTCCCATTGACGGCACTTTGAACAGTGGACGTTACATTTCAGATGTGTTACGACCCGTGGCTCTACCCTCATTCGATCCCTACATTTCACTACATTTCAGCAGGATAATGCACGACCGCATGTTGCAGGTCCTGTATGGGCCTTTCTGGATACAGACAATGTTCGACTGCTGCTCTGGCCAGCACATTCTCCAGATCTCACACCAATTGAAAATGTCTGGTCAATGGTGGCCGAGCAACTCGCTCGTCACAATACGCCAGTCACTACTCTTGATGAACTGTGGTATCGTGTTGAAGCTGCATGGGCAGTTGTACCTGTACACGCCATCCAAGCTCTGTTTGACTCAATGCCCAGGCGTATCAAGGCCGTTATTACGGCCAGAGGTGGTTGTTCTGGGTACTGATTTCTCAGGATCGATGCACCCTAACTGCGTGAAAATATAATCACTTGTCAGTTCTAGTATAATATATTTGTCCAATGAGTACCCGTTTATCATGTGCATTTCTTCTTGGTGTAGCATTTTTAATGGCCAGTAGTGTATCTAATGCCTCCATTGTTATTTGCGAAGTACTTCAAGGATTTTATCAGCGCACATACAAGGAAGATTTATTGACTGGTGAAATTCGAAATATACATACGACCTGTCACACGGGCTACTTGATAAAACCTGCTATACTCTTTGGTACAGGGCAGATAACGTGATTCGAGGTAAATGATTATTATTTATCGTCAAAATTCACTGTCATAACAGAGATAGACACACGTACGCACACAGATCTCACACTACGCGAAGGAATGGTGCCTGCCGCCGCGAAGGATAGGGAAAACCTCTCCAATTAGGAGGCTGAACCTGCCCGTCGGGATCTCCCAGCCATTCATGCCGTACTACTTTACTTTGCTATCAGCCACGTAATTACAAGATACTGTTTAATATCAGCAACGAGAATGTTCAAGTCTTTCGTATATTTTTAATTTTAATCGGCATAATAATTACATATTAGTACTTTTTTACTTTCAAGGGAATTTATTGTGCTTTTGCTTTTCGTTGCAGAGTTTGTTCTTGTACATTCCGTTCCTAATTGATGCAAGCGTTTAAAGAATTTATTGTCTTTCTTACGTCCCAAGTAGGACCTCTGAGTGTTTCTGGAATTTTCTACCCATCACATTTCTTTTCCTCCGGAATTTGTGCTGTGGATCTCTTGGATTTCAGGAGTACATATGGTATCTGCATTCCTCTGTCAGCAACGTTACATTCTCTTCGGACAACCCCATCGCTCACGTAATTCATATTGACAACAACAACAACAACAGCAGCAGACAAGATAGTGGACTGTGAAGTGAATACGTTGCAAACTTCCTTTGATAGTTCGCTAACAGACCGACACCCGGTGAAATTGGCGCGTATACAAGCGGATATGAATCGGCCCGGACGAAAGCAGTCTACTCACGCTCACCTAGCGATTTCAGGAGAGAGAATTGCCATTCGCTGCTACACGTTCGCTTGTCTTCGATGTGGCGTAAAGAGCGCTTAAGACGACAGCTCTGCACTACCAAAGAATTATAATGCTTCGTAGTTATGGACTAATCAGTCTTTTGATCTGGTCAGTTTCAGTGTTCACGACCTGAAACTATTGGTCGCCTGCGTTTTAAGCTTTAGGTGACGTTTCAATAAAGCCGACATAGAGGAAATGAAAAACGTTGTTGGTTTTTTGGCAGTTAAGCTAGGTGCTTGTGAGACGTTAATGCTAATCATTATATGAACAAACTGCACATGAGACAAACATTAATGGTATGAGCATTGAAGAACTGACGATACACTCTGTAAGAAACAAGACATCAAACGTTAATGAACATCCGACTCTGCATTTGGAAAATTCTGTAGATGCTCTTACGTCAGTATGAAGCTATTCTAAACAAACTAGTTCGCTAAAAGAGCAACAGCCCAGATACGGCAGCAATGCAAAGAACACACTGTCGAGTTAACGGTTGAAATAGAAAACTTAACATGTACAAAGCAAAGAACTTGATGACCAAAAGCTAGAGATAAGAACTTTTTCAAAAAAAGAAGCATCAAAAACGTCTAGAAAAATTTTGGGAATTGTGAAATTTGACATGCGAAATGGATACCACTACTGAAATTTCATTGCCAAGCGCCCAAGCTGACGTCTTCTCTTTGTCTAATCACTAATTCAGACAGGTTTGTTCTTTTAGTTTGTATAGATTTCAAGCGGACAAGTGTGAACTAGCCCACTAACAGTTCAATTCAACATAATTCAATTTATTACTATGAAATTTAGACCTGTTGCCTGGAAACTCTAAATAGGTCATACACATTCAGTAATCATGATGACATACAATGTTTTGTATTACATACGTAGTGATGAATCATTTTAAGGGCAATCAGTGGTAATATTAGCTAAAAATAAAACAGAATATTTGAAAAATTAGAATGAACTTAGAAAAAATAAAAGGAATTAACTGATGTTCGCAGCGAAAAGCTTCCAGATTACATTACTAACCACTACCAATGTACCTGCCACAAATTTCATTTCATAGACGAATTCGTGCTTTGGCACTCAAAATAATTTCGAAACTTACGTGTACACCGGCGTCACCGTCGAGGGAATCATTCATGAAACTACAGGGTGGTCCAAAAGTCCATAAACAACCTCATAAAACTCAAGTGGAGTAGCAAACAGCAGAACGAAGTCCCTACACATGAGGAAGGGGAGGGGAAAAGGCTTGTCACCAACATGGCGGCCATCTTGAAAACTGCCATCTTGGATTCAACTCAAAATGTCTAATGGGACAGATAGAGAACTTCACCAGAAAAACGATGTCGTCGTAATTTTGAACATAGCTTTATTCTTTCTCGAGTATAGCCAGTTGTGTGTGGCAGCCAGAGATACGCTCAGGACCGTGAGCCTACCGACAAGGTATCAAATGAAGTTTTGAACGTGCAAAGTGCAAATCTCATGCCTAACATGTTACATGCGTTTAAAAGTTAGGTAATATTTACTTATGCTCATGTTTTATCGTTGCCGGGCGGAGTGGCCGAGCGGTTCTAGGCGCTACAGTCCGGAACCGCGTGACCGCTACGATCGCAGGTTCGAATCCTTCCTCGGGCATGGATGTGTGTGATATCCTTAGATTAGTTAGGTTTAAGTAGTTCTAAGTTCTAGGGGACTGATGACCTCAGACGTTAAGTCCCATAGTGCTCAGAACCATTTGAACCATTTTTTTGTTTTATCGTTGTTTCTCATTTATAGGATACGAAAATGACATTAACACAAGAAGAACGCATCGAAATCATCTTTATGTCAGGAGAAAGAAGCACACAGCTCATTGCTGAGCTCGTCACCACCCGACGACACAAACCGTTTCTCACAACGCAACAGTCAAACTTTTGGTAAAACTCCGGGCAACAGGTTCCGTCGCAGAAAAACCGAAAGTTGGAAGACCACAATCCGCAAGCAAGAACAGTTAGTGCGCTGGTATCGTGTAGCAAGAGTCCGCAATGGAGCACTGGCCATCAGTCGCAAGAATGTGGGGTTAACCACACCTCAATTCTGCGATTATTTTCCGATAACTAAGTGCACCCATTCAAAATTCAACTGCTACAACACGTGAATGAGGATGCCTTAGATCGTCAGATACAATTCTAAGAATGGGTGATTCAACAACTGCAGATAAACCCTCGTTTTCCCTATCAGGTACTGTTCAGTCACGAAGCCAGTTTTTTTTTTTATCTGTCGTGAGGTAAGTCACAAATGTCTCAATTTATCGGCTCGCTGAAAGTGATGATATGGTGTAGCGTGATGATGTGGCGCACCCAAGTTGTGGGACCGTTTTTTTTTTACTGAAGATCCACTAACAGCCAATCGTTATATGAGGTTGTTGGATGAAGAGGTGTGTCCTTCGCTGTAAACGGAGGATGGGACATGTCTGGAATTCCTCCAGCACGATGGAGCCGCAACGAATTATGGACACAGTGTGTGGGCATACCTGCATGTGCAGTTTTCCCAGAGTGGATTAGTTGTAGGGGTGCAGTGGAGTGTCCTCCACATTCACCAGATTTAACTCCTTTGGACTTTCATCTGTGGGGTCACGTCAGAGCACTTGTTTATCTCGTGAAAGTATGCGATCTGGCTCATCTTAACTACCTCGTTGTTGATGCATGTGGTCAGATTCAGCCGGATATGGTGGTCAAAGTTCATCAGGACTGGATTCAGAGGATAGCATCCACACTTCCACATAATGGATAGCATATTCAACATTCCTGTGACAGTTGGTGTTCTCTTGCGAGTTTCTAACGTCGGCTTAGTGCCTTTTCAGTACGTAACACTCACGCTGCCGAGTGTATCACTACTGCCACACGTAACTGCTTGTAGCTCGGGAATGAATGAAGCTATGTTCAAAATAATAGTGTCATCGTTTTTCTGGTGAAATTCTCCGTCTGTCTGTCTGTCTGCTATGTCACATGACTACCTTCTCATTAAAAATTTTCGAGTTAAATCCAAGATGGCGGCTTTCAAGATTACCGCTACTTTGGTGACACAGCTGTAAGTTTTTCTCCCTCCCCTTCCTCAAGCGTAGGGACTTTGCTTTACTGTTTGCTACTCCGTTTGGATGTTATGAGAGTGTTCCGGACTGTTGTTTCAAGAAACGAGTTTCGCAACTCAGTGTCTTCGTGCAAGACAGGCTTTGGAAATTTTAAAATTTGTGGTAAGGTCTTACGGAATCAAACTGCTGAGGTCATCGGTCCCTAATCTTACACACTACTTAATCCAACTTGAACTAACTTACATTAAGGACAACACACACACTCATGCCGAGGGAGGAAGCGAATCTCCGAAGGGCGATGGGACCGCTCGGCTACCCCGCGCGGCAAGATAGACTTTAATTTGCCTTTTGGGTAATTACATTTCCTCGGCTACAGCTCACAATCCTCCATCCCTCCATAAAACACCAGAAGACCAGGCGAGCTGCCGGAAACATGTAGTGGCGCAGCTAGTCGTACTCGCCTCCATAGTCGGGAGAAATCGGCAAACATCGGGAGCCTTCGGTAAGATAGCAAATTTGCTTCCGCATTCGATTCCCAACCTTTGAGGACCTATACTGAAGTAGCGAAGAAGCAGCAAGAACTCCATTGTTGAGCATTGGCGGGCTGAGTAGACGGCAGCACAATGAATCGAAGGGGCTGTTGCCAGATGAAGAACGTTAGCCTAAGAAGTCTCATGGAATGTGCTGTACCACCCATCGATAGTTTTGTCTGTTATCTAATACTTGGTACAAGAGTCGTCGGTAAACAATCACAACTGACTCACATTTGGCGAATTCAAGGACACAAAACGCATGCATCGCTCCATTACAAGCCATGATCTGATATGCATGCTCCTTATTGGTCTTCTCTTAAACTATGTCACAGCGTGTATTACAAATCGTAAGTTAGAGAGATGCTCTATCGTCCACTGATGTATGTATCATTTTTCTGCATGTCTTGTAATTATCAAGCAGTCTTCTTCTGAATCCTCTTACGAAGAAGTCAGTAGAAATGTTTCATTTGAATATATGCCTGATACTGGGGGACCTCTTCAACTCCTACCATCTGGCCTCCTGGAAGGGTTGTCATACATGCCAGAAGGTGATGATGTCTTCCCGCCCTCCCTTCAAGAACATCATGGTGCATGGTACAGTTTTCGCTTGGAACACTCCACGATCTGGCATTTGATCATGACCTAGTTATCCTGCACCTTACTGATGTAAGTCTGTCCTTAGATTTTATACCTTCACCATCACGGACTGGGACAAATGCCTTACCAGCAACCTCCACAACACTACCTATCAAAACCTCGACCTAACAATGTCTGCCACTCTGAATAACACTGTCGATTATGAAACCATGAAAATCCAGAAGCTCGGCTTCCATTGTACCTGGGGCTTTAACCTACTCAATGATATGCCTCCTCTGTTGCGTGAACTGAAAATCTGGAAGAACGCGACCACTGGCAGTGAAAACAATTTCCTGACCTTGGGACAAACATTGCATGAGGCATCTCCAGTGCGAATTCTGCCACCGCCTAGCTGATTGGAAAACAGGGCAAGGGGAGGACGAGATCTCCACCTTTCTCCTCCAACGTCAGTTAGAACGGGTTGTTGTCCAAGCCCTGAGGTGCTCCACAGTGAGGACCAACCATTCCATTTTTAGGACAGGTGGCTTAACTTATGATGTCCTCCACGTGGTGGAAATTCTGGACAATGCACTTGAAGCCCAGAATCAAGTGCTCTTCCAGGACCTCACACCTTATGAACTCCAGGATCAACACACTTTCGGAAACAGACCAGCCGTTAATGTCAGGCACCTTATGTCGCCAGCAGAAGTCCAACGTATGCTCTGGTGGAAGCATGGTGAGTTGCCTCTTGGACTGGATGAACATCTCTGTCAGCTCCCATGCAAGCTCTGTTGGCTCCTTTACAAGCCGCTGGTCTTATTCACCAGCATTCTGAACTACTACCTCACAACTGGCCTTCAGAGATGAAGCCAGCTTGTTTATCAATGGTGGGATGAAAAAACTGAATCACAGATATTAGTTAGACACACTGGCCTATTCTGAGACAGCAGTTCAGAATGCTGGTGAATAAGACTAGCGGCTTGTAAAGGAGCCAACAGAGGTGTTCCTTTAAGATGCTATGCAATCCAGGAGACAACTGTCGATGCTTCTGCCAGAGGACCATTTGACTTTATCCAGGGACATAAGGTAAATGACAGTAAGAGGCAGCATGTCTCTGAAAGTGACAACAGCTGTCAGAATATCATGTTCATTTTGCAGTTCATAAGGCATGAGGTCCTGAAAGAGCAGCTGATTCCGGACTTCAAATGCGTTGGCCAGAGTTTCCACCACATGGAGGGCACCGTAAGTTAAACCATCATCCGTTGGATGGAATGGTTGGTCCTCACCGTGGAGTACCTTAGGGCATGGACAACAGCCCATTCTAACTTACGTTGGAGGAGAAAGGTGGAGATATTGTCCTTCCATTGTTCTGTTTTCCAATCAGCGAAGCAGTGGCAGAATTCGCATCGGAGTTCCCTCATGAAATGTTTGTCGCAAGGGTCAAGAAATTGCTTCCACTGCCAGTGGTAGCAGTTCTTCCGGATTTTCAGTTCACAAAACAGGGGAGACAAATCAACCAGTGGGGTTAAAGACCCACTGGTCTGTCACAAAAGTTGACACCTACAGCAGATGGACGGTCCATTGTGATCTTCATATGAGCACCTTGGTACACAGAAGATACCTGATTTGATAGATATGTTCAGTGTCTCCTCTCCTAATAATGGAAACAACGTGGGTTGGTATTTGGATTAGCTTGCAGGTCTCAAGGTCTGTCTTGTATTGGTGCACCAAAAGGGTCCAGGAACTGGAGATGGAGCAAATCATCCCTGACATCTGTTTCCATAACTTTGGAGCGAAGGTCTTTGGTTATGATTTTTGCTCTTATAGTGGCAGAAACCTGATGTATGTAGTAATTTATGGCCCTCGACTTCACAAAGTTGAATAGTGTGAGGTAGTTGTCCTTTGTCAAGCAAGTAGTTGACATTGTCCTTCTAGGAAACTACCCTTATTTTGTATGTATTAAGGCATTGTAGTTTAGTGTTCAATTTAATGTAACTCATGTAACTGTAATCCACAACAGGAGGTATCTTCTTCTTCAGTGGTGTCGGTGATGGATTCTGAGAAGTGGGGTCAGGAGGGGGACCCATGTCCTGGTCCATGGCACCAACAGGTGCAGCTTCCAACAGCCACTGTGATAGGCACAAGCAGTTGAAAATTTGGATGTTTGGCCACAGGGAGTACCACCAGGGGCAAAGTCCCCAGAAGATCCACTGGGCTGACAATATGGCATAGACAAAACAGCAGTTGATGGTGCATCCATGTGGTGTTTGGATGTATCAGTGTTTGGTGCCAGCATGGCATGATAGTTGGTGGGTGAGAGGTCTATCATCAGGTGACCATGGGAGCTGTCAGATGTTGAAGTGGAAGATCACTAACTTAGACAGGGCTGTGGGCAAGACTCGTGTGAATTGGTATCCCTGTCAGTAGTTACCAGTGACATGTGGTGAGAACATGATGCACTCAGTCCTTACCCTATTGGATGGTGTCAGTACTAGCGCCTCCGGCATCATGCCAGGTTGGACATCGATCTGCAAGTGTCACATTGGTGTGTAGAGGGGTGGTGGAAGATACGCCTAAGCTGCTGATTCCTGTCCTTGGCCCTATTCATGGTTATCCTTGGCCTGACTGATGCAGTCAGACCACCAGCTGACATATACCCTACCTACTGTCACGTATAAATCCCACGTAGTCTGGGACACATATGAAAAACAGACAATGCCTTAGAAGCCAAATGGCAAGTCAACGTCGACTTACGCACTATAACTGACAGTGCTGAGTATCAGTCAGGCCCCCAAAAATAAACTGACTGAATGGCCATTGCTGGTTTTTCCCTTTATTTTTATTTCATTGTCATCGCCCTAATATTCCACACTTCAGGCAAGCGAATTACAAAATATAGAATGAGAAAACGAAATCTGTGGCTGTTGTTCTGTTTTAAATTAAAAATCAGACAGACCGCTAACAAACGAAAATATGCACATTTTAAAAACACATAACAGAAAGGTGAAATTGGTTTGATAAAAAACACTGAAGCACTGCACATGCACTTAAAATCTGAAAGACCTGCACTGGGTGAGAAGTATTGTGGGACGATATGTACCATAGAGGTTGAAGGGTGTGGGTAAGGAGTTAGGAGTCTGTTAAGTGGGGAAACTATGGAGATGATAAGCAGTGGGTGAAGCGGATATTGGGAATACAGACGTTGGGAAAGACAGAGGGTGGGGATGAGTAATGGTGTATGGGGAGGGTAGTGGTACAAGAAGAAAGGAATTGGGGTAGACGGAGAGGGAAAAGGAGAAAGAAGCCCTGAAGTGGAGTGGAATAGGTAGGGAATGGTTAAAGTTGGTAGGATGGATAAATATCAAGGCAGATGTCATTGTCTGGGAGAGGGAGTTGAAATTGTGTTGAAATATTGTATGGAGTGTGTATAGGTTTGGGAATGGAGGGATGTGTTTGTGAAGGCGCAACAGTATTCCACCACTGGTGATTAGAGGCGAGACAATGAGGTTACTGGAATCTAGTTTCTGTGTAGTATTGTAGATGCAGAGGTGCTCAGTTTGGCGATTTGATAAGATGTTAGAAGATGCATATGGGGAAATGTTAACAGATGTGGAAAGCGAGACAGAATACATGGCGTTGGAGAATCTGGAGGGACTTTTAGAACTTTGGTAGGGCAAATATCCATGAAACATTTGCATAGCTGAGTATGGGTCAGATCAGAATTTTGTAGATGTGTAGATGTGGAGAGGTGCAGTCCTCATGTTTGGTCTGTTAGTAGTTTTAGTCTATTGTAGACTTCTCTTGGATGATTAACAGGTGAAGATCCCACATTAGTTGCCAGTTGCGAGTTAGTTCAAGATACCTTGGCATTAGTTAACTGGATAAGATGGATGTAGATGGTAAGGTAAAAGTCACAGAGGTGGGAGGTGCTGCTGGTTCATCCTATAACTGTCACCAGGGGTTTGGAGGGATTCATCTTCAGGAGCCATTGGTTACATTAGGAGGTTAACTGTTTAAGGTGGATTTGGAGGCATCGTTGGGATTTCTGGAGTGTCGGGTAGTGGACCAGGAAAGCAATTTCATCAGCATGCTGTAGAAAGTGGACTGGTGGGAGTGGTTTGAGCATATCAGCAGCTTAGAGGAGATATAGGAGATAAGAGAGGATGGGGCCTTGGAGCACCCGTTCAGTGGGATGGAAGGTATGGGAAATGGTACTGTTAATAGTGACACAGGATTGGTGATTAGATAGAAAGGATGTGACATGGCAGACATAGTTAACTAGATGTGCATGTGTCTGGAGTATGAAAAAGGAGACAGAACATCATACATGGCCATAGGCTTTCTCTAGGTCAAGAGACACAAAACTAGCAGATTTATGGGAGTTGAGTTGATGGGATAGGAGATGGGTGAGGTGCAGTAGCAGGTCATCATAGGAGAGATTATGACAGACGTCACACTGGTTAATTGGAAGAAGGTGGTGTTAGTTCAGATGTTGATGGATGCGTTGGAAGAGGTTGGATTCGAAGACTTTGCTGAACAGTGGGGTGAGGCAGATGGGGCTGTATGAGGAGGCATCTTCGGTGGTTTGTGCGGTTTGAGCAAAAGTGGGATTTTGGAGGTTTTCCAGAGCTCAGAATAGTAACCTGTGTAGAGAATACTGTATAAAGGGTGGCAAGGGTGATGGGAGGGGATAGGGTGTATTCTTTAAGGTGCTGATATGAGATGCAGTTGTGACCAGAGGATGTGTTGCGTTTTTTGTGAAGTATGTGTTTCATCTCATGTGCTGAGATTGTATGTGGTATGTTGCCCAAATACTGAAAGCTAGGAGCCAGGGGTGGGACAGCAGTGTTAGTTCGTTTCTGGATGATACTGAACAGGGAGTAATCAAAATCAGGGCCACCAGGAATGGAGATGATGTTGGAAAGATAAGCTGCAAAGTGGTCAGCTTTGCTCTCATTATCAAGTAAGGGGTGGCTGTTGGGAAGGAGCAGGTACTAAAATAAGGGGTTCTTGCTTTGAATCGATGGAACGCTTTCCAGTACTGGGAAGAGTGTATGGGGAGTGCATTGTAAAGTCTGGGGCATGTCTGGCGCCCGTCCCAGCGGTATTGTGCATTTAAGAAATTTCTGATATGTCTCTGTATTTTCCAGTGGCGGCTGAATCTATCCTGATCACGAGTTCTCAGGAAGGAGCGGTTTATGCGATGAGATTCTCTAAGGATGAGTAGGGATTGTGGGGTGAGGGACAGACAGTGAGGATATATTATCTTGCTAGGAATGTGGACAGAAATAGTGTCTGAGAAGGTAACCCTTGGTCTCTGTTAGAATTGCTGCTGTTCTTTCTAATCCGAACCGTCTCTTTTATGATGGAATCCCAGTACATTGACGCATGACGAAGACGCTCATGTTTTCAAACTGTATTTTGCGTCCGTTTTCCAGGTAACTGAGCTGCCCAACTAACCATCCACACAAGCATCGTTCAGCCCTCTCTGATTGGTGCCACAAGCCCCAGTCGAGGCTGTATAAGCGTAAAACCATGCCAGCTCCAGCAGTCTGTGGTTTTCCTCCTAACGGCGATGGCGGGGATAGCCATCGAAAACTCGAGAATTTTATTCAACTTCACGCAGCTTGAAAACCGATAAAATTTTATCTATTCAGACATTCCGCCGCGTAAGACTCCGAGAGCGCCCATTACAGTTGTTAACATTAATGAGGACACCACCTGGCAAAGTTTTTATAGATTGACGATGTAATTTGTAGTACAGTACGATAACAGTGTCTAATTCACAGTTTTATCATTTGATGATAATGATTTTATATTTCACCTGACATGAAGATGCGAATATACACGGAAGAGCCAAAGAAACTGTTACTCCTATCTAATACCGTGTACGGCCCCCGTGAGCAGGCAGAAGTGCCACAACATGACGTTGCATGGACTCGACTAATGCCTGAAGTAGTGTTGAAGGGAATTGACACCGTGAATCCTGCAGGGTTGTCCGTAAATCCGTCAGAGTACGAGGGGGTGGAGATCTCCTCTGCACATCACGTTGCAAGGAATCCCAGATACGCTCAGTAACGCTCATGTCTGGTAAGTTTGGTGGCCAGCGAAAGTGTTTAAACTCAGAAGACTGTTCCTGGAGCCACTCTGTAGCAACTCTGGACTTGTGAGGTGATGTATTTTTCTGCTAGAATTGCCCAAGTCCGTAGAAATGCGCAAGTGACATGAATGGATGCAGGTAATCAGACAGTATGCTTACGTGCGTGTCACCAATCAGAGTCGTATCTAGACGTATCACGGGTCCCATATCACTTCAACTCCACACGCCCCACAACATTACAGAGCCTCCACCAACTTGAACAGCCCCCTGCTGATATGCAGGGTCCATGCCCGATCACTCCCATCCGCTCTACACAATTCGAAACGACACTCGTCCGACCAGGCAACATGTTTCTAGTCACCAACAGTCCAATGTCGTGATCTGTGGCGTGCAATCGTCAAGGGTACGTGAGTAGGCCTTTGCTTCCAAAAGCCCAACTCGCATTCGGGAGGACGACGGTTCAACCCCGCGTCCGGCCTTCCTGATTTAGATTTTCCGTGATTTCCCTAAATCGCTCCAGGCAAATGCCGGGATGGTTCCTTTCAAAGGGCACGGCCGACTTCCTTCTCCGTCCTTCCCTAATCCGATGAGACCGATGACCTCGCTGCTTGGTCTCTTACCCCAAACACCCCAACCCAAAAGTCCATATCGGTGATGTTTCGTTGAATGGTTCGCACGCTGACACTTGTTGATGGCTCAGTACTGAAATCTACAGCGATTTGCGGAAGGGTTGCACTTCTGTCACGCTGAACGATTCTCTTCAGTCGTCGTTGGACCCATTCTTGCAGGATCTTTTTCCGGCCGCAGCGATGTCGGATATTTGGTGTTTTATCGGATTCCCGATATTTATGGCAACCTTCATCGCCACCTCGGAGATACTGTGTCCCATCGCTCGTGCCCCGACTATAACACCACGTTCAAACTCACTTAAATCTCGATAACCTGTCATTATGCATAAACTACCTTGTGGATAACATCGGAAGTTCACTGAGGCTTTTTGCGGATGATGTTGTAGTATATCGAGAGGTTGTAACAATGGAAAATTGTACTGAAATGCAGGAGGATCTGCAACGAATTGACGCATGGTGCAGGGGATGGCAATTGAATCTCAATGTAGACAAGTGTAATGTGCTGCGAATACATAGAAAGAAAGATCCTTTATCACTTAGCTACAATATAGCAGGTCAGCAACTGGAAGCAGTTAATTCCATAAATTATCTGGGAGTAGGCATTAGGAGTGATTTAAAATGGAATGATCATATAAAGTTGATCGTCGGTAAAGCAAGTGCCAGACTGAGATTCATTGGAAGAATGCTAAGGAAATGCAATCCGAGAACAATGGAAGTAGGTTACAGTACAATTGTTCGCCCACTGCTTGAATATTGCTCACCAGTGTGGGATCCGTAACAGATAGGGTTCATAGAAGAGATAGAGAAGATGCAACGGAGAGCAGCGCGCTTCGTTACAGGATCATTTGGTAATCGCGAAAGCGTTACGTAGATGATAGATAAACTCCAGTGGAAGACTCTGCAGGAGAGACGCTCAGTAGCTCGGCACGGACTTTTGTTGAAGTTTCGAGGACATACCTTCACCGAGGAGTCAAGCGGTATATTATTCCCTCCTACGTATATCTCGCGAAGAGACCATGAGGATAAAATCAGAGAGATAAGAGCCCACACAGAGGCATACCGACAATCTTTCTTTCCATGAACAATACGAGACTGGAATTGAAGGGAGAACCGATAGAGGTACTCAGGGTAACCTCCGCCACACACCGTCAGATGGCTTGCGGAGTATGGATGTAGATGTAGAAAAGATGTAGATGTAATCCCAAAAGTAAGGTCTCCTACTTTTTTATAAGTACATAGACCTGTTTATTTCTGCAATGGTTTCTATCAGTTTACAGTCTGAACATTTAGCTACTTTCGACATAATCAGCATTTCTGTCGATGCATTTTTGTAGACGCTGTGGCAGTTTTTGTATGCCCATGTCATATCAGCTCGTCGCCATGCTGTTCAGAAAGTTATGAAGCTCTTCTTTCGCCTCGTCGTCGGAGCTGAATCGCTTTCCGGACAAATGTTCTTTTAACCGAGGGAACTGCGCGCCAAGTCAGGACTATAGGGTGGGTGGGTGATTATGTTCCACTGAAACTGTTGCAGGAGAGTAACGGTTTGCCGAAAGATGTGTGGGCGAGCGTTGTCATGGAGAACGTGTACGCCCTTCCTCTTCTCCGGTTTTTAATTGCCCGTTTGAGTTTTTTCAGTCTCACAGTACCTGTCAGCGTTAATTGTGGTCCCAGCGATTCAGCTCCGACGACGAGGTGAAAGAAGAGGTTCATAACTTTATGAACGGTATGGTGGCGAGCTGGAATGACATGGGCATACAAAAACTTCTACAGCGTCTACAAAAATGCATCGACAGAAATGGTGATTATGTTGGAAAATAGCTAAATGTTCAGACTGTAAACTGATATAAACCACTGTAGAAATAAACAGGCCTATGTACTTAAAAAATAATAGGAGACCTTGCTTTTGGGATAACCCTCGTAGCAGTAGTAACCAATCCAACAACCGCGCCAGACACTTGTTGTCATGCATGCCTGTACCAGTTTCTTTTGCGCCTCAGTGTATTTACGATCAAAAATGGTTCAAATGGCTCTGAGCACTATGGGACTCAACTGCTGTGGTCATAAGTCCCCTAGAACTTAGAACTACTTAAACCTAACTAACCTAAGGACAGCACACAACACCCAGCCATCACGAGGCAGAGAAAATCCCTGACCCCGCCGGGAATCGAACCCGGGAACCCGGGCGTGGGAAGCGAGAACGCTACCGCACGACCACGAGGTGCGGGCATTTACGATCCTTATGACCGCCAGTTACCCGGAAGTGATTGTGTAAACAACGAGTTTTACCAGCAGCTCGAGGCATTAATACCACATTTTTCAAAGACTGAAATGTCCCTGATGGAACTGTTACTTGGTAGTCATAATTCGAACTCACTGAGCTCTCCTAACTCTGCTGTTTACTGCTTCTCTACTGACTACACTGTACTACCCGCTACATTTTATATTGACGGCTCCACCTCTCGTGACATGTTCTTAATGAATTCCGCATTACGTAGCGTTGTCGGTGTACTTTTGATCAGATAGTGCATATCACACGAAGTACTTCTGTTCCTAATGAACGAAATGAACATGCTTTCTTGTGTGGAGCGTTACATGTAGCTGGCGCTCCACGCTCAACACGCGGCCCAGCGAACGTGCAACCGCTCGTGGCTGATAGCGCTGTAGTTGTGTAGTTGTGCGAAAGTCCTACGTTCGTGCGAAGCGTCATTCGATTTGGCCGCTTGGTGGCAGCAAGCTCGCCCGGAATCGACGGCGCCGGCCGCCTTGCAAATGTTATTGGGACGCCCATTTGTAACGGCGCAGTAGCTGTCCGCGTGCCGCTGTTTCGTGATGGAGCGCCTCGCAGCTGACTGTCGCTGGCTGTGTGTGTGTGTGTGTGTGTGTGTGTGTGTGTGTGTTCACAGTAATGGGGAATGGGGCGAACTGTTTCCACGTCCCTCCTCCGCCTCTCTGCTCGTCTGCTGCAGTGGGTGTATATTGGACAGACCTATACCGTCGGGAACCGTATCTCAAACGCATATCGCAAATAACGCAACTGAGTCTGGTCGGCAGTTTTGCGGGCTAAAAAAAATAAATTCCGCCCCCACTTGGAGCGCGCGCGCGAGCGCACACACACACACACACACACACACACACACACACACACACACACACATAAATACAGACAGGCGCAGCTCGCGCGCCCGGCTGGAAGCGTATCGGACACGCCACTAATTTAGAACGGTATGATCTACGACCGCAGCATTTGCACGGATCCGGAAGGAAACTTCTGCGCGCGGTAACCGCTTAATATTTCCGCAGCTACGGTAAAGAAAAAAATGCAGCATATGCCGCATATCCGGCGAATCGTTATTCGCCCAAAGCGGAAAGGCGACGCTGCGAAATGCCTCGCAGTGCACAGTGTTTCGCAGAACGTTGTCCTCCTCCTTCTCTAATTTCCTCACTTCTCTTTTGCCAGCTGCTGCGACTAATAAAGTGCGGCAGACCAATATCTACAGCTACACAGGGTGTCCATAAAGACCCGCTACCATTTCAAAAAAATCGTAGCTAGGGAATTGTTGAAGACTGAGATTCGTGGTTTGTTGTAAGCCTTTTAGCAGCTCTCATAGTTTTCGCCCCTGTGGCCTTTGTTGCAGATTTGACTTGGGACTGCACAAAAGTGACAACAGACCAGAAGAAGATACAATGTGTCACCTAGTATGCTGATCTGTGACAATGGTACTAGGAAAATCACGGTGCCAGTATAGAAGGGCACCACCGGCAAAAATAAAGACACTGAACTGGTTAATAAACTTTAAAGAGGCAGATAGTGTCAAAGACCTTCCTCGAAGTGCCTTAGGCACACGCTGACAGAGTGCAAGCTTCATGTTAACGGAGCCGTAAAAAGTCAGTTCGTCGTGTATCACGCGAATTACATGAATATGACCAACTGTCTTTAAAGAGACACATAAACGGTTACGCCGTTTTGCTTACAATGTGTGGCGCGCAAATTATTCTCGGAACTGAGACCTGGCTGAACCCTGAGATAGGATGTTCTGAAATATTAGTGAGGGTTGGAACGTGTATCGGAAAGGCAGATTAGACACCGTAGGAGGTGGTGTCTTCATTGCAGTTAGCAAAAATTATGTGTCTACTAAGGTCGAAGTACAGTGTGATTGTGAAGTTATCTGGACACGTTTAACAGGGCTACGAGAAATGAAGTTAATTGTTGGGTTTTATTACCGGCCACCAGGTTCCACCGTGACAGTTCTAGAATCATTCAAAGGGAGTCTACACTCTGTATCGCAGAAGTACTATAAAGGTACATTTGCATGCCGTACGTGAGTTGCCTCGGAAACGCGAAATCTTAATTAAATAATTAATCTCTGACAAATAAATAAAGCCTATGGCACAGAACTGCAGCGCTATGCCGCTGATAAAACAAAATACAATTACGACACTCTTGTGTTTCATTAAGAAGAAGTAGGTCTTGTACAATAGCTGGTGCGGGAAGCACGTAGATTTTATTAACTGGCACACCGCCATATTTGATGTTATACAAGAACACTGCGAGTTGCAATCTCACTAGGCACTCGACTCTGTAAAGATTCTATATTTATGAAAGTAAGTTGAATTATTTAACTGTAGGCTTATTCGTTGAATATATCTGATTTAACTAACTGTGTAAACTTTTTTATGTTTAGTAGACAGTCACCTCTGCACGACGTATTGACATGGCTGGCAAATTATTCTAATATTGAGATTTTGAGTCCGCACCTACCGCAGCAGTCTTTGGAAACGATTTAAATACGAAGTCCGATTATTTGAGTTACATTTCGCGGTCAACTACGAATAACATTGCATTTACGAAAAAGCCATTGTCAAGCGCCTGATACAAAATAATTAACCGTCCACGTTCTAGATAAGGAAATATTAATTACAACCAATCACTATCATACATGTACAATGATTAATATTTTATTTTATTTTTTATTTATTTATTTTATAGTACCCAGATCATGCTATATTAGTCGGAGGCGACTTCAACATACCTAGTATAGACTGGGATGTCTATGGATTCATTACAGGTGGTACAGACAAGCCGTCGTGTGAATTACTTTTGAACACATTATCCGAAAACTGTCTTGAGCAGCTAAATCGACAGCCAATGCGTAATGGAAATATTTTAGATCTGGTAGCCACGAACAGACCAGACCTCATCGACGGTGTCATTGTTGAGGCAGGGATTAGTGATCATGATGTTGTCGTTACGACTAAGGTTACGAAAGTTAAAAAGTCAGTCAAGAAGGCTGGGAGAATATTCTTACTAGAGAGAGTAGATAAGCAGTTGTTAGCATCCCGATTAGTAAATGAATCGACTTCATTCACTTCCGATACGACGGACGTGGAAGAATTATGGGCAAATTCGAAACACATTGTAAAACACGCATTGGATATGTATGTGCCGAAAAAGTGGGTTACGGATGGAAAAGACCCACCGTGGTTTAACAGCGCAATTCGGAGAATGCTCAGGAAGCAAAGACACTTGCACTCGCGGTACAAGAAAGATCGGGAGAATGAGGACAGGCAAAAGTCAGTAGAGATTCGTGCTGCTGTAAAAAGAGCGATGCGCGAAGCATACAGCCACTTCCACCCTCATACCTTAGCAAAAGATCTTGTTGAAAACCCAAGGAAATTCTGGTCTTATTTAAAATCGGTAAGCGGGTCCAAGGCTTCCATCCAGTCACTCAGTGATCAGTCTGTCCTGGCAACGGAAGACAGCAAAACGAAAGCTGAAATTTTAAATTTAGCATTTGAGAAATTTTTCACGCAGGAGGATCGTACAAACATACCGCCGTTTGAGTCTCGTACAGATTCCCGTATGGAGGACATAGTGATAGACATCCCTGGGGCTGTGAAGCAGCTGAATGGGTTGAAAATAAATAAATCGCCAGGTCCTGATGAGATTCCAATTCGGTTTTACAGAGAGTACTCTACTGCATTGGCTCCTTACTTAGCTTGCATTTATCGCGAATCTCTTGCCCAACGTAAAGTCCCGAGCGGCTGGAAAAAAGCGCAGGTGACACCTGTATATAAGAAGGGTAGAAGGACGGATCCTCAAAATTACAGACGAATATCCTTAACATCGGTTTGTTGCAGGATTCTTTTAACATCGGTTTGTTGCAGGATTCTCGAGCATATTCTCAGTTCGAATATAATGAATTTCCTCGAGACAGAGAAGTTGCTGTCCATGCATCAGCACGGCTTTAGAAAGCATCGCTCCTGCGAAACGCAACTCGCCCTTTTTTCACACGATATCTTGCGAACCATGGATGAAGGGTATCAGACGGTTGCCATATTCCTTGACTTCCGGAAAGCGTTTGACTCGGTACCCCACTGCAGACTCCTAACTAAAGTACGAGCATATGGGATTGGTTCCCAGATATGTGAGTGGCTCGAAGACTTCTTAAGAAATAGAACCCAGTACGTTGTCCTCGATGGTGAGTGTTCACGGAGGTGAAGGTATCATCTGGAGTGCCCCAGGGAAGTGTGGCAGGTCCGCTGTTGTTTTCTATCTACATAAATGATCTTTTGGATAGGGTGGATAGCAATGTGCGGCTGTTTGCTGATGATGTTGTGGTGTACGGGAAGGTGTCGTCGTTGCGTGACTGTAGGAGGATACATGATGACTTGGACAGGATTTGTGATTGGTGTAAAAAATGGAAGCTAACTCTAAATGTAGATAAATGTAAATTAATGCAAATGAATAGGAAAAAGAATCCCGTAATGTTTGAATACTCCATTAGTAATGTAGCGCTTGACACAGTCACGTCGATTAAATACTTGGGCGTAACATTGCAGAGCTATATGAAGTGGGACAAGCATGTAATGGCAGTTGTGGGGAAGGCGGATAGTCGTCTTCGGTTCATTGGTAGAATTTTTGGATGATGTGGTTCATCTGTAAAGGAGACCGCTTATAAAACACTAATACGACCTATTCTTGAGTACTGCTCGAGCGTTTGGGATCCCTATCAGGTCGGATTGTGGGAGGACACAGAAACAATTCAGAGGCGGGCTGCTAGATTTGTTACTGGTAGGTTTGACAATCACGCGAGTGTTACGGAAATGCTTCAGGAACTCGGGTGGGAGTCTCTAGAGGAAAGGAGGCGTTCTTTTCGTGAATCGCTACTGAGGGAATTTAGGGATCCAGCATTTGAGGCTGACTGCAGTACAATTTTACTGCCGCCAACTTACATTTCGCGGAAAGACCACAAAGATAAGAGATAAGAGGGATTAGGGCTCGTACAGAGGCATATAGGCAGTCATTTTTCCCTCGTTCTGTTTGGGAGTGGAACAGGGAGAGAAGATGCTAGTTGTGGTACGAGGTACCCTCCGCCACGCACCGTATGGTGGATTGCGGAGTATGTATGTAGATGTAAAAATTGGTCGAAGCACTCCAACAAAACGATCATCCTATACACCATGTGTTATCCGCCAACACGCGAGCGGATTTCTGCAACAGGCCATAACTGCGAGTAACTTCCGCGAATTTTTTGACGGATCCGGCCTGCCGATCTCAGCCCGCTGTTTTCCACTAACGTGCAGGCTCCATCCGTTGGATCTAGTCTCTCAATTCTGCCAGGGGGCCGGATGCCTTTGTGTGTGGCAGAAATCGGGGATTCGTGAAGTATCCGCGGTCCCAGGACTGTGGTTCATGCTAGAAGGGCCAAAGGCGGCAGGTTATACATTTCGGTAGTAGCGATCGCGTATCGGCGAAAGTACACAGTATAATACGACGTTTTTGAGCATGATTTATTGCTGGACTGTTTTTATTTTGAAACGTGTTTGCACCGTCGGCAGGAAATTAGTGCGAACGATATGAAGAAATTTGTGGCAGTCGTCGGTGATTTGTACGGCACGTACTCATACATTTCTCGGAATAAACGTACACAATATATCTCGATAGAATAATAGCACAAAATGGGTCAAAAAGTGGAATTCCGAAAGGCAAAATTCGAGACATACATGTAGATCTGAATCGGAATCGTGGTCATTCGTCTGATTTGCGGAAAGTTCGTTGAGTTACGAAAATGCCATACTTAATCTTCTTTAAAGTATAGTAATTCGCAATACCTGTAAAATAATGGATGTAAAGATAATGGAAATAGTACAAGGAACGTCTTATGGGCACTCACCATAATGTGCATTTACCCTGTTCCACTTCTTTCAAGAGGCCTGCAATATTGTCAGCTCTTTCCTGAAATTATTGTAGGTATTGTAAATCCGTCTTTGCAAAACTTTCGTTTTATCGAAACAAATCATCATCAGTGACTTGTAGTGAAATTTATTTCCAATTTGGCTTGCTTTTTAGATCTAAAACAGTTCATTAAAAATATGTTGATTTTTACTCACAGTATTTTACGCCGGAATTTCGCCCACATCAGGAAACGTCGTCTGTTTCCACGTTTGGTACTGTTGTTTTTCGCCTAATCGTACACTGCTTTGCAGTTCTACATCTACATGTACTCATGTGGAACACGACATGAAAGCAGACGGCGTTTTCTGATCTGAACGAAAAATGGACGTAACATGCAGTAAACAAAATCAGCACGTTTTGTAAAAAACTTTTTTTTGTTTCTAGAAAGCAAGCCAAATTGTAAATATGTTTCACTACAGACTACTGATGAAGTTTCGTTTCAATAAAACGAAACACATTTAGCGAGGAAAGTACTCATTTTCTTGTAGTTGCAAAGACGGGTTTAGAATACCTTCAACAAGTATAAAGCAACTACGTGCAATGAGACCACACAAATGAAGAATTTCTTTTCTGTAAGTCTATTTCAAATTTTTTAGCTTGGATTTTATTCCAGAAATGTTTCAATCATCTCTTTATACGTCCTGTTTTTAAGATTCTTCTACGTGAAATGTTCATGTGTCAATTTCCAGAAAGAGATTTCGTTGTACACTTGTATAAGTTTTCCGTCAACAATACATTGAGTCAAAATTACCGCAATACCGTAAAATGACTCAGTTCGTTTTATTTACCACCAGCAGACCGCAGCACGTGGAACAAGGTTGCTAACAGGAGGATACCGAGCAATGAAAATCTGTCTGGCATGCACCCGATCAGGACAGGCACCTGAGACATGTGCAGTGAACGAGATACTCTGGAGCACAGGATTCTGTGTCGAACGGACGCAGAAATTTGGAAAACTAATACTAATACTGATACTCAGGCTGATTAACAGAAGTACACCGAACCATTTCGCAGCAACAATTGCGGCGCCTGATTCTAAACCCTGCCCGCAAGCGATCTGCCTCCACATGGATACTCACCTACACAGCGCACTCCATCTATAACCTCCGACACACTGAGGAATTACAGTTTCTAACTTCTCAATTGGACCAACACAAGGAAACAAAGAGAATACCAAAATATGAAGAAATTTTTACAAATTCTTTAACCGTTGCGCTAGACACAGCCTTTAAAAACTGTTGTGGTGAATGTCGACAAACTGTTTAAGAATAACAACAAATCGACGGGCTGCAATCAACATCAACACGCAGCAACACAGCGCTTCAAGAACTGGGAATTTACAATGTTGAATTAACTGTGTAAGCTCGTACGATAATAACAAAAGTTTTGTTTAAAAATGTGGAGCACACATTGAAATTTTAGTATACACACAAAAAGACCTTGACAGCCGCAAACGTGTTACAAAAAATGGTTCAAATGGCTCTGAGCACTATGGGACTTAACATCTGAGGTCATCAGACCCCTAGAACTTAGAACTACTTAAACCTAACTAACCTAAGGACATCACACACATCCATGCCCGAGGCAGGATTCGAACCTGCGACCGTAGCGGTCGCGCGGTTCCAGACTGAGGCGCCTAAAACCGCTCGGCCACACTGGCTGGCAAACGTGTTAGAACTAGCGACGCTCTACCTCTAATAGTTCTCGAGTTAGGATTTTCTGAAATGATACTGCAACTTTATGGAACCCTGTATTCGTTTTCCGGAAGGGGTCGTGTGGTGTGTGATGGAGGACACATCTATTTTAGCCCATGGTGTTTGGTGCAGATAAAATTCAGCCAACAATTTATTACATAGGTGCTACATACGATTACTAAAAACGTTGTGTCAGGATACGCAAGGCAAATGAGAGGTGACAACAGGTCATAACAACACATCAGGATAACTCAACAAATGTACAGGGTGGCAATTATTGAACCACATGAAGAAAACGTAAATTAGTTATGAACTACGGCGTGCACACTTTATTCAAGATGTAAACGTCACTACACACATTCGGATTTAGGTTATCACGTGTTCGATATGCTAGCCATCATTGACGATGTTGGGGCGTAGACGAATAGCGAAATTCTGCATGCCCGGAACATCGATGCAGTTGAATGACCTTCTGAATGGCTGTTTTCAGTTCAGCAATGGTTTTGGGGTTATTGCTGTACACCTTATCTTTAAATATAGTCCCACAAAAAGGAGTCACATGGTTTCAGATCCAGGGAATATGGCGGCCAATCGAGGCCCATGTCAGTGGCCTCTGGGTACCCAAGAGACAGAATGCGGTCCCCAAAGTGCTCCTCCAGGACATCAAACACTTTACTGCTTCGATGGGGTCGAGCTCCGTCTTGCATGAACCACATCTTGTCGAAATCAGGGTCACTTTGACAATGGGGACGAAATCATCTTCCAAAACCTTCACGTATCGTTCGGTAGTCACCGTGCAATCAAGCAATATCGCACCAATTATTCCGTCGGCAGGTCGCGGCGGAGGTTCGAGTCCTCCCTCGGGCATGGGTGTGTGTGTTTGTCCTTAGGATAGTTTAGGTTAAGTAGTGTGTACGGTTAGGGACTGATGACCTTAGCAGTTAAGTCCCATAAGATTTCACACTCATCTGAACTTTTTTGATTATTCCGTGAGTGCACGTTGCACGCCACACAGTCACCCGTTGAGGGTGAATAGACTTCTCGATCGCGAAATGCGGATTCTCAGTCCCGCAAATGCACCAATTTTGCTTATTAACGAATCTATCCAAATGAAGGTGGGTTTCATCGCTAAACCAAACTACACAGCGCATATTAATTCCCATCTTGCCCCGCGGCCAGCCGTGCAATTTGAACATACTAAAGCAAACCGTTCAGAAGTTACGACAATTTTATTTCGTACAGTTCGATAGTTGTCACCTTGTAGTTCTTTCACATTACTGGGGAAAGAGAGTAATGAACAGTCCAAGCGCAATCATTCACTCTAAAGAAACCTATCAAGGTGGCACGGTAGTAACACATGAGGCGTTTTCAGTAGGGTTCTTGTTCAAAACCCTATATCGTCATACAGGTTTAGCTTTTCCGTAATTTCCCTAAACCACTAAAGATGACAGCAGTGATGATCCCTCTGACAGGCCATGGCTGATTTCAATCCCCTAACCTTCTCCATTCCGAGCTTTCACTTCGTCTCTACTGACCTCGTCGTCGACGGGACGTAAACCTATAATCCTCTTCGGCTTTCCTCCCTGTACTGAAACAGCCACATAATCTCCTGTTTATATGGTGACTTCAGCTCGATAAAGACACTCAAATATGAAGTATTATCTGGCACATTCCACTGGATTTGTTTGTGGGAATAAAAACTGAACTGTACGTGAAGATTCAGGTGCCCCTACCACGGTCGTTTTATGCAACCCGCAAAGTTAATCTGACCTACAAAAACCACATGCGAGATTTTCGTATTCTCTCGTTCGCTATGCATAAACTACTAGTTCCCCAGAGGACAGGACCTTTTTCGTAGAAAATTTAATGTTGCTAAATTTTGTACTTGGATATGTTTCGGCTGAAGACCATGCTTTTCTAGTTATTCGAGAAAACCGTACAGAAGTGACCTTCACATGCACCTCTACTTCTACACTCAGATCCCGCCGGTAAGTGCATCTAGAATATTGTTCATGGCACCCTCTCCTACAAGTTTACAAATATTTGCGATTGCACGAACTTTTCCCACATTCATTGACAGCCCTTATCATCACATCTGTTCAGTCGATCACTTACAAATTGACATTTGTGTAATTTTACATAAAAATAAAGTAAACAATTTCATCGTTGTATTCGCCAGGTCTTCTCATGACGAAACTACTCTGTTTGTAAGGGTTATGGTTGGATCGAATTGTCAACGTAATTAGTTTTAGGATAATGTTTACAAAAGTCGTATATCTTTCATTACTCTCGCGGACACGTTTGAATGAATAATGTTAACGAAGTAGCGGACTATGTAGGTGACATAACAGCCCAATCAATAGAGACCAAAAAAGGTCGAACATCCGGAATAGTTCATGCAGTCCGAATTTTTGTGCAGTGGCAGTAGGGAGTGCCACGAACAACATGCTAGAAATCCTGGTTAGTGAGGGTTGAATGTGAGGTCGGAGCTGGATTTGGATGTCACCTTCGTACGTTTCTTTTTCAATAAAACGAAAGCAGTGGCCTCCAGCGAAAACGTATCCCAGTACAAAATATGAGTATAATGAGGTGACAAAAGTCATGGGATATAAATTGCATTTGTTTCAAATTAAATGCCTTTTTTGCACGCTACAGATCGAAATTTTTATTTTTACTTATGCACTCAGACGCGCTTCGTCTTTTTTACGAAGCATCTTCAGTGGGTGTCCTGAAATATTACGTGATTTGTCCATTTTTACATAAGGGTTATGGTTTCACATCTAGGTTATAGATTTAAAAACAGTTCCTTAGCGTTTTTTTTTTTTTTTTATGAAATGGAAAGGTACTTACAGGTAACCTATGTGTAAAAATAGACAAATCATGTAATACACTCCTGCAAATGGAAAAAAGAACACATTGACACCGGTGTGTCAGACCCACCATACTTGCTCCGGACACTGCGAGAGGGCTGTACAAGCAATGATCACACGCACGGCACAGCGGACACACTAGGGACCGCGGTGTTGGCCGTCGAATGGCGCTAGCTGCGCAGCATTTGTGCACCGCCGCCGTCAGTGTCAGCCAGTTTGCCGTGGCATACGGAGCTCCATCGCAGTCTTTAACACTGGTAGCATGCCGCGACAGCGTGGACGTGAACCGTATGTGCAGTTGACAGACTTTGAGCGAGGGCGTATAGTGGGCATGCGGGAGGCCGGGTGGACGTACCGCCTAATTGCTCAACACGTGGGGCGTGAGGTCTCCACAGTACATCGATGTTGTCGCCAGTGGTCGGCGGAAGGTGCACGTGCCCGTCGACCTGGGACCGGACCGCAGCGACGCACGGATGCACGCCAAGACCGTAGGATCCTACGCAGTGCCGTAGGGGACCGCACCGCCACTTCCCAGCAAATTAGGGACACTGTTGCTCCTGGGGTATCGGCGAGGACCATTCGCAACCGTCTCCATGAAGCTGGGCTACGGTCCCGCACACCGTTAGGCCGTCTTCCGCTCACGCCCCAACATCGTGCAGCCCGCCTCCAGTGGTGTCGCGACAGGCGTGAATGGAGGGACGAATGGAGACGTGTCGTCTTCAGCGATGAGAGTCGCTTCTGCCTTGGTGCCAATGATGGTCGTATGCGTGTTTGGCGCCGTGCAGGTGAGCGTCACAATCAGGACTGCATACGACCGAGGCACACAGGGCCAACACCCGGCATCATGGTGTGGGGAACGATCTCCTACACTGGCCGTACACCACTGGTGATCGTCGAGGGGACACTGAATAGTGCACGGTACATCCAAACCGTCATCGAACCCATCGTTCTACCATTCGTAGACCGGCAAGGGAACTTGCTGTTCCAACAGGACAATGCACATCCGCATGTATCCCGTGCCACCCAACACGCTCTAGAAGGTGTAAGTCAACTACCCTGGCCAGCAAGATCTCCGGATCTGTCCCCCATTGAGCATGTTTGGGAATGGATGAAGCGTCGTCTCACGCGGTCTGCACGTCCAGCACGAACGCTGGTCCAACTGAGGCGCCAGGTGGAAATGGCATGGCAAGCCGTTCCACAGGACTACATCCAGCATCTCTACGATCGTCTCCATGGGAGAATAGCAGCCTGCATTGCTGCGAAAGGTGGATATACACTGTACTAGTGCCGACATTGTGCATGCTCTGTTGCCTGTGTCTATGTGCCTGTGGTTCTGTCAGTGTGATCATGTGATGTATCTGACCCCAGGAATGTGTCAATAAAGTTTCCTCTTCCTGGGACAATGAATTCACGGTGTTCTTATTTCAATTTCCAGGAGTGTATTTCAGGACACCCACTTAAGATGGCATGTAAAAAAGGCGAAACGCGTCTACGTGCATAAATAAAAATAAACATTTCGTTGTGGAGCATGCAAAAAAGGCATTTTCTTTGAAAGAACTGCAATTTATATACAGCTGCTGCGAAAATGGCCTCTACAAGAAACCTGTTAGTCATGGGATAGTTCCATAATGGGGATGTGACTACGTTCAATGGACTGGGTCATCTGATCAAACTGAACCGATCATTGACTGGAAATCGTTATGTTCGGCTACTTGCAGACCATTTACAGCCATTCACGGTTCTCATATCGATCGCCATATCACCGGGCCACAGTTGTTCACGAATGGTTTAAAGAACATTCTGAACAATTCGAGCGAATGATTTGGCCACCCACGTCACCTGACATGAATCCCGTCGATCATTTATGGGACAATCGAGAAGTCAGTTGGAGCACAAAATCCTGCACCGGCAACACTTTCAGAAGTATGGCCGGCTATAGAAGCATCATGATTCAATATTTTTACAAGGGACTTCCCACAAATGGCTGAGTCCGTGCCAAGTCGAGTTGCTATACTACGCCGGGAAGGAGGAGGACCGGTACGATATTAGGAGGTGTCCCATGACTCAGTGTGTAACCACCCGGCATCATGAGAGCCGACAATACTCTTCATGATTCACATATGATGAAGATTTCTTTCGGTAGTGGTAGCACGACAAACTGGAAAGGAGACTTTCCATAATCCGCCGTCCGGGATGGCCGAGCGGTTCTAGGCGCTACAGTTTGGAACTGCGCGACCGCTACGGTCGCAGGTTCGAATCCTGCCTCGGGCGTGGATGTTTGTGATGTCCTTAGGTTAGTTAGATTTAAGTAGTTCTAAGTTCTGATGACCTCAGAAGTTAAGTCCCATAGTGTTCAGAGCCTTTCCATAATCCACATTCAACCCAGGTTTCCTCTAATTCTACGTACATGACTATGTAGCAGCGAGAGTAGTGTTTCCTGGCCGATTGTTCTTTGACTTTTAAGGGTATTTGTGATGTACACAGTCTTTCTGGAAACTCGTCTGGATGGAATTTCTTCAGCGTTTTCGTGAGATCCTCTTGCTGGCAAAACAAATTTAAGACGAATAACACAACTCGTCTTCTGTTGGCACTATTTAGAATGGGTACTATTGAGAGGACTAGTACTGAAGCATCAGCTAGACGACAGTTTCCGACCTGAGCTCCTTGACAGATATCCATCCCTATAATTATTCCACCATAATTTAAGGGGTCAGTGGAAGGAGACGTCAGCTATTAATTTAGTAACAATTAGTTGATCATGTTATCTGTTCTACTTTCAAATGCACCACATGCTGATACCAAGTAATTGCATTCGTAACGCTGGGAAACACCAACCACTACATAAATTCACTCACTCCATTTGTTTCTTTAGGACGTGGCAATACGCGCCGTTCTCATTATCTGCCCCCCAGTGCTTTCTGTCTCATGCTCTTTCCTTCCATCCAGCGACACCACCAGTCGACACTCTGATGTCACCTCATCTTACCATCCACTTCTTGGCTGTCCAAGGAGGTCTTGAAATTTCTATCTCCTTGTCACACGTCTGACAGACGATTCTTCCTGCATCCACACTGATGACTTCTCCAGTCCATTAAAACGTCTCGCTTTGACGACTGTACTGGCAGTAAAGGGCATCTCCAGTTTCTCTCCAAATTTACTTTCCTTCTTCGCATTACGTTTTTTTTTTTTTTTTTTTTTTTTTTTTTTTTTTTTTTTTTTTTTTTTTTTTTTTACAGGAAGTGAATGTGCAGTAACGTCTGACCTATACGTGTACTTAGAAAACTCCAAGATCTTTATAAGAGATTGGCTGTAAAAATATTATTTGATACAGTGGGACTAAATGTTTTACCACCTCATAGCGTGTAGGTAATTGGTATATTGTGTACAGCGATCTAATAGACGAGTACAAAATTTACGTAAACGTAAAAAACTCTATATGTGTATACTTCAAATAATAATAAATCAGATTAACCAGTATATTACTACAATCTGAAATACGCAGATCACAACTCTTAGTTGAGTGCTGTATATTTGTATCCAAAAGTTAAGTCAGTAGGTTCAAGAGTACATATCCTATCCTCCACTACGAGCTTGGAATTATAATCATTCCATGTAAAGGGCAAAAGAAACATTTTTGTAGATCATTTACAGTAGGTGTGAGAGTTCACAAACAAGTGGGTCCGAAGGAATGGCGTGAACAGAAAGAGAGTGGAACGACTGCTAAGAAACGGTCATTCATCATTCACTTTGGTCGCGGTCAGTTTCGTTCCGGTCTCGCTCCTGCCTTGGTTTCGTTCAGTTGATCTCGTCCCTCGGTGTAGTTCTTCTGATCCTCGTTCCTGCCTCGATCCTGTGCGGTCTGGTTCGGTCTTTTCTGTTTACTCGCTTATCACAAGGCCGGTTGTTGTTTTGTTTCAAGGCGCAAAACGAGCAGCCATTGATTTTTTTCGATTGTAGATTTTTTAAATTTTCATCTGCTTGATTTAACGACTAGTTTCTAATAGAACTTTTACTCATTTGTTAAATTGTAGTATAAGGAAGTTTATGGAAAACTTGCGATTTTCGCATTTCTTCCTAAAATAAAACATGTCAAGAGCCTCTTATTTTTCAAGTTTGGTTGTAACTTTGTGCTACCCCATAGTTTGGTTTCATTGTACAAAAAAAAAAGAGTTGTGCCTAATTTCAGCTCAGTAGGAAAAGGGAAGGGCGTCTCTCCATTTGAGAAATCGTAGAATGCCATAAAACCATATTTACTGTTCATCTCACAAAATATTGTTTGGAGGTAGATTTTTAACAAAATACTTTTTCTACTTTCAACTTAATTACTAATATCGAATAATTGTATTGACTTAAATAATACAACCTATAAAGCCACTATTTGCTAAGTGTGTGAGGCAAGTATGGTTGCCAATTTTTTTACAGAGAGAAAAGGAATCGAGGAGGAAGCCTACAAAATAAACAATTAAAATAGTGTTTCCTGCAAAGAAATATAGTAAAAATGTGCATACATGTTTTATTTTACACTACTGGCCATTAAAATTGCTACACCACGAACATGACGTGCTACAGACGCGAAATTTAACCGACAGGAAGAAGATTCTGTGATATGCAAATGATTAGCTTTTCAGGGCATTCACACAAGGTTGGCGCCGGTGGCGACACCTACAACGTGCTGACATGAGGAAAGTTTCCAAACGATTTCTCATACAAAAAAATCAGTTGCACGGCGTTGCTTGGTGAAACGTTGTTGTGATGCCTCGTGTAAGGAGGAGAAATGCGTACCATCACGTTTCCTACTTTGATAAAGGTCGGTTTGCAGCCTATTGCGATTGCGGTTTATCGTATCGCGACATTGCTGCTCGCGTTGGTCGAGATCCAATGACTGTTAGCAGAATATGGGATCGGTGGGTTCAGGAGGGTATTACGGAACGCCGTGCTGGATCCCGACGGCCTCGTATCACTAGCAGTCGAGATGACAGGCATCTTATTATCCACATGGCTGTAACGGATCGAGCAGACACGTCTCGATCCCTGAGTCAACAGATGGGGACGTTTACAAGACAACAACCATCTGCACGAACAGTTCGACGACGTTTGCAGCAGCATGGACTATCAGCTCGGAGACCATGGCTGCGGTTACCCTTGACGCTGCATCACAGACAGGAGCGCCTGCGATGGTGTGCTCAACGAAGAACCTGGGTGCACGAATGCCAAACGACATTTTTTCGGATAAATCCAGGTTCTGTTTACATCATCGTAATGGTTGCATCCGTGTTTGGCGATATCGTGGTGAACGCACATTGGAAGCGTGTATTCGTCATCGCCATACTGGCGTATACCCGGCGTGATGGTATGGGGTGCCATTGGTTACACGTCTCGGTCACCTCTTGTTCGCACTGACGGCACTTTAAACAGTGGACATTACATTTCAGATGTATTATGACTCGTGGCTCTACCCATCATTCGATCCCTGCGAAACAGCACATTTCAGCAGGATAATGCACGACCGCATGTTGCAGGGCCTGTACGGGCCTTTCTGGGTACAGAAAATGTTCGACTGCCGCCCTGGCCAGCACATTCTCCAGATCTCTCACCAATTGAAAACGTCTAGTCAATGGTGACCGAGCAACTGGCTGGTCACAATACGCCAGTCACTACTCTTGATGAACTGTGGTGTCCTAGTATAATATATTTGTCCAACGAATACCCGTTTATCATCTGCATTTCTGCTTGGTGTAGCAATTTTAATGGCCAGTAGTGTACATTATTGCTTGAATTTATTTGCAGACTTTGCTTCTTTTTGCAAAGCTTCATTGGATTTTATGCACATAAAGAATTCTCTACAATTACAATTAAAATTCATTGCTACTTGCAGTTCAGCTTTTATAAGCTCAGTGGTACATTTGTTTTGCACCTCTGTTCATTGATGATTCATTATGGAAAAAATTCTTCCTGCCTTAGCATTTGAACCAGGAATGGTTAATACAAACCCGACTACTTTTGGCAAATTGGGAACCTGAACATTTTTAGCTCTCAAGGTACAAAAACTTTAACCCACCTACTGTTTTCATTGCCTTTCACAGATATGCTTTGCTTCAAAATATTCTTTACATTTCAAAATTCCTCAAACAAACAATCTTCATCTGCATCATCTATCTACACTGACTCCATTATTCCTTGAAGATGCTTGGATTTTAGCTCAGAACTTAGACAAAAAGTTATCCAAGATTCAATCGACATTGGCAGTTGACCTTCAAATTTGAAATTCTTGACCAAATATGTTTTCAATGTCACATAAAATTCCGTAAGATCCACTTCAATGCGTTTTCTAGTTATGGAACACATTAACTTATTTAAAACTTTATATGTGCTGTCACCAAAATATCTGTCACTCATTCTTTGCTCAATTTTTTCTGATCATAGTCTTGACTGCCTCAAAAGTTTCCATTATAGTAACATCAGAGCGTTCTGAAAACTTTGAACAATCTTAAACAACTACACCAACATGGGGGAAAAAAGATAAATAATTCTCTAAAGTTAGAGATTTTTCAATGTCGTCAGAATAATTTAAATATGTCTTTAGAGCTTTAGGACAATCATCAGTACTATTCATATAACTTTTACTGGGTTCCCAGTTTGCAAAGAGTCTATCAATTGCTTGTGTTAAAGAAAGCCATCTAGTAGGTACATGTCGGAGAATTTCACTCCATTCTACATCTATAAATTCAAAAAAGTATTTTAGAACTTCCCATTGCTTTCCAGAAATGGAGAAGTTGACCATATAATTTTAGAACCAAATTTTCAAGATCAACATCTAAGGTATCACAGGCACGTTTCATCACATTGTGCGAAACATAATTCGAACAGTTTGCCTTGAATATTTGTTTGTTATCATCATTTAACGGATTAAAATTCTGAATTATGCTTTTCAAAATTAATTATGGCATTATCAGCACAAAAAGCACTACAGTTATTTATATCAAGTTTGTGGGGCTCCAACGAACGTTTTAACAAATTATGAATAGACATTGCTCTGTCACTGCTCTCTCCTATAAAATCCAGAAGTTTCTTTTGTATTCCAGTTTCCGGATCAAAATGCGCTGCGCCTCAAAACAAACGCATACATTTTTATGGTTTCAAGCATCGGTTGCTATAGAGAAAAATTTACTCGGTTTAAAGGCATCGTTTAAAATTGTAACAAAATCTGAAACACTCTTTGGAGCCAAAACTTCTTTCACAATTGCTTCGGCTTTAATTCGATCACAATACTTTCTTTTTTTTTGCAACACTAGAATCACTGAATGCATCCTTCGCGATTTTAACATTGCAGTCCAAGCTGTTATAACTGTGAGATTATGTTTCACTGCGTGATACATAAATGTCAGTTCTGCTGCAACAACTCTGTGTAACCCACTTGTGGTGGAGCTATCACTAGCAGAAAAGAAGCTGGATATCAAGGAAGACTCCTTATCTGTATGGCCTAATGATATTAAAGATATTTATTACTACGTTAAATTCATATTTACGTAATTTTAAAATGCACCAAACGAAGTAATACAATGGTACAACAAAATTTACTTATAGCTTACCTGTAGTTTTTGTACGCTGAGAACAGTCGGTATTGCTTACATGTGGCACACTAAATTCCCGTTTGCAAATCCAACAGAAGATTTTGAAGCTATTAGGTTTCACGGGACGAATCCAGGGATTAGTTTCTTCCAAACATCAACGGCAAACACGTATGTTTTTAGTCCTCTTCCTTGTGGGTGATTTCACAGACTCCGAATCCGAGCACAACAACGACACGTCCTCTGTTAATGTGTTTGAGCTTTCACGAAAGCAGCTATATGCACAACTGAAGTAACCAGTTAAATACTCGGTGCCTTGGAGGCACTGAAATCGATATCACTATTAGTACTGACGAGTTAAATAAGGAAAAAAAGCTTTCGAAAAGTACATATCGATTATCAAAATAAATGCGAAATTAGAAGTAGATGTAAGTGGCAAAGCTGACGACAATGCAGACAACAATGGAGTCAACACCGACTAATAGTACGCTGCACAGTTGGTAACGAACATCTGTAAATCGCTACGACAAGAAATCCCACGACAGTTGCCGAGAGCCAGCGATCAGAAACTAAGGAGCCCGCGTGCCAAGTTACAGTTCCGCCTACGTGTACGGACAGACGAACGTTTGTTTCACGTACTGAACCACACGGCCGCCTCCCTCACGCAGTGTGAATCCCCTCGGCTACGGCCACATAAGCTTTTTTTTTCCGCGCGCGTTTGTATGGCAAGTCATGCCACCAATATAGATCATTATTTGTTTTAGTACTACTACATTACAAGCTGCGGCAACTTTTACTGCGCACAGTTAGTATCAACTGTGAGCGTGTCAGGCGAAACACATTATCTGAACTACTACTGCAAAAGACAGAAAAATACGGGATAAATTCGAAATAATATAGCACATGGGATCTGACAAAAAGAGTAGCCAAAATACGGAGTTTCCGGGAAATACGAGGTAGTCGGCAACCCTACAGGCAAGTATGACGAGAAAGTCACATTTTATTTTATGCATATTTATTCTTCGATAAAGTCTCTTTTTTGCCCTGGAGCCTTATTGGTATATTCAGACACAGCCTGGAGTATGTATAACTTCTGTTGCTTTTTTTTATTAATAGTTATTACAGTCTTCCATGAGCCTGGCGCCTGTCTCAGCTGGATAATTTACAACTTTTAGTTCAGTAACTTGGTGCAGAGCGTTGATTACATCTCCATTTGCAATCCATTGTAAAGAAACCTGTCTCAAGGAACTTGACATTCAAATCAAATCTGTTTAAAGATTATTTTATTAGTAACAAACTGTTGAATACCATTGACCATAATTTTTGGGATTTGGTCCACTCCTACTTGAATCCTTACATATTTTCGAACATTCAGTCGATACGAAGATTCATAGCCTCTACGAATCTAAATAAGCCATATTATCTATTATCCGATTTTGTTCAAATTTGGTATACAGCCTTTTGTTATCAATGGAATGATGCTGTCAAAAATCATAGCTTCATTTATTGTAGTTCTGGAGATAAAGAGAATTACCTAAAACTCCTAAAACCTACTCTTGTTTTTTAAAACCAAGTTAGGAACAATAACAGAGTGGCTTTTCATTATCATTTGAAGCCATTCCAAAGTAATCAGTGCATAAAAATCGATTAATTAGAATTTTATTTTTAAAACTTTAGTCACTGTGCATTACGTAATACAAAAATCAGTCAGAATTATCATTTGATTATATTTTGCCGTGTGGGTGTGTCAGAATGATTGAGTGTGTATGTGGGACATACTTTAAAATTTAATATTTCATTTTACGTAAAACATTGTACAAACGAACCATGGGAAAGTTATTTTGCAACCACAATTCGGGTGACGTATGTCAGGGTGTGCTTGCTTCTGTATAAAAGTAGCCGGACTGGAAATTAGAGACGGAATAAGTTTATTTACCAGTTTGAAGAATGTTTCGCACTTCGTTTATTTTGATTAAACAAAATACAGGAATTTGAAGTTTTACTGGCATTAATTACTATCAAATTAGTGATTAGATAAGTCAAGATTTTCCGCGAGAATGATCTAGAAGGAACGTTCTGATTGGTCGTTTAGATCAACAGCCAATCAGAATTAGCTGTTGCTGCGCGGAAAGTGGAGTACCTTGAGAGGAGTCGCTTGCTAGCCGGTCTACGGATAACACGATGTCAGATCGCTACTTAAAAATACTCTGTAAGTTGAGGAAATAGTGAGCTAATTTCGGTCCGAACATATCGTGACTGAAGCGACTGGAGTTACGAACATTTTAATGAAAGTTTGGTGTTTCTACATTAAATAGTTTGAAAGTTATGAGCGTGTGAATTTTCTGGTCGTAGTAACAACTCTGCGTGACGTGTTTTGTGCTCTGTACGGAATATTTTAGCGAGCACCTCTGACAAAGAAGACCACTGAAACGACCGAATGTTTAACTCGCGAATAGTTGTGGGTCTGTGACTGGTAGAACGTGAAAATTAAGCGGGTCAGACTTGCAAAAATTCCGGCTGCTTTTCGAGTGAATATTTGTTATATAGACAGTGAACTATGAATGACAAAGTTTTACCATATTAAATACGGACTTGATAGCCATTTCAATATGAATAAAAAGTGCAGTTAATATAATTTTAAACCCTTTTCTGCAAGTTGAGTGAAGATCCCGAGCACCCGATTTTTTATACATGAAGTTTCAGGAACTAACTTTCAACTAGAGTTACGTGCCCTCTGTGTGGTAGGTATTAGGTGGTGGTTTCATCAACGCTAATTTACACTGCCTAACACGTATCTGCTACCACAGAATGAAGGGACATCGACAACAATGCTATCGAGGTAAGTGAACAGAACGATAGCGTTAATAAAACGCGGTTGACCCCCTCCGCCCCGCTGCAAGGTGCTCGATCATGTTGAAAGATACAGTCGCCATCCCCGAATTGCTCTTCGACAGTGGGAAGCAAGAAGGTGCTTAAAACATCAATGTAGGCCTGTGCTGTGATAGCGCCACGCAAAACAACAAGGGGTGCATGCCCCCTCCATGAAAAACACGAGCACACTATAACATCACCGCCTCCGAATTTTACTGTTGGCACTAGACACGCTGACAGATGATGTTCACCGGGCATTCGTCATACTCACACCCTGCCATCGAATCGCCACATTGTGTACCGTGATTCGTCACTCCACACAATGTTTGTCCACTGTTCAATGGTCCAATGTTTACGATCCTTACACCGAGCGAGGGGTCGTATGGCACTGACGGCCGTGATGTGTGGCTTATGAGCAGCCGCTCGACCATAAAATCCGAGTTTTCTCACCTCCCAACTAACTGTCACAGTACTTTCAGTGGATCCTGATGCAGTGTGGAATTCCTGTGTGATGGTCTGGATAGATGTCTGCCTATTACACATTACGACCCTCTTCAACTGTAGGCGGTCTCTGGCACGATTTTGTGCTGTACGTGTCTCATCACGTTTCCACTTCACTATCACATCGGAAGCAGTGGGCCTGGGATTGTTTAGGAGTGAGGAAATCTCGCGTACAGACATATGGCACAAGTCACACCCAGTCACTGACCACGTTCGAATTCCGTGAGTTCCGCGGAAGGTGCACTGTCACGATGTCTGATGACTACTGAGGTCGCTGATATGGAGTACCTGGCAATAGGTGGCAATATAATGCACCTAATATGAAAAACGTATGTTTTTGGGGAGTGTCTGGATACTTTTGATCACATAGTGTATGTTGGTTCTGCTTGTCGTCTAAGTGCACTGACAGTTTTGATATTTTGCTTCAGAAGATAAAAGGCGTTATAAGAGAAGACAGGAACCTTTAACGGTTTTTCGGGTTTTGTAAGGCCACACGTGGGGTATCACTGTCGACGACCTGATATACATATGCGAAGTTTTGAAAGGATTCTGAAATTGAAACACAGTGCTTTGGCTTCTGAAGCGGCACAAGACCGTACCTCGACTTAGGTACTGAAGAAAGTGTCAGTTCTAAGAGGTTTTTTCGAGATGGTGCGTAACGCACAAGGAGGAGAAGGTCTAAAACATGAATTATTCACGAGAGGGAAATACATACACCATACCTGAAAATCAAAATTAGTCCATCTTCTGCAGTGCAAAATGCTATCTCTCCCGGTTTATAGATTGACCGACAACAGTCTTTTACAATTTCTACCGCTGCTCAATGCGGGGTTGCCAAGCGTACATGTGTTTCAAACGTCATTTCGTATAACATTACCGGAGCGAATACAATATTTCCAATAGACTGTTGCTGATATTTTAAAAATTCAAGTGATCTTCATAATTTAATGCATTATTATTAGTTAGCCAATGAAAAATAATTCCCGAAATGTAAATATTTTACTAGTGTAAGTTTTGCTGTTTGTCCCGTTGTAATTAACTGCCACCCTCCCGGGCTATTTTAGTGAAGGGAAATTCTTGAGATAAAAACATTGGTTTGGAAGGGAGAATCCTACATGTAGTCTCCACAGTTCCCTAGCGCATGGATTACAGTTCCCAAGAAAAGCATTCGGAAGCAGTGCTGCTGAACACAAGAGGACGTGCTGAAAAGTATTGCCTCCAAATTTTTTATGCGAAAACTCTTAACGCTTTTCAAATGCACTGAAGTGTCAAAAGTCATGGGATAGCAATGTGCACATACTCAGATGGCTGTAGTATCTCGTATACAAAGAATAAAAGGACAGTCCAATGGCGAAGCTGTCATTTGTTCTTAGATGATTCATGTTAAAAGGTTTGCAACGTGATTATGGCCGCTCGACAGGAATTAACAACCTCTGAACGCGGAATAGTAGTTGGAGTTGGACGCAAAAGACATTCCGTTTCGGAAATCGTTAAGGGAAATCAATATTTCGAGATCCACAGTGCCAATGGCGCCAACAATACCACATTTCAGCCGTTACCTCTCTCCAAAGACAACGCAGTGGCCGGCAGCCTTCACTTAACGACCGAGAGCCAGTGGCGTTTGCGTAGGGTTGTCAGTACTAACAGACAAGCAACAGTGCGTGAAATAACCGCAAAAATCAATGTGTGACATACGATGAACCTATCCGTCAGGACAGTACGGCGAAATTTGGAGTTAATGGGCTTATGACAGCAGACGGCCGATGTCAGTGCCTTTGCTAACAGCACGACATCGCCCGCAGCGCCTCGATTGGACCCCAGACGAGTGGGAAATCGTGGCCTGGTCGGATTAATTCCGATTTCAGTTGGTAAGAGCTGATGGTAGGTTTCCGGCGTGACGCAAACCCCACAATGCCTGGGACCCAATTTGTCAACAAGGCACTGTGCGAGCTGGTGGTGATTCGGTAAATGATGTGAAAATGAAATGGACTAAGTCATCTGGTCAAAGTGAACCGGTCATTAACTGGAAATTGTTATGTTCGTCTACCTGGAGACCATTTGCAGCCATTCATGAACTTCATGTTCCCAAAAAAAGATGGATTTTTTATGAATGACAATGCGCTCTATCAACGAGCCATAAATGTTGGAGATCGCTTTGAAGAACGTTCTGGACAATTCGAGCGAATGAGTTGGCCACCCAGCTCATCCTACAAAAATTCCATCGGACATTTATAGGACATAATCGAGAACTCAGTTCGTGCACGAAATCCTGCACCATCAACGCTTGCACGATTATGGACGCCTATAGAAGCAGCATGGCTCAATATTTGCGCAATGGACTTCCGACGATTTGAGTTCATGCCACGTTGAACTCATGCACTACGCCGGGCAAAAGGAGGTCCGACACAATATTAGGAGGTATCCCATGACTTATGTGACCTCAGTGTACAGCAAACGTTACTAACACTTTACATCTTTATTCTTCATGTCTACATAGTTATTTCTCAACATAGTCACCCTGTCGATGGACACATTTCTCCCAACGAGAGACCAGTTTGTTTATACAATCACTTCAGAATGTTTGACTTTGTTGGCGAAGCCCGAACAACCGCCACTGCTTGAACCTCTATTCTTTTTTGTTTTACGCATGTAGTTCAGTGCATGAAATTACAACAAAAAGGTAGTAAAAGATAAAATAAAATGTTTATGAATCCTAAAACGACGTGAAGCTATAAGTTTATGTAAACGCAATCGACAATGTAACCCAGAGCTCAGCTTCATTTTTCACGGAACTCCTTGACAGAATAGAAGGAGCCACCCATGAGGAAGTTCTTCAGTTTAGATATGAAAGCGCATGGATTGCTGCTAAGATTTTTGAGGTCTTGTGGGAGCTTACTGAAAATGGATGCAGAACAATACTGCACGCCTTTCTGTGCAAGAGTCAAAGAAGTGCAACCCAAATGCAGACTGCATTTCTGCCTAGTATTAACTGAGTGAAACCTGCTAATTCTTCGGAATAAGCTGATATTGTAACGACAGTAAAGAATATATATACTGAGGAGTCAGTGTCAGAATTTCCAGACTAATGAACAGGGTTCGGCAAGAGGTTCGCTAACATACATCACTAACTACCCGAACCGCGCGTTTCCGCGCCTTTGAGAATGGGAAGAATTACCCCAAAAATGTAATACTATATATCATAATGAAAATAAGCAAAGTAGACTACTTCTCAAGTCGAACTGTTCTAATATACAAATGGCAGCATTAAGTCTCTGAACAACATTCTGAACATGAGTTTCCCATGACAGTTTACTATCTATCTGAATACCTACACATTTGAAGTGTTCAGTCTTATTAATCATATGCCCACTGTGTACACTAAAACGCCGAATTCAGTTGAATTGTGTGTTATAAACTGTAAAAACCGTGTCTTACTTTGATTTGTCGTTAGTTTATTTTCTACAAACCATTTGACTTATGACTTGAATAGTACTAGTTGAAACAGTGCCAACGTTTCACACGATATCCTTTACTAGCAAGATAGTGTCATCAGCAAACAGAAGTATTTTAGAATCGCCTGTAATATTACAAGGCATATCATTTACATCAATAAGGAACAGGAGTGGCCCTAACACTGATCTCTGGGGACTCCCTGTTTAACTGTATGTTACTCGCAACCCACATCACAGCCATTCTCAAAACTGTGGAGAATGATCTTTTGCTGTCTGTTCTTAAAGTAAGAGAACCAGTTGTGAGCTACTCCCCGAATTCTATGATGGTCCAAATTCTGGAGGAATGTTTTATGATCAACACAATCAAACGCCTTAGTTAAATCAAAAAAGGTGTCAAGATTTCGAAACGTTTTGTTTAATCCATCCAGAGAACATCACCGAGAAAAGAGGATATAGCATTTTCAGTTGTTAAACCACTTCTGAAACCAAAATGAACATTTGACTGCAAATTATGTGAAATTACACGGCCTATCACTAGCAAAGTGAAGTCCTCAAAGGTGCTCTTTAAGTTTTGGAGACATATGAAAATCTGATGCGGCCAAGTCGGGACTACATGGAGGAAGCTCGATGACAGTGACCCCAAAGTGTCGGATTGTTCCAGTTGTCGTAGCACTTGTGTGTGGTCTGGTGTGACGCTGAAGGAGAGGGCGCTGCATGTGTGGACGAACCCTTAGAATTCGAAACTCGATTACAGCATGTTATTTCTCACACACCGACATAGTTACGTTACACACCGCCACGTTACACCCTATAATTCGGAGCCCTCTAGCGGCAAACGGCTGCGAATATTTAGACGTGAAGAATAAAGATGTAAATTTTTAGTAATGTTTGTTTTATTTAAAAAGCTTCAAAAGTTTTCACATAAAAATTCGGAGGCCTTACTTTTCAGCACGCCTCGTAGCTGCATATTGTCAACAACGCAACTTCCCAACAGAGCGGCGATCAATGCAGTGGTTTAAATTCTTTGGTAAAAACTCCATGTGTGGAGACGATTGTACACCATATTTCCGCCAAAGATTGTCAGCGGTATAACGATCGTAGGCCCTTATGGATTCATATTCTACAAGACTACGTGCGTCACACCAGAAACACAAGTTTGTAAGAGGTCATGTGCAAATGATACTTATTGCTACAAATTATGTATCACCGAAATGAATGCAGCATTAAGCAAGACGACCACATTGTCAAGTCTATTGACCACAGTATAGTTTGATCATCAGAGTTGGCAGCGAGACGAATCAATAAATTAGTAGTTCGAATTCCAGTGACCCCTACCGATTCAGTACCAAGCCAAGTATATGTGAGGGCGCACTGTACTGAGAATGATGGTACAAACTGCAGTGGCACAAAGACGACAAAGCTCGTAGGGAAAACGTGTGATTAAGAAATCACGCTGATACAGTCGACTTACTGAGCGTTATCTTTATGAGTGTATACTGAGCGTTATCTTTACGAGTGAAAGCAGAAGTGCCCTTGGCACGGAAACTCCGTATCAGAGTGCATAATTTGTAGAATTTCTATTTTCCTGGATTAACAAGGCTTCTCCAATACAAATTACTTCAGACAAGCCGTAATATACAGTCTGATTGGTTTGTAAAATGTAATTATTCTGAACACAACGTCCGTGTCGATGTTCTCCATACAGATTACACAAAAATGCCTTAAACAATTCACGTTGTGCAACCGCAAAAACGTTCAGTCGAATTGACACCCGTGCTTTGGGTGCCACAGATTAGCAGAACTCAGATGTTTACTGACGGCTTGCTTACCTTACCAGTCGTTTCTCCGCGCTCTTCCTGCATTTCACGGTTTTCCTTAAGATTTTGCCGACTGCTGACTGAAATATTAATGTTGCTCGCCATTTGTCTCGCCTCAGACTGTTGCTAAGCAACGTTGCAGGCAGCTGCAGCGACCACAGTATTGTTAGATCTGCGTCACTAACGCCGCGATTCATTGACATGCGGAAAACAGTCAGCGCGTAATTAACAGAACTTTCCAGCGATAATTACGGGGCGATGGAAAGGAAGGTGATTTCCAAGAATGATTGCCTATCGACGTTAGAGGGCTCCAAATGATACATATCGAACGTGCGATAGTAAATCGATTTTGGAAGTCTCGTGGCGCTCGTTATGACAAATTATTTGTGATCGTCAGTTTTATCAGTTTTGCGTTGTTTCTTCAATTCGGGTACATTACATTCCCGCCGTAGTTGTTTGTGATTCCATTGGGAAATCGACACGGTTTTTCTTGATACCGAGTGTGATGTGTGCTGCTTCTCAAGTTTCTTCTGCGGATTGCCTCACATGCAAAACTCTAATTCTATGCGTTTCCAGCAAAGACAAATGTTTGACTTTTTGCCGGAAATATGTACTTCTACCGGACGAGGAAAGGAGGGAGTGTGTTGACTGTGGTGCTGCAAAGTCTGTGAAACTCCGTAAGAGGAGTGTGGACACTGAGATTCCGTTGCAATTTCACTGCGGACTTTGCGGAAAGCGAACCAGCATCAGGAAAAATACGTGGTTCGAGTCCTCCAAATTATCGATTCAGACGAGCGTAATTCTTGTGTCGTGCTGGATTCGAGATTATACGTTGCAAACAACAGCATCAGAAGCTGAGTTATCAGCAAATGCCGTGTGTGACTAGTGCGGGTTTTGCCGAGAAGTGTGCTGTGTGGTAGTGACAAATGACAGTGTGCCAATTGGTGGACCGAATAAAATAGTAGAAGTAGACGAATCTCATATTGCTAGGCTAAAGAATCAGAGAGGACGACCTTCTAAAAGTGAAGTGGATCATATTTGGGTTTTTGGTGGGATAGAAAGGGAGTCACGCAAGTGTTTCGTTGTGAGGGTATTGTCCCGAGACAAGGTGACTCTAGTGGGTCTCATAAAACATTTCATACTGCCTGGAACGAAAGTCATCACAGACATGTTTCAGTCGTACCAGACTCTCAAAGCTGAAGGTTTCGAGCACGAATTCGTGAACCACTCTGTGGAGTTTGTCTCTTCAGATGACGCCAGTGTCCATACCCAGAATATAGAACGGCTGTGGAAGTCTGTCAAGTCTACCATAAAAAGAGAAGGGCGTCCAGGACAGAGGGACGAGCTGTATTTTTTCCAGTACCTATAATTCCACAACTTGCGTTTGCAGGGGAAAGTCGACGCATGCGACACTCTGCCGATATTCCTGCGCGATATTGGCAGAGTGTACCCTGGATACGGAAAACAAGGAATTGCCCCTACAGCTTATACATCACGCGGACTGTTACAAGACGATAACAACGGCGACGAGTAAGGTAAGCAAGTCGTCTCCTTTGAATTTATAAGTGCTCCTGTAACACTTTTCTTTTGTCGTTGCTGTAGTGACAACTTGAATCATACTCGTAACGCGCGCCATGAGACTTCCATAATCGATTTACTATCGCACGTTAGATATGTATCGTTTGGAGCCCTCCAACTTCGATAGGCAATCATTCTTGGAAATTACGGAAAGGAAAAATGGACAGTCAGTAAAATCGTCGAGTCGAGTGAACACCGCTGTGTTTGAATAATCAAATAGGGTTCTGGAAATCCTTCAGAGGTAACGATACGCGAACCATGTACATCCTTCGCTCAGATCAAAGAACAATCTGAAGTAGGACTCGAACATTAGTCAATTGAATCTATAGAACGAAAGTACCTACAGCTGAACAAACGTTCGGCCAAGGCTAGGCCAGACCATCCGCTGTGAGGAGCGTATACACTTGTATGCAAAAAAGAATCAAGTGCAAATTTAAATTTAGTTCTTAATGGCTGGCACTGTAGACGCTAATCACGAAACAGCTCTACTGGCGTTTATGTCACGTCCTTGCCAGTGTTTATTACACTTTTTGTTGGTGTGTATAGTAAAGGAAGACTTTGCTACGGGAGGCTAGACAGTAGGTAGGATCACAAAGCAGACTCAGCGAACGCCGCACCAGATGGTCGCATAGCGTGAGAACGGCGGGGCGAGCAGGAGTCGTATCTTACTGGAACAGAGAGAGACAGTGGGGATTAACGTACCACACTGGGCGCCAAGAAGCGAATGTTTATTGTTTATGTCTGCTGTTTGAATATTAATACACAGCTCCAGTAGTGTTGATAGCGTCACTTGCACTGAGAACTTGCTAACAATAATTTCAGTAACTCTCAGTTCTTTAGGAAATTATAATTGCAATGTTTAGTTATTGTCCGTGCTTATTAATGGGAAGGATGGCACAAACACAAATGCGCCCTGGAAGGGGAGGCGCCAAACTGCTAAGATAACTCACTACTGGACAAAAGGAGGTGATACATGAATCCGTGTACAGCGTCAAGCCTTGCTGAACAACTGCCTCGGCTAACGTACTGGTGCGAACTTGCGCTAATCCAAGGCAGTCTGCGATCGGGCGAACTAGTGCGTGAAGTGCAACTCCGCGTAAAGACGGAATAATTCTTACAGTTGCCTCGGAAAAAACGTATTTGTGCTGAGTCGCGTTGATTGTAAGATCGTGTGAAGATTTTTGTGTCTTTTGCGGTGTTCGGGAACTAGTGAGTAATGACCGGAAATGTTTTTATGAATATTAACGATAGACTGGCTGTAAAAATTGTTTTATTGGTTTTGCTATTACTTTTGACAAATAAAACAACATTTCTTCGCATCGTAGCATTTTACGATTTTAATTATCCTCAAGCATTTAAACCTAGCCACTTGCCACACTATTATGCACTGTTTACTGCACAAGCGTTAGAGTTCGCGAGCGACGGAGAAGAAACCAACTGGGGCAACACCTGCGAGATGCGAAGTAAGCAAGTTGGACAACAATTTAGTTACGAGAACTAGGGGGTGGACGCACTAGACTTTCATCTGTAACTCACACGTAGCATCAGTGTGTGTCTCCGTGTACATATTGTAGCAGACGATATTTCGAACATTCATTCCCCTCTCTGCTGTGATATTGTTACACTAGCAATCCCTCTTGTGGGGAAAAATGCCTTTAAACAGCGGTTAATTTTAATAGAAAGCATTCAACTCAGATTATAATGTTACACTTGGCATCCCTGTGCGTGAATGTGTGACTAGAGTGACAGATTGCACTTTGAACAAGTGCTTTTGTAGCCCTCAGGTGATAGCGTCACAGTCTCTGTTTCGGAAAATGTTTTGGCGTCAGCGCTACGGTGGTAGGATTTACAAACTTGTACTTCGAAAGTAGAGCTAAAGACACTAAACACAACCCGTTAGGCTGGTATATGCGACACCATCTGTGCACTTCAAGAAATAGTTATTGATATAATCCTTACAAGTAATGAACGATGTGTAGCAGGGAGTCTTACAAACTTAGCTAAATCCCATAGCTTTGTTATTCAATGATAACTACTAGAATGAATCACTACATTACCTAGGGCTTGGAATTTTGAGATTAGAATGTTGCAGCTGCATATGACCTTTCAGGAAGTGTCCTGCCAGAATGGATCATTAGACAAAATGCTTGATGAAGCTATCAAATTCTGTAAATATAAAAGAAACTGGCTTAACCATTAACTAAACATAGAATTACACTTTATTTATCCAGCGATTGACGACGTTTATTCGCAGCTAAATACCTGGTAACGAAGAAAATTGCAGACTGATATATTGCTTGATGTTGCTAAGAACTTCACCGGCATTTCTCGGTGTACAAGAATCACAATTAGCATAGCACAAATCGAGTTACCCAAAGTATAGATAACCCTGCCGATGTATCTATGTTTGTTACAAAAGCTAAGCATTCTATTCCAACATAAAATTATTTTAAAAATATGTGCATTATAACTGAGTGAGGAACGGTTATTTGGTTTACCAATATGTGAACAGGGAAAGTCGGTGCGTATGGTCACAGGTCTCATTGATTGTTGGCCAGATGTAACAGAAATTTTGGAAGATATTAACTGTCGAAAATCGAAGCAAGACGCCACATGTCTTACAGGAACATACGTGTAAAATTGCTAAATCCATCTTTCAGCGCAAAAACTACAAATATTCTTCGGCCTTCTACATATCCGGCAGCACGCCTTGCCCCCCCCCCCCCCTCCCGCCCCCCCCCCCTCCCCTAGGCCCTGAATGGAACAGAAACAGTAAAAACTATTCTCCACCATTCACTTTGCAGCGATTTGCAGGGTGTAGATGAAGATACATTAGTTAAAAAAGAAAAAGCAAGAAACACTGATTTTCCGAAAATAATCGGCCAGTCTGCACGTACGAGTACAAGCACAAAGAAAAAAAATATTTACTTCGGTGTATACACTCAAATACTCCTTTGATATTAGGGTTCTAATTTATTTATTTATAGCGTTTTTATCCCTCGCCCCCCCCCCCCCCCCCGCCGCCCCACATGAACCCTGCACTTTACCGTTGGTGGGGAGGCTTGCGTCCCTCAGCTGTACAGATAGCCGTACCGTAGTTGCAACTACAACGGAGGGGTATCTGTTGAGAGCCCAGACAAAAGTATGGTTCCTGAAGAAGGGCAGCAGCCTTCTCAATAGTTGCAGGGGCAACAGTCTGGATGATCGACTGATCTGGCCTTGTAACATCAACCAAAAAGGTCTTACTGTGCTGGTACTACGAATGGCTGAAAGCAAGGGGAAGCTATATCCGTAATCTTTCCGAGGGTATGCAGCTTTTTTTATAGTTAAATCGGGTGTTGTGTAACGTGTGTATGTGTGTGGAGGGAGACGGAGGGGGAAAAGCGGAAGTTTGGAATGGGTAGGGGGCAGGGTGCGGAAGGGAGAAGCGGCCCCCGACTCACCATGGCCTTACGTACCCACGTGAACAACACACAGGGTGGTTATAATTAAATTCTCGCTACTTGAGACGGCCCCCACGGCAAACGAGCGATCGTAGGACAGCGAAACTTTGCGGAAACGAAGAGAAATAACGGACAAGCCACTGAAAGAAAAACATCTTAATTTCCACTTGAGAGAGTAACATTTGTTAATTGCGTACCATGTTTATACTTCAGTTTACCAACGTTGCACTTGTGACGACCGTCCGCATCCACGACAGCCTGGAACCGCGCCAGAGATTACTCTACTGCTATCCGAAACAACGGTGGACCGTGGAATCTTCGGCTATAGTGACAACAGCTCGTGCACTGCTTGAAGGTCGCACAATGCTTCCAGCATTCTCAGTCATGGCAACAGTGACTTCTTCAACAATGTATGGTGGAATTGGCCGTTGGCCTCTCACAACAGAAATTCCCAAATCGCCAGGTAATTTGAACTTGCCGATCATGTTTTTCTACTGCGCTGCGAAAAGAAGAGCTCTCCATATTCCTCTAATGAGTCAACTGCTGCAGTTTTGATAAAATGATTTTACGAGTGCACCTTGTCCACATCGAGTATAAGAAAATGAAACGCCTACATGCGTCCTTATGATCTTATTTATTGTGTAGCTGCCATTTCGGCGCTTCAATGCGCTACCTTCAGGCTTGTATGCATAAACAGTAATGATAGCATTATCACTTAGCAACCATGCCACACAAAGACAAATTAAAAAAGAATGAGAATCGAGGACAAGACTCTACTAGTGAATTTACAGTAATTATTTGACAGATCGAACAAATACACCCATTGCAGTAGCCGTTTCATTTTCATACAGCAGTGAACGGCCGTGATCCCCAAGACCTCCAGTGAAAAGGATGGACATACAAAAACTTGTCCCCACGCATGTTAACTGTCTGTAACTGTAACGCACACTGACACTTGTTTTTGGACCCTACACCGCCGCACCAGCAGCGGCGCCTAAATGCAAGACATGGCACTCACTAACGCTACTAACAACACCAGTCCTTCAGCGCACAGTCTGAACATCATGCCTATAAAGTTGGGTACCCTCATCGTAAATACACTCCTGGAAATGGAAAAAAGAACACATTGACACCGGTGTGTCAGACCCACCATACTTGCTCCGGACACTGCGAGAGGGCTGTACAAGCAATGATCACACGCACGGCACAGCGGACACACCAGGAACCGCGGTGTTGGCCGTCGAATGGCGCTAGCTGCGCAGCATTTGTGCACCGCCGCCGTCAGTGTCAGCCAGTTTGCCGTGGCATACGGAGCTCCATCGCAGTCTTTAACACTGGTAGCATGCCGCGACAGCGTGGACGTGAACCTTATGTGCAGTTGACGGACTTTGAGCGAGGGCGTATATTGGGCATGCGGGAGGCCGGGTGGACGTACCGCCGAATTGCTCAACACGTGGGGCGTGAGGTCTCCACAGTACATCGATGTTGTCGCCAGTGGGCGGCGGAAGGTGCACGTGCCCGTCGACCTGGGACCGGACCGCAGCGACGCACGGATGCACGCCAAGACCGTAGGATCCTACGCAGTGCCGTAGGGGACCGCACCGCCACTTCCCAGCAAATTAGGGACACTGTTGCTCCTGGGGTATCGGCGAGGACCATTCGCAACCGTCTCCATGAAGCTGGGCTACGGTCCCGCACACCGTTAGGCCGTCTTCCGCTCACGCCCCAACATCGTGCAGCCCGCCTCCAGTGGTGTCGCGACAGGCGTGAATGGAGGGACGAATGGAGACGTGTCGTCTTCAGCGATGAGAGTCGCTTCTGCCTTGGTGCCAATGATGGTCGTATGCGTGTTTGGCGCCGTGCAGGTGAGCGCCACAATCAGGACTGCATACGACCGAGGCACACAGGGCCAACACCCGGCATCATGGTGTGGGGACCGATCTCCTACACTGGCCGTACACCACTGGTGATCGTCGAGGGGACACTGAATAGTGCACGGTACATCCAAACCGTCATCGAACCCATCGTTCTATCATTCCTAGACCGGCAAGGGAACTTGCTGTTCCATCAGGACAATGCACGTCCGCATGTATCCCGTGCCACCAAACGTGCTCTAGGAGGTGTAAGTCAACTACCCTGGCCAGCAAGATCTCCGGATCTGTCCCCCATTGAGCATGTTTGGGACTGGATGAAGCGTCGTCTCACGCGGTCTGCACGTCCAGCACGAACGCTGGTCCAACTGAGGCGCCAGGTGGAAATGGCAGGGCAAGCCGTTCCACAGGACTACATCCAGCATCTCTACGATCGTCTCCATGGGAGAATAGCAGCCTGCATTGCTGCGAAAGGTGGATATACACTGTACTAGTGCCGACATTGTGCATGCTCTGTTGCCTGTGTCTATGTGCCTGTGGTTCTGTCAGTGTGATCATGTGATGTATCTGACCCCAGGAATGTGTCAATAAAGTTTCCCCTTCCTGGGACAATGAATTGACGGTGTTCTTATTTCAATTTCCAGGAGTGTAGTATTCAGCCTACACTGAGTAAAGAAGCGAAAGTTTAATTTTTACCACCCTGAGCAACACACGGGCCACATTTTTTCTTTCCCCACTCTCCTCATTGTAGTCCCATTTTGCATAGTCTCTGTCAGCTTCCATGCCATCCCCAGTCGTCTCTGTTGCCTCCACAAAAAACTCCAGACCATTTTTGTACAACTGACATTATCCACGCAGCTGATGACAGCTAACGCAGCTCGATTAACATCAACAACTGAAAGAACTTCATTCATTTCACTCCCTGAGTCTGTAGCGCTTCCTAAATGCTTTTGAACCCAAAGAACGTCGCATTCATACTGATGGTTTTAAGCTTTCCTATGATAACTGAATATTAGGGCTTCACTAACTACGTAATCTTCACAGTGATCTCGTGAATGAAGTGATAATTTTTTGTTTACTATTGGTGATAATGATAATGTTTTGTTTGTGGGGCGTTCAACTGCGCGGTTATCAGCGCCAGAAAAAATTCCCAACCTTTGCTCAGCCCAATCTCGCCATATTCATGGATTATGATGAAATGATGAGAACAACACAAACACAAAGTCATCTTGAGACAGCTGAAGATCCCTGACCGCGTCGAGAATCGAACCCGGGAGTCCGTGCTCGGGAAGCGAGGACGCGACCGCGAGACCACGAGCTGCATACTTACAATTGGAGTAATCTATACACTGCGCTGACACAATTAAAGGATCATTTTTTCGAAACCCCCGTAATTGTCTCTCACTGTGACTTAGAAGTTTGAAATTATGCTCGAAGGTGCCTACAACATTCCTCTGTAAAAACGCAAAAGCGTGGCGCCCTGTGACGTCATGCTCTGGTTCGGCGGCACTTCTAACTGCTGGAGTCGACACACGTGAAAAAAGAAAGGCCGGAGCTCAGAAGCTCACGTGAGCTGTGAGGTGGGTTTATGGTGTCACATTGACACCACATTTCACCACACTTCTGTCCAACGTCACCGTGGACGTGACACGCGATGGAAAAGTCGTCACACCTCCTCTTATCAACATTTCGTCCTTTCTTTTGTCGCCTCTACGATGGAAGTCAGAACGTCGACGTCCAACGTTGAAATCACGCTTTAATGGGTGGCCGAGGAAAACGTTTCAGACTCACCGCCGCTCAGAATCTACACGAAAAGGTCTCATAAGGTAGCATAAAGGGGGACAGTGAAACCACCCGTTTCCTTGGGTCTTTGCTTCCCACACATTTCACGGTCGAAAACAAGAGTTCGAAATGTGATGAGCAACAGGACGAGTTCTTGACAACCTTTGACACAGATGCCACCCTCCAGACGTTTCAATCTTCCTCCAAGCACAAGGGCAGAGGGTGGTTATGCTTTTTTATCCCTCCTGTCTCGCACCCACCCATCGTGTGACCACGGAGGGATGTAACACTGACACGTGTGAATAAAATGGCAAATATTCGGTCTAAGCCCTGCCCCCCCCCCCCCCCGCCCCACTCAGTTCGGCAGCACCCTCGTGCTGACAGCCCACCTTTGTTGAGCACTTTAAAAATGTACACAGAGCACTTGTGACAGAGATTACCAACATTATTCCAAAATTAAATTCTCTACAACAACTGTTGAAAACTTTGTGCAATTGTCTGGAATTTAAAAAAACAAATTGGGCCAAATAGTTAATAAATTAAATTTTTTACGAAATTATGTCTTTGCTTCTCTGGATGTTCTGGAAAGCTACAGCAGATACACGTCAGAGACATGTTTTATTAGATTCACCAGATCAATCACAACAAAATAAATGGTAAGCGAGCTTTACTTTAACTTCATACAGTTTTGCGGTGGCTTCATATCAACGAAGTTGCTAGATTTCAGGCAAAATCTTTTATTAGCTGTACCTTCGTAACTAAACATTTGCGGACTTATGTTTATATCAACTTTTTTCTTTAGTTTTGCTTGTAGAATAACATATTAAAATATTTGCATATCTTCGTGAATCACCCTGTGTACGGGTATTCTTCGTTATGTTCTGAAAACGTGTGGTCGTGTAAGGTCACTGGTCCGTTGACGGGCACTTACATATAAGACACGAGATTTCATATTCATTTTCTACACAATACTTTCATGTATATTAGTAGTCATGTAATCTGAGATACTTACGAAGTTATTTTTCATCCCTCTGATCTTCATTCAAATTCTCACACGTATGTGTCCGCTTGAGGGCTTCATTATCGAACTAACTTCGTTCGGTTTCATTACATTTAAAAACGAGTGAGAATAAACTGTCTTCAGTAGCCCTGTTATTGTTTTAAATAAAATTTTCAGTTAGCAAGTTAAGTTCGTGTTGCAGTGGGGCTTCAGGGAACATATCTTCGTGTTCCATGTGTTGCTACCACAAGGGCTCATTTCAGTTTATTATTGGTCATTACCGCATTACTTACGGGTGTCCGCATATTTTTATAAAACAGTGTGTGTGTGTAATTAAGGTACTGTCACTGCTGGAAGACTGTGTGTATCAAGAGTGCGTCTGCTATAATCAGAGATAATTTCTTATCTACCTATAATTTCAGAACGTTCGCTGTTCGATATTGTTTGAAGTTACTTGACACATTATCGACCACTATCCTACACCACACCCATTTGCTTTTTTTTCTCTCTTTCCAAACAAATCCATGACGGTGGTTGTTCAATTTGCTTCACTGTCGTTGTGGTTTCGTCTCTCAATGGTATAATATCTTCCTTATCCAACGCAGTAAGCGGTATGAAGAAGCTAATAGTAACTTGCGCACAAAACAAGAAACAAACAATGGAAAGAGAATATGAACATCCCGTTCAAGCTAAAGGATTCGTCAGATTTTATTTTAGGGTGAAACCCCACATTTTAAACCCTTGATCAGTAGTAGTAACATTAACAGTCAAGAATTTTAACATCATTCACTCACAGTATTTGTCAAAACATTTATTAATTAATTTATTTTTTAAATTCGATTTACAATTTATTAGCTTGCTCCTTTTTTGCGTACAGTTTCTTTTTCAAATTTCTCCAAGCAATCTACAACCTTTTGCTGAAAGTACGGGACAGTGGAAATGTTTTAAAGAAAACTTGTACGGAGAAAAGGACAGAAAATACTGTCGTCAGTTTTGTCAGAAGCGACACGATCAACTGGTCAAAAATCTCGTTACGCTCTTCGATATTCTTGAACAGCAATAAAAGCAGCTCCTACTATATTTTCAGGATACCTTGGCAAGACCTGAAGCTGTTTCACTGCTTAAAAAGCTAGAACAACTGGAAACTGGGTTTATGACAAATTTTCGGCAGAAAGATTCTTGGAACTTTGTTTCAAAACTCCTCCAACACTCTCTAGAGACTGTGACTGTGATAGAACCCCACTGCTCGCCGTATTTTTTTCTGGATTCTGTACGAGAGAGGTATGTCCGTATTTACTTTTGTGGCAAGTGCGAACAGACTTGATTACACATATTACTTACTGAGAGAAAGATATGTAAAAAAGACATAATTTTAAGGGAGAATTAAAACCATTCATTTTGTTAAAATACAGCATGGAATTCAAGTAACTCGTCCCAATTCTTTTCAGAGATACGAATTCTATTAGAAAACTGACATTGATTAATTTCATGAATTTTCATAAATAACCGCCTTTCGTAAAAGCAAATCATCTTTCACAGATCCCAGAAGAGCTACCGTCTTGGCTGGAGGGAAGAAAATCAAATTCACTTCTTCATTATTCTGGCAGTTTTTGAAGAAACATTTTCCACATCAAATTCCTTATCAGAGTGGTAAAAATCGCATAGGACAAACACTACACACTGGAGAAGAAAACCGTAGAAGTCTTATGCAGTCCAAGAAATCTGCAGGGGCTGAACACTGGATTTCCACGGTCACCCAAGGACTGCGGGAAACTCAAAGATACTGGCTACAGCCTCATCTTACTGGGATTCAGCGGTCCAGAAAGCTGTGATAATACAATTAGCAGGCAACCTGCTCGATCACAGAAACTGATTATTTCACATCTGCGCTCTCAGATGAATTATTTTCTGTGTATTTTAACACAAGCCATCCATTTCACTAACGAAACACATAGTTTATAAGTACTGTGGACTTACTAATTAGGCGCTTGCTGTATCATTTTTTTTTTTTCATTGAAGCACGACTCATACAGCCATCATCAAACATGTAAACGTACTGAAGACCGAAGTACACGTTGGATTTAATAGACTGGACATCACCACAAACATAAAATTGCAGTACAATCACATTTCACGTTGATCTGCTCTTCCAGCGAAAAGGCATTAAAAACCAATATATTCTCAAGTCTTTCAAGTAAAGGAGTGCGGTGATACAAGTCGGCAACCAGCAATCGATGGTGACCAGATATTGTAGGATGTGGCTCGGAGTGTTGCACCTGTCCATGAAACCAATTAAGATGTGACTGACATGCTCTTCTTCACCGCTGTCGCATATTGGGGATGCGACCAGACTAGTACGATGTAACAGCAGTTATAGTGTTCGTGAATATTCCGGTGCATCGATTTGTCTCGTGCCAGAAGTTAGGAATCAGCACTAGGTTTACTTTGGCATTATCTCTGACTTTGTATTTCGATGTTTCTTGCCATTCTGTGTTCTACGTATCTTTGATTGTTGATTTAGTAACGTTTAAAACATCCGTAGCTGCTAATTCCATCCCCCGCTCCCTCATAGACCTCTGCCTTGGCTAGCTTCTCTGCTGTTTCGTTGCCAGGCACGACACAGTGTGCTTTCAGTCAGGGTGTGGTAACGTCCTGATTCCTATTTGTGATCTGTAACATCAAATTCATGATGTCATATGCTGCTGGATGGATGGATGCCGTTGTACATATGTCTTAGTAGGTCCAGTGCACATATGGAATCGGAAAGGACAACGAACTCAGAACCTTAGCGATTCTCGGTGTACTGACGAGGAATATTGAAAAGCTCGATTATCATAGTCGTGAGCTCCGTATGGTGCTTGAATTTCATGTCAGTATGACACCTGCTATTCCAGCACGAACGAGCACATCCATCTTCATTCTTCAAAGCGTCGGTGTAGACGAATGTTGCGTTGTTATGTTAGGAGAAGTATTCCCTCAAAATAAAATTAGTATTTGAATAACCACAGCCAAAGTCCTGGTCAGAACAACTTGTAGTTCCACTAGACTGGTACGACAGCCTGCATCGAATGAGATTAATTGATGTGCAGATGCGCTTCATTTTAAAAATGGACTAGTACCCACGTAGTGCGGCAACAACACAAGAAAGATTTTGACTGTACCAATATCCATACAAACGGAACAACCCTGCTAACGCACAGGTTTCTTGTAATAGATGGTCTTGGGCTAACTTCGACCATATGAGTAAAAATTTCGCACATAGATTTAGGGGATGTTCATGTGCTTCAACTACACTAAGGTCACAAAAGTCATGGGATACCGCCTAATACCGTGTCAGACCTCTATTTGCCTGACGTAGCGCAGCAGCCCCATGTGACATGGACTCAACAAGTCGTTGGAAGCCCCCTGCAGAAATATTAAGCCGTGCTACCTTTATAGTCGTCCATAATTGGGAAAATGTTGCTGGTTCAGGATTTTGAATTCGAACTGACCTCTGTATTATGTCCCGTAAATGTTCAATGGGATTCATGTTGGGTGATCTGGCTGGCGAAACCATTCGCTCGACTCATCCAGAATGTCCTCCAAAGCAATCGCTACCAGTTGTGACCCAGTGACATGGCGGACTGCCATCCGTAAAACTTCCTTCGTTGTTTGGGAACATGAAGTCCATGAACCGCTGAAAATAGTCTCCACGTGGCCGAACACAACCATTTACAGTCAATGATCGGTTCATTTGGACCAGAGGACCCAGGCCATTCGTTGTTAACATCATTTACGGAGCTACCACGAGTTTGCACAGTGCGTTGTTGACAGCTTGGACCACAGCTCGTGGAGTCTGGGCCACACTCGAAACCTACCATCAGATCTAACCAACTGAAATCGGGACTCATCTGACCAGACCACGATTTCCCAGTCGTCTAGGGTCCAACCGATATGGTCACGAGCCCAGGACAGGTGCTGCAGGCGATGTCGCTCTGTTAGCAAAGGCATTCGCGTAGGTCGTCTGCTGCCGTAGCCCATTAACGACAGATTTTACCGCTCTGTCCTAACTGATACGTTCGTCGTACGAGCCACATTCATTTCTGTGGTTATTTCACTAAATGTTGCTTGTCTTTTAGCGTTGATAACTCTACGCAAACGATGCTGGCTTTCAGTCGTTAAGTGAAGGCCGTCGGCCTCTGTTTTGTCCGTGGGAGAGGTAAAGCCTGAACTTTGACGTTCTCGGCGCACTTTTGACACTATGGATCTCGGAATTTTGGATTCCCTATCCACTTCCGAAATAGAATGCTCTTTGGGTCTAGCTTCAACTGCCATTCTGCTTTCCAAGTCTGTTAATTCTTGTTGTGCTGCTATAATCACGCCGGATATCTTTTCATATGAATTTCCTGAGTACAAACGACAACTCCATCAATGCAGTAACCCTTTGTTCTCCTATGTACGCGATACTACCGCCACCTGTATACGTCCATATCGCTTCTCCATGACTTCTGTTATCTCAGTGTAAAGAGTATTAGTCGGTGTACAATGCATCCCCCCACGCATACACGAAGTGCATTGTACTGACGTCTACTACACTACTGGCAATTAAAATTGTTACACCAAGAAGAAATGCAGATGATAAACGGGTATTCTTTGGACAAATGTATTATACTAGAACTGACACGTGATTACATTTTCACGCAATTTGCGTGCATAGATCCTTAGAAATCAGTACCCGAGAACAACCACCTCTGGCCGTAATAACGGCCTTGATACGCCTGGGCATTGAGTCAAACGGAACTTGGATGGCGTGTGCAGGTGCAGCTGCCCATGCGGCTTCAACACGATACCACAGTTCATAAAGAGTAGGACTGGCGTACTGTGACGAGCCAGTTGCTCGGCCACCATTGACCAGACGTTTTCAGTTGGTGAGAGATCTGGAGAATGTGCTGACCAGGGCAGCAGTCGAACACTTTCTGTATCCAGGAGGGTCCGTACAGGACCTGCAACATGCAGTCGTGCATTATACTGCTGAAATGTAGAGTTTCCCAGGGATCGAATGAAGGGTAGAGCCAAGGATCGTAACACATCTGAAATTGTACCGTTTACTGTTCAAAGTGCCGTCAATGCGAACAATAGGTGACCCAGACGGGTAACCAATGGCGCCCCATACCATCAAGCCGAGTGATACGCCAGTATGGCGATGACGAATATACGCTTCCAATCTGCGTTCACCGCGATGTCGCCAAACACGGATGCGATCATCATGATGCTGTAAACAGAACCTGGATTCATCCGAAAAAATGACGTTTTGCCATTCGTGCACCGAGACGCTACCGTCTGTGAGTCAAGGGTAACCGCAGCCATGGTCTCTGAACTGATAGTCCATGCTGCTGCAAACGTCGTCGAACTGTTCGTGCAGATGGTTGTTGTCTTGCAAACGTTCCCATCTGTTGACTCAGGGATCGAGACGTGGCTGCACGATCCGCTACAGTCATGCGGATAAAATGCCTGTCATCTCGACTGCTAGTGATACGAGGCCGTTGGGATCCAGCACGGGGTTCCATATTACCCCCTGAACCCACCGATTCCATATTCCGCTAACAGTCATTGGAGCTCGACCAACGTGAGCAACAATGTCGCGATACGATAAACCGCAATCGCGACAGGCTACAATCCGACCCTTATGAAAGTTGGAAACGTGATGGTACGTATTTCTCCTCCTTACACGAGGCATCACAACAACGTTTCACCAGGCAATGCCGGTCAACTGCTGTTTGTGTATGAGAAATCGGTTGGAAACTTTCCTCATGTCAGCCCGTTGTAGGTGTCGCCACTGCCGCCAACCTTGTGTGAATGCTCTGAAAAGCTAATCATTTGCGTATCACAGCATCTTCTTCCTGTCGGTTAAATTTCGCGTCTGTAGCACGTCATCTTCGTGGTGTAGCAGTTTTAATGGCCAGTAGCGTAATTATCTTAAACATGTGCCCGAAGCTGACCCAAACAAAGACAAGCATAATCCTCCATTTCTGCGTCAAGGAAGAAAGCACCAGTAATTTACACTGCGCAAAACAATTATAGCGTGACTTCTTCAAAAACCTTGTAGGTGTCTCCCATAGCGCCATAGACGTTTGAAATGTGTCTCAAAGGTCCCTACAACCCTACCCTGTAAATCTGCAAAAGCATTGCGCCCTACAATGTGACTCTCCGGATAGACAACACTTCAAACAGTAAGGTGTCGACACGTGCGAAAAAGAGGCCAAACGCGTTAGGTGTAAGGCGGGTTAATGACTTCACATTGGCACCAAATTCCATCATAATTCTACCTTACGACAACGTGGACTGGTCACACTCCCTCCTTCCGACGTTTCATCCTTTCTTTGACGCTTTTGAGATAGAGGTGAGAACAGTAACATCCATTATCGAAATCACGCAGTTGACTTATGAGTGGCCGAGGAAAACATTTCAGACACACCGCCTCTCAGAATCGACACGAAAAGGCCTCAGGATGTGGCATAAAAGGTACCACTGAAACCACCCCTTTTCTTGGGGCATTGATTCCCACACATTTCACGGTCGAAAACGGCAACAAGGTGACGTTATTGGGAACCTTTGACACTGTTGACACCCTCTGGACGACTCAACCCCTCCCGGAACTTCTTGTGAGCCAACAACGCCACTGAAGGCGTTCGCACCTCCTTGGAGTGCAGTGCAACCACAGTTTTTGCCCTCGTGTTTAGAGTGGAAGCACTAGGGATCACTCAAAACCATTCACCAAAATTTGAACGTGATCGGAAGCACTAAAGTGTGCTTATGCTTTTACGGCCCTGCTGTTTCGTGCCCGCCTGTGACGTGATCACGAGCAGCTACGACATCGACATATACGTGATTAAAACGGCAAAGGGTTCCGCTATGACCATCCACTTCGGCAACAGCCTCGGAGCCGCTTTCCTACCGTTGTTCAGCCCATTAAAAATACACCTGTATAGAGACAATGCGTGACGGAGTCCTAGGCACTTGCAACCCGGCTACGCTGCTGCACTGTAGTTGAATGGAATGGACAGTGTCTTGAGAGGAGTATATAAGATGAACATCAACAAAAGCAAAACGAGGATAATGGAATGTAGCCGAATTAAGTCGGGTGATGCTGGGGGAATTAGATTATGAAATGAGACACTTAAAGTAGTAAAGGAGTTCTCCTATTTGGGGAGCAAAATAACTGATGATGGTCGAAGTAGAGAGGATATAAAATGTAGACTGGCAATGGCAAGGAAAGCGTTTCTGAAAAAGAGAAATTTGTTAACATCGAGTATAGATTTAAGTGTCAGGAAGTCGTTTCTGAAAGTATTTGTAAGGAGTGTAGCCATGCATGGAAGTGAAACATGGACGATAAATAGTATAGACAACAAGAGAATAGAAGCTTTCGAAATGTGGTGCTACAGAAGAATGCTGAAGATTAGATGGGTAGATCACATAACTAATGAGGAAGTATTGAATAGGATTGGGGAGAAGAGAAGTTTGTGGCACAACTTGACCAGAAGAAGGGATCGGTTGGTAGGACATGTTCTGAGGCATCAAGGGATCACCAATTTAGTATTGGAGGGCAGCGTGGAGGGTAAAAATCGTAGAGGGAGACCAAGAGATGAATACACTAAGCAGATTCAGAAGGATGTAGGCTGCAGTAGGTACTGGGAGATGAAGAAGCTTGCACAGGATAGAGTAGCATGGAGAGCTTGTAACCTCCCCCTCACTTATCGACCTTAATGACAGTGAAAAATTAAACCGCGTGTACCTAATGGAAATTTGGGAAAAGCAATCGTCACCGAAGTTAATCTGTCGGTAAAGAGGGAGGAAAGGGTTACATCTAAATGAAAGGAAAAATGCAAATGAAACTGGTGGAAATTAATTTTGAAAAGGGGTAAAGTTAATGAAGAAAGTAAATGTGCGGCCGTTACGTTAACAATTAACTAGCGGTAATTAGATATTTGAGATTTGGGGGAAATTACGGTCGCCAGTCCTAAGGACAATTACTATAGTAACTGAAAAAGAAAGGTAATTACACATATAATTAGCACTAGAAGCGTGGCAACTGAAGGTTGACACGTGTAGTGTGAAAACTGAAAGTTTGTCAGAAGTAATAAATTTCTCTACACTCTGACTTAATTTAGCAAAAGAATTAATAAAACTGGAAAATCGAAAGTTAATTTAGTGACTGAAGTTAATAGTGAGCTTTCTTTCTGAAGCACATCGACATTCAGTAAAATAAGGTTAGTCTTGGACTACCTCAACAATCATTTCAAAAGCTACTTGAATCTACGCAATTTAGAAATAAGAGAATTAACTTTGAACTTGAATTAAATGATTCTGAACAATTAACAATAGTAAAATTTAGTACGTACCAAGCTGAGCTGCAGTCACAGGTAACTAAAATACGGTAACAAAACTCGCACTCTTAATTTGTGCTTGCGCAATCTAAATATTGTAGCCAGCTGAACTTTGAAATTAAAGCAGTGAAATCGAATGATGCTGGCGTTTGAATTTCAACGACCCTCGGGCTCATTTCGGAAAAGGAAGGGACCCTGCTTGGCAATGCAATTGGGACAATGAGCAACAAAGGTTCATGCTAAGTTGCTGTAATTTTGCGAGGCAAATGGAACAATTTGAAAAGCTGAGGTCTGCCATACAGTTCTGAAACTTTACGTGCTTTTAGTCTTCCTTGTTGGTTGATTGAAGGTTTGAAGCCGTCGATCGAGGAGGTGGCGACAGTCACTCATTGTCGGCCGTCGCTGTTGCAGAAGCTGGATGTTGGCGCGCCTTCTTCTCGACACGGTCACCAGGCGAAACGGGCTCTTGATGTGCGCCAGCTAATGCTTCCCGTCCGCGACACCATGTCAGAAACTATCATCGCGAGTCGAGCGCAATTACATGCTGCCAAACCCCGAAAGCGCGGCAACTCGCGGGAGCGTCACACAACACACTTGCTCCACTCGCTACTCCAGCCAGCCTCTCTCTGCCCGCGCTCCACGCGGCAGAGTTAACACTACCAAAGATCCTACACACTTTGATTCTTCACACGACCCATCGATGTAATCGTTCGATAGCAGTTTTCCCTAGGCAAGACCCAGCGTAAAAATACAAATAATATTTACGAAACAAACCAATTATACATCGACATGAGTGCATAAATATATATATACAAACAGTAAAACAATTACAATATATAAAGAGACAGAAATCTCATACCTTGAGGCAACAAAACAAGGAAAAAAAATAATAGTACAATAGATGGAAATAGGAGGATATGCATTTCCGGCGTTACAAGCTGCATCAAACCAGTCTCAGGACTGAGGACGACAACAACAACAACAACGACAACGAGGTCATCAGAGACGGAGCACAAGCTCGGATTAGAGAAGGATTGGGAAGGAAATCGGCCGTGCCCTTTCAAAGGAACCATCCCGACATTTGCTTCAAATGATTTAGGGAAATCACGGAAAACGTAAATCAGGATGACAGGAGACGGGTTTGAACTGTCCCACTATAGTTGAAGTCACGAACAATGGTGGTCGCGTTTAGGTTTTTTCTACGCATCTACGTCACGCATTCTCCGGCAACCAATGACTGTTCAGTAGGGTTCTCAGCGCTGTGCTATTAATTTCTTACCCAGTGCGAGCTTTAACGTGATCGTCGCGACTTATTTAGTGAATTTTTATTCAATCTCTCGGCTGAATGGTTCAAATGGCTCTGAGCACTATGGGACTTAACTACTGTGGTCATCAGTCCCCTAGATCTTAGAACTACTTAAACATAACTAACCTAAGGACATGACACACATCCATGCCCGAGGCAGGGTTCGAACCTGCGACCGTACCGGTCGCGCGGTTCCAGACTGTAGCGCCTAGAACCGCTCGGCCACTCCGGCCGCCCTGTTTCGGCTGATCGTGGTGGTAAGCGACAAATTCTGCACAAGCAAGCGGGAGACATAGTTTAGCAGTACAGACGCTTTCTTCAAGCGCACAGCAATCACCGCAGCCGTCGCTTGCAACCGGCAACAATGCAGTCACCGCTCGGCCACTCCGGCCGGCCTGTTTCGGCTGATCGTGGTGGTAAGAGACAAATTCTGCACAAGCAAGCGGGAGACATAGTTTAGCAGTACAGACGCTTTCTTCAAGCGCACAGCAATCACCGCAGCCGTCGCTTGCAACCGGCAACAATGCAGTCGCCGTCTGCGTCTAGAGCTGCGCGAACCGCCATCGTTCGAGGATCGGACTTCACAGTCCGCTGGTAGACATGCCAGATCGGAGGAATGTCGAGGGGTAGCCAGTTCGCAAGCGCCTTGGACTATGTCACAAGTGTTGTGTACAGGTACATTTTTAAGGTGCTCAACGCAGGCTGGTGGTTAGCACTGAGAGTGTTGCCGAATTGGGGTGGGGGAGGGGAGAGGGAGGAAGGGGGAGGTTAGAGGGAATATTCGCTGTTTTATTCACGCATGTGTCAGTGTCACATGCCTCCATGATCACACCATAGGAGGGTACGAAACAGGATGGCCGGAAAAGCATAAACACCCTTTGTTACTTCAGATCATGTTCAAATTGCATTGAATAGCTTTAAACGGTTCCTAGTCGTTTCACCCTGTGCACCACAGCAAAAACTACGTTCGTGCTTCACTCCAAAGCGGTGCGATCACGTTCAATTGGTTTCTAGTCCACGATGCCAGAGAATGGTTGAATCGTCAGATGTTGTCAAGAACGTCGTACTGTTGCTCACAGCACTACGAACTGTCGTTTTCGACCGCGAAATGTGTGGCAGTCAACGCCTCAAGGAAAATGGTGGTTTCGCTAACGCCTTTTATGCCACCTACTGACGACTTTTCGAATAAATTCCGAGCGGTGGTGGGCCTGAAATGTTTTCCTCGGCCGCCCATTACAAAACCGCGTGATTTTAATGCTGGACGTCGCAGAGGCGTTGAAAGAAAGGATGAAATGTGGGTAAGAGGAGGCATGACGACCTTTCCATCGTATGACACGTCCACGGTGGTGTTGGGCAGAAGTGTGACGAGCTTTGGCCTTTTTTTCGTAGGGCGCCACGCTTCTGCAGCACTACAGAGGAACGTTGTCGGCAGCTTCGAACCAAATTCCAAACCTATACGTCGCATTTGGAGACAATTACAAGATTTCGAAGAAGCGACCCTTTAATTGTGTTGCGTAGTGTAAACTACTTTATACTCTCTTTCTTGACGCAGTAAGGCAGGTACTATCTATGTAGCAGACATCTTATAATTTTTGAAAAGTCCCTTTACTTTCGCTTGCCGCCTATTGAAGTTTATGTAATTTTCTTCCGGAGCGTGCTTCCTGTATAATTTTAGCGCTTTTCTTCGTTCTAGCAATGCATTATTGCATCCCTCATTCCATCTTAATAGTAATTTTTGAGTTTTCCAAGCAAAGGGTTTTTTGTCGGATAAATACCGCTGTAGCTTTTTCAATGCAAGCAATAAAGTTCGCGTAGTCAGTTCTTGTTTCTCCCCATTCTGCAAACGTCTGTATCTTTTCCGAAAGCTTAGTAGTCTACTTGTTCAAGTCTGCTTTCTGAATGTTCCAGTTGTAGACTGGCTGCGTGACACCAAATATCGTCAGTGTGTCACTTCTGAGAATGGTGTGTAGATGATTAGATCGAAGGGCTTCTGTGACTTTGCATTATGTGAAGTCTCCGTAATAAACATGCACCTAAGGCGCTCAATCGTTGGTTTGGTACAGCTATACTCGTCGGGGAACCGTCATTTAAAATGATTATGTTCTCTTCGTCGACAATTTCCGCTACCATTTTGCCGACGGTGTAGTATTGGTCTGAGCCCCAAGCAGAGTGATGAGCATTATAATCAAATAATGTTGTCTTCGGATGCGCTACGAAATCAAGCAACATCTCAGTTGTTGTTTAGTTACGGTCTCCCTTTGCGATCTGTAAACCGACGTCAGATTTAGTTCACTCTCGTTCCTGTATAACGTAGCTACAGTAGACGGAAGTGGTACCTCTTGTCTCTGATCTTCTTTCAAGGAACCTCTAGTGCGAGGTCTTGAGTAAGGCTAGGCTCATTTGAAAGTGTTGTGTTAAACACTATTATATTAGCTGCTAATGACTCACAGTGTTCCTCAAGAGGGCGACCGAAAATGAGTGTCCTGGAGGTACACAGATCAACCTTCTATGGGATGTATGTATTACACTTCACAAAATGGACATCAACATTCGAGAAATATTCAAACAAACCATTGACTTGTACCGAATGAAAGATGGCGCGCCACAGTGATCACGAAGGTTGGCACCTTCATGATCGAAGGCGAACTGCTTGTGAGTTACAAACCGCGCAGGACGTTCAGTTAGGAATCCACTCTTAAAGAATACCTATAAAGTCATATTGGTATAACGGGGTGATGAGAACTGCCGGAATTTTACGGTGTGCAACCGAATGCGAAACCTCGGTCGCGGAATTTATTGTTAAACTGGTTGTTTTAACACGTACCTGCAGATAGTGCGACAATATGTTTCATAGGTGCGGAACAAACAGATATCCAGAAGCTGAATTTGTCCAGTAGTTCCAGGTGGTATGAAGTGCAATTACACATCCTTTTCAGGAGTAGTATGACTTCTACACGCAGACCAGGAAACAAGCAAAAGCTAATTGTTTTGAGCAACTATTGGCCAAAATTAGTGCTCATACCATACTTGTAGTTCTCTTACGCCCATTTTCCTACTCTTGCATTCTGTAACGTAAATATTCCCTGCCCTTGCAAGATGACGCACATCAGAAAGAATCGTACGGGGCAGAGCACCTCCAGCTTCTCGCAGCATAATATTTAACTTTCTGGCCAATTTACCAGCTAGGTTCATGGTCAGCATAATTGTCTACAAATGCGTAAAGGCATTGATATTAGTTGGTCTTGACAGAACTCTCGTGGTGCCTCTAATTTCCAGGGTTCCTTTCACATGCATGTCCTCTTCAAATCCCGATTCGTCGGAGTTGAAAACAGGTTCCTCAACAAACGATGGGATAAGTTTGTTTACCTCATTTACAAATTTTCGGACCGATTCCGCAGTTTGATGTGCTTTGTCAGTTTGATGCTTTTGTTTTTAATTTCGTTATCTTACGTCTTCCAATTCTGTATCACTGTTTGGAGTTATGTAGCCATCCACTGCTTCTCTTGAAGTTACTCGTACGTCACGCATAATGTCATGTGCGTAACGCGATAGATGACTATCATGCACATTCTACAAATTGTGTAGAACATCCTTGAAACGCGCAAACATCAATATTTGTAACAAGTGCGCCTTGTCCTCTCTTGAACATCTGTAATTGTTCTTATGCACTACACAGTCATGTTTCTAAGGAATTCTTGGAAATCTCTTCTTAACTGTTTTTTTACTATGCTTCAGATAATCTTCCATGTACGTAATTATGTTTAATACCCGGTCATTGGGCAACGATTGTCCTTCACCAAGTTTTATTGGAGATGGGATTTGTGGCTAGCTGTCCGTCAAGGATGATGAACTACATGGTTCGACACCTCTTTCCATACCACTTTCACTTGTTAAGCAAGTATCATCGTACTCCTCATGTAGCTCCGGATGCACGCCCCAAAGATGTATGTCCACTCCCGCCCAAACACGATCGAAGAAGAGCATTTCTAAATCTTGTTTGGTAAAGCTGGAGGATAATGTGAAAACCTCGCTTTGTGACAGAATGCGAAACGTGGATTCAACGAAATACCTTGAACGCGAAAATTTCTTGAGGACAGTGGGTGGTGTAGATGGAAGATAAAACCATTTCACCCACAGGAAATGAGTTGGTCACTGTTTCATGAGGTTTCAGGGCAGTCATTGTTTTTAACTTTTGTGCTGGAGGACAAAGAGTGGTGGGTACAACGTCTCATTTCCATGAGACTCAAATTAGCCCGTCGGCACCTACTGTTGCATATGGATACCATAAACTCGACTCCTACAGCATGAAGCGTTTTCTGTGCTACCTTCGATGCATAATGAGTCCATCTTTGTTCTGACAGTATCTCAGAGTCGTTAATTCCTTCCTGCCCCATGGAATTAAAGAGTCCCTTTCGATATTCGATATCTAGAGCCATAAAACAGCATGGAGTTAAGCTCATGCACTGGGTATCCTGTCGTTTTGTCGCTGTACCTTTGCTGTAGCAGACTGTCGTAATGCTGTGTTGTTCGTTTGGTCATGTAATCTAGTGTATGTACATTTGTTTTAATTCATGTATGTACCAAACTCACAATGCACTAATCTTATTGTTAGCTACTTTGGTAAGAAGTAATATTCTCCCTAAATATTAAATCCTTTGGTACAGTTTTTCATAGCTTGGGCAGGAATGGGTTAAAAGTTCTGAGTTAGCTTGTCGTATCAAGTTTGATGCGGTAAGTTAACCGAGAACATTTTATGGAATGATTGTGTTGCGTATGATTTCATAGCCACATTAGCGTATGAGATCATTGTGTTTCATGTAACTTTACTTTTATACATAAGGTCTGAATAGCGACACTAGTTCACAGCACGACTCGTCATTGGTATACTCTTCTTGTTTCAAAAACCTAAGCCTTATCTCGGTAGCCACAGCTTTCACTCTTCAGCGGTTCTCTTTCTCTCATTGAATGAAAAACATCCCATCCCAATGATCATGCTTTAAAATTAAAAAAAAAAGAAAGAGGATTTTCTCCTTCGCCTCGTCGTTTCCTTCCCAACGATCTTACCTTCGAAAATGTTTTGTTGAAGAATATCAAGTCTATATAACTGTCCATCTAGTTTTGCTTTGTGTCGGTCTATAACTTTTTGTAGTACTTTCTTCCCTCCTGTTTCCTGTGGAACAATCTCATTCGTTTCTCTGTCAGTCAACCAAGTTCTTATAATCCTCCAGAACCACGTTTCCAGGCGAGCTTTCTAGCGCCTTGCTAATGTTCAAGTTTCACATTTGTATGTCAGGGCAATCCACGCCGATGTCTTTACATATCTTTTCTTAGTGTGGAAGCTGATGAGCTTGTTTTGGAAGGCACTCTTGGGCAATGTTATTCTTCTCTCGATTTCACTGAGACATATGAGTGTTTTCCTGCTTCCTGCACAATGCTACAAAGATAGTTAAAGTCGGTTATTTCCACGAGTTGCTCATTGCCTATTTTTATGTCAGTCTTACCTCATCCCCTTTCTCGTCTATAACCGTGGCTTTTGTCTTCCTTATACTTATTTTTAGTTTTGTTATCGCTTGATTTAAGACCTCAATCATTTTCTTTCTTTCTTTCTCTTAGTTTGCCATTGATGCATTGCCATCGGTGTGAACATACTGAATAAGTAAAGTGATAGAGGGCATTCCTGTCTTACTCCTCTTCCCATTCTTGCTTCTTTGTTTGTACCATTAGTATCTAGTTCAGTACTTTGACTTGGTATATACTCAAAATTAATCGCCTGTCCTTCCAGTCTAGTTCTAATTAGCTCATTGCTTAAATAACAACTTCCAATCATCCATATCGAATGCTTTTTCTAGGTCGATAAATGATATACGTATTTTTCTGTTTACTTCTGCTTTTCTTTCCAAAATGTGATGTAGTGCCAACATTGATTTTCCTGTTCTAAAGCCAAATTGATCATTGGCTAAGCTCCAATCCATTTCCTTTTTATTCCTCTCTTTAACTACTGACAGTATCATTTTTGAAGTATGTGACACAAGGGATAGAATCATTGGTACCATCAAAAGTAATTAAATTTACACATATATTGCTTCCTCTGTAAGCTGTAGGACTATTACAGGAGATAATAAGGCAGAGGAACTAGATAACTGACTTCTGGCAATTCTCTGGAGACTATTAGCAGGCACAACAAAGAGCACTCGTAATCTTCTGACGAGCTGTCGAATCACAAAACTCGATAGGAAGAAAGTTTCTTTTACTACAGAGTGCTTAAATCATGTTGTTCGGTAATTTATTAAAACAGCTGTCCAAAATATCGTATGCTGATTTTATTTTTGAGTATCTGATGAGCTTTGATTGTTTCTCTTACACACATAAATATATTTTCAACACGATCTTCCTTTACACCACATGTACAGCTATTAACGCTGAACACATCATAATATAGAACAAAACGCACAAAACATTAATTTGAGTTCAGTCTTGAGTCTTTAGAGAAGTGTAGGCCCTTTCTTCCTCCTCCCAAACCTTCATTACTCTCTTGGTTTCTGTCTCAATTTCACGCACTATCCTCTTGATACTCAGCTCTACAAATGCATCAATGGGAAGCTGTTAACAAAACAAAAATATATTAATAACTCGTGAAGAAGGATCAGTAAATAATGTGACATTTACCTGCATGATTTACATACTTTTACTTTTATAAATCTTTAAGAAATATCCATGTGAGGTGTAGTTATCGTGTCTGAAACACAAATGTGTAACTTGTGAAGAAATTATAAAATCCTAGTTACTATTAATTTTACTACTAGATTCGCTATTTTCCAAGAATTGGAGCTCAGCCAAATTGCCCTTAATGTTGCACATTCCAAGGCCTATTGTTTCAGGCTATGCATTCAAAACGTTGGGACAATTGTTTTATACTACTGAGCACTTGGTGTTACATGACCAGGTTCAAGCACGTTTCCTATTCAGCAGAGGTTCTGCACCAGGCAGTCCATGATAAGTACAAAAGCACATATTTAGCAGTTCGTCTCCTCTTGTTCGTAATAATTTCTACCTGATATCTGCTCGCAGCGGTGGTTCGCAACCTCTCTGATTGTAAGATCTTTGCCCCCAAACGAGATCAGATATCATCCAATACACGAAAACTTTAGAACATAAATAAACTTAGAAAATACACTGACACTTTTAAAGAGATGAAAACTAAAATATACTTATTTAACACATAAACAACTAAACCAGACATGTTTCTATACATTTCTTTAATAAATCGTTGTTGTTCATATTGCACACTGATGACCTTACAGACAATATTAATAGCAAACCCAGATATTTTGCAGATAGTTCAGTTACTTATAATGAAGTACTGACTGGATAAAGGTGCAGAAATATTTGATCAGATTTTGATAAAATTTCAAAATCGTTCAAGGTCTGGTATCTTCCTTTAAAAGTGCAGAAATGTCAAATTATGGACTTCATAAAACGAAAACACGTCGTATCCTATGACTACAAAATCAGTGATTCACAGTTATAATCAGTCAACTCACATCAACATCTGCGTGTAACAAAACGTACGGTCTTGAAATGGAATGACCACGTAGTCCCAGTCATAGGTTAAACGGGTGCCAGACATTGGTTCATTGGCAGGATACCAGTAAAATGGAGTCAGTGTACAAGAGTGACTGCCTACAAGTCGTTTACACATATCATCTTAGAATACTGCTGCGGTGTGTGGGACCTGGACCAAATAGGACTAACTGGGGAGACAATGTATACAAACAAGGGCTGCACGAATGGTCACAGATTTGTTTGTCAAATTTCCGTATGTCATCGTCCATGCGTCACAACCTGAACTTGTATGTTTTGCATATTCCCGTCCAGGGAAGTCATATTTAACGAGAGTCGATGGCCTGGTACTGGCGAATAATTACGAAATTGCAGTACCTATGTTACTAAGAAGTACGCTGTAATGTTCCTTTGGACATGCGATTTCGTCTTACGGCACTGCGATAATAATGAAATACTACCAACTTACTTTTGTTACCAGTTATGGTTTCGAGTGTACTGCAGCTACGGAGCCCAAGAAGCTGTGCAGTGGCGGAAATGTCACTACCTGTTGATTTCACTTTCTTCTCTGCATAATGGACATAGGACCTGGGCATTTAATAGTCGATTTTCCACAAAAGGAAAATTTTTACTAGTCGAATTTGTAACTGATAATAAGTTATGAGTACTACCACAGAATGGACAGCTGCAGAAATGAACAGAAAAGTATGACTATCTTGGAGTGCTTTCGGTAAACTGAAACTCCAACAGGCGCATCTTGATGAATACGAATCCATGCTGTACCACTGTAGAACCAGAAAGAAAAAAAAATGGCATTCACCACATATCCAAAAAGCGAATCCTGAACTCTATGATCTAACACATGGCTTCCCAGCGTGTGGTCCGCGGACCCCTTAGGGGTCCGCCGGCTCTTTCTAGGGGGTCCGCGGCCACCCTTCACCAAACCGTGTAAAATAATGAGTAAAATTATTGAATAAAAATGTGAAAATCAAATTGATCACTATTTTTTCGTGTGAAAAACATGTGTACATTTACTTCAGGTCGTATTCCCAAGCAGACTTTGCGGTTCCTAAGTGAGAACGCATACACAGTTTAGTGCTGGGGACTGCGGCTTCTCTGATTGTTTCACAACAATACGGGGGTCGTTTGTGCGCCGACTCACGGCGGTAGATGCGGTGAAAGCTTTTACGCATGCGCGGAGCGAGCTTTGTCGACCAATCACAGTGCTCGCTGGTACGTATGCGGCCCCAGGCATCATTAAATGTTTAACTTGCTTTATCAGTGCGCTACCTATTTCATAAGTCGATTTTTTACCTTCAAGTTGTTCTCATTCATCTCTAAACCAAAGATTATTGGTACTTCGGGGAGGGGGGCGGAGGGGGGATCGTTGGGAACATGGAACTTGCATTAAGAAGCTCTGAAATTTAAAGTTCCTGTGCTCTTGACTGACTAGGGGTCCGCCATGGATTTTCGACTGAAGAAGGGGTCCGCCTGCTGAAAAGATTGGGAAGCCCTGATCTAACACACAACCTAGAGCTGTTAACGAATGCGGCAGAACGTGAGTTTCCTGGAATGTTTTATTTATTACAAGAATATTTACCAATAAATAAACATATTATTGCAGCCAGGCTAGAATTTTGGCACCGAAAATCACACGGTGATTGGGCTGCCAGCCTACAGTGAAAAAGTAAGAATTGGAATTTTAAACGTTCATATGGGAAGGACTACGCGGATTCTCTAATGAGATGTTATAGTCTAGTTTACGCCCGACTCGGAATTGAGGAGTTACTTATTACGTAAGATGATATCCATCTCTGACGGAAGTTATTTGCGAACAGCTCAAGTCCACGAAACAAACACACAAGCGGTGACAGATCTCGCCAGCGGCAGAGCCGTTGCCCGGCTGTGAACGCTGCGCTTGTCCCCGCCAGCGCTCAGCGTGCCACCGATGGGGCACAAAAGGATCCTCGCAAGACGTGTGTTGCAGCAGTTCCAGTGCAGATTATTTTCCACCCTACAGAAGTGAAGCCAAGCGTGTGAGCAATCGACGGAAGTGCAGACTTCTCAAAACACAGCCCAGAAACTGTACTTGACCCCTTTCATTGGTAAAAAAAACCCCGTAACATTGCTTTTGGAGTGCTAAACGCAACATATGGTCTCTACCGTTACAATCAGTTAACTATAGGAATCTCTTCGGCCCCTGCCATATTTCAACGTTTTACGGATCAACTACCACAGGGCACCCAAACTGACCTGCATAACTTGGCTATATGTTGGACACTGATGCAACTCCAGAGCATCATCTACACAGTCTCAAACTTGCAGCAAGATGACTTACCCTGTCAGTCCAAAAAGTTTGCAAACTGGATTAATAAAATAAAAAAAAACACCAGAAAGACAGAAAAAAGTTAAGATGTTGGTTTGGGTGCTTCAGGTGTTCTGCGTAATGTACCGCTACTTGCGGACAGTCCACAGAACGTTCATAACACTACGTTAAATTGTCAGTAAAATTCTTGTTTGGAATGTTCTTCAACTCGCGCGTCACGTTCACTTGGGTTGGGTTGTTTGGGGGAGGAGACCAGACAGCGAGGCCTCATCGGATTGGGGAATGATGGGGAAGGAAGTCGGCAGTGCCCTTTCAAAGGAACCATCCCGGCATTTGCCTGGAGGAAAATAGGGAAATCACGGAAAACCTAAATCAGAATGGCTGGACGCGGTATTGAACCGTCATCCTCCCGAATAGGAGTCCAGTGTGCTGGCCACTGCGCCACCTAGCTAGGTCACGTTCACTTGAATGTCGGTTACGTCTCAGAACATTTGGGCAGACAGTGTAAATGCACCATGCGCAAGTGTTCTTTCATGGAATCTTCCTTGACATATTTAGGGCAAACTGACTTGTACCAAACAGGGAACAATGTTGCAGCGATCGATAAAACATAGAACCCCCGCTCCCCTTCCTCCCCACACCCCGAGAGCGTCAAAATGTTACAAGCGTTTCTGGGTAAATTTAACTCCTATGGTCGATACACAGCAAACCTAGCAGAACTATCAAACCCACTGAACCATCTCTGTGGTTAAGACGCACGTTTCGGTCACCCGCCAGTCAACAACTTTCCAAGGTTTAAATGATTTCCTTAAGCAGGCACCCTATTTAATGATATATAACCTGGTTTTCTTCTTGTAATGTGCCACACTGGGAGAGCACATACTGAAATGACCGATATCAGGACTTGTGACTTTTTCGATTCTACAGTCGCGCATTTTCCCACACATTTTGAGCTGCTGTCTTGTCTATTTGTACTTCCATATTGTTGATGGCTTAATTTTAACTTTTCTGTCATCTTTATGTTACAGTCCATCCCTAATTCATTTTTATGATGTAAATCTACTGTCCATGGAACATTCTAGTATTGTCGTCTTGTTGAAACGTCAGAAATGGGCCATTAATACTTATTCTCCACAAAATATATGTTTGCAACAGAATCAACAACACATACAAACGCTGAAAACATGTTAGTGATGGGATTTGTAATGTTATTAAAACATAATGAAAACGCACCCTTTGTAAGTCAACACTTAATTGAATTTCATATGAAAACGTTACATAACCGAAATTATGGTAATATTCAGGAGATTTTTATTAATTCAAAATATTATGCAACACAAGTAATCTGTTGTAAAACACAAATTTTCGTTCGTAGTTCCATTAACGTATCGTCGGCAATAATGAAATGCAGCATATGTAAGTGCTATGGTTTTATTTTAATTTTTCGTGGTAGTGACCACACGGATCAATCAATCTTTGTTGAGGTCAATACGAAGTCATACTTTGACCGGGTTCAGTTAGTACGTACAAATCTTTGTAGGAACTAATGTAATTTGCTAGTTTTAATTAATGTAGGGGAAATAACTTCAAAGGAGTGTGTACATCATTTCTGTAATTAGTGTGTTATCTTTGAAACCCCTATGCATAATGAATCTGGTTATAAAATTCTGTTGCAGCGAAACAAGATCAATAATAATCATCGTTACAACAATGAAGGGAACTTAAAATAAGTAACAGTGCACTGCAGATAGCTCTAATATTGTTCAATGACTTTCAAAAAGCAGTTAAAGTCGAATGGCAGAAAAAATTGACCGTTTTGTGAATTTGAAATTATAGTAAAATTGCTGTACTCTAATAGCGGCAACTGACGCATTACCACATAGTATCGGCACAATACTATTCCATAAATACCGTGATGAACTTATCAGCTTCTCAACAGTTCTATTCTCAAATAGTGTGGGAAGCCCTCACTGGTATTTACGCACTTCAGAAATTTAAATGATTACTTTGCGGACTCCCGGAATTGTTTCACAGCGGAAGAGAGTAAGTAATATGGTCTCTCCTTCCAATCACTGTACGAACCTCGAAAGGGCAGATACTGAGATCAGAGACTGCGGAATGCAAAAGCAACTATAATCACTCAGTAGTGCAAAGGCATCAGGGACCAGATGAACAACCTTTAGAAGAAGAGTCTAGCACAGATGCGTATAATTAAAGGCCTGTTTTGTTGACGTTAATGTATTGTAGAATTGCGTACCAAGTTTTATGCTCAAGAACTATGACGTTTTTGGGGGACGAAAATCTCCTGTGGACAAATCAACATGGATTCCGCAAACAGAGATCTTGCGAAACTCAGCTCGCTCTGTTCCTCTATGAAATCCACAGTGCTTTAGATATCGACGCACAGACTGATGCTATGTTCCTTCGCTTCAGGAAGGTATTTGACACTGTCACGCCCTGCTATTTACTGAAAAAAACACAAGCTTACCGAATATCGGATCATATTTGTGACTCAGTTCAAGACTTCCTTGCATACAGAATTCAGCTTAGGCCTATCATTCTCAAAGAAAGAAAATCGATAAATGTAAATATTATTTTAGGAGTAAACCAAGTTAGTGCAACAGAATCTTTGCTGTTACAACATATGTAAATGATCTATTGGAAAATGTCAGAAGTGCCATAAGACTGTTTGCAGATAATGTGGTTGCCTATAAGGGCGCGGTTCTGGCGCTGCAGTCTGGAACCGCGAGACCGCTACGGTCGCAGGTTCGAATCCTGCCTCGAACATGGCTGTGTGTGATGTCCTTAGTTTAGTTAGGTTTAACTAGTTCTAAGTTCTAGGGGGCTAATGACCTCAGCAGTTGAGTCCCATAGTGCTCAGAGCCATTTTTTTGCCTATAAGGAGGTAGCAGCGCCAGAAGACAGTAGAGATTTGCAAAATGACATGCAGTTGATGCATTGTGCAAATACTGGTAGTTAGTTTTTCCTGGACCTAAATAATGTTATATATTGCGCACAAATAGGAGAAGAAATACACTACTGTGCAACTCCATGATTGATGATAAATTACTGAAACAGTGTCTACTGTAAAACATCTAGGAGTAACCATCCGGAACTACCTTAGTACTTTCATGGATGATGGGATAGGCCACTAAAGCAATCGCAGTTTTAAGCGTTCAGAAACCTCTATCTCATACTTGTCTTGTGCTACCGTGTAGCGAGATGCTTCCAGAATTTCAAGAAAAATACTGCGGACCATGAAGAGGATATGAGAGGGCTGTGAGCTATCAAGTAGGGCGGCGTGTGTTTTTAGTGTGTCTGTTTCACGAAAATCAGATGAATACCCCATCTTTTCAGTACCAAAGAATGTCAGAAGTAACTAACTGTGTCCTCTTATACATCATAGACATTCTTTTGAAATGTGAGAACCTCAGTAAGTAAGTCTGACAGATATCCAACAAACATTTAAAAACAAATGAAAAGAATTTCTGAACCACAACTTCTTCCACTCAATAGATGAATTTTTAGAAACGAAGTAGTAACTGTAAAAGAAAAGAAAAAAAGTTATATTGTGTAATGAAAACTTATGTTAACCTGACATGTTCCACATCATTAGGCCCTACGAAACGTCGCATTCATGATCTATGGAACTTAGGTGCGATATGTCATGCTTTTAGTTGCCAGGAGAATAAATGACTTTTGCTACTGATTTATTACCGTATACTTTTTTCCATAATATCGATCCTGATAAAACTGTTCTAACATTAAAAATCTAACTCAGAAAATACTAGGTCCTCATGAAAATATGGATCTCTTTAGTTTCATGACTTTGCCGATTTTCAAAATCAGCCAGCTTAAAATATTTTTGGTAATGAAGGCGTATTATTTACCATAAAGAAAGACTGTTTTTGACATTTTATTTTTCAAAGATATGCAAAACAAATATTAAACACGAAAGGAGTAAGTGGAATGACTACGCAAAACAAACAATTGGAAAAGCAGATGAAAGACTGAGATTCATAGGAAGAATCTTAAGAAAATGTAACTCTTCCTCAAAAGAAGTAGCATACAAAACACATGTTCGACCGATTCTTGAGTGCTGTTCATCAATCTCGGATCCTCACAATGTAGGACACTGAGTCGGTTAGTGTTTAGTCGGCGCGAGAGTGTTACACAAATGCTCAACAAACTCCTGAAGCAGACGCAATAAGAGAGGCGTTGTTCATCAAGGAGTAGTTTACTATTGAAATTCCGAGAGAATGCATTCTGGGAGGAGACATACAGAATATTATTTCCTCCTCAATGCGTCAGGCAAAATGACCACAACGTGAAAATTCGAGAAATTAGAGCTAATAAAGAGGTTTACCAACCATCATTCTTCCCATGCACCATTCACGAATGGAACATGGAAAGAGGTGGAGCAGTAATTTAGCGGTACAGAAGAAGTACCCTCCTCCACACATCATCTGGTGGCGTTCAGTGTACCGATGTAGACTTGGACAAAAATGCCATCACAATTACTACCCATCTTTGGCTCCAGACATATTTTACCAACCCAACGCCTCCAAGACTGGCGTCTATACTTTCATTATTCTATCCACTATCGAGCAACAACGTTACACATAAATATGGTCACACTGTCCTGATTCACCATGGGACACGACTCAGACTTCAACCAACATGAAATGTTGTGTTTCCAGCTTGATTCAGACCTGGATTTAGTTGTGTCCAGCTTCAGCATAACATCATGCGATGCCACGGCCGCCGCTCATAAAAATCTGATGTTATGCCATCTTGTTCGCTGTGAACAACACAAGTGACTGGATATGATGACATTTCCAGTGGTTTTCTCCCCAACCCAATGCTGCAGAAAAATGGGAGTGTATCCACTTAGATTTTGCTGGCCTAATTTTGGGTTCCACATAACTGATCAGTAATGATTTGATTCATTTCTCACTTCTCATTAATGTTCTGCATTTTTCAAGTCACCACTACCACTATTACAGTGACCACGGAAAAAGTCTTTTGCCCCTGAAGGCACCCTACATTCCTTGGTTTCTGATAACATGACAGCACTTACAACCTATGACTTCAAACAATTTCACACCCATTATGGAATTCAACACCTTCGCGCCATACCTATTCCCCTGGCTTCTAACAGCTGTGCAGCATGCTTTGTCTGCACCTTTAAACCACACCTCCGGAAGGAAATGATGTCAAATGCTGCATCTAATGGCCTCTGTAGCTATCTGGTAACATACAGTGCCACCTATGTCGAGGGCTGCAGGCTGCAGCCTTGTCGAACAGTTTTGTGGTCATCCTCAATGCACCCTCTTGCATATGCTGCAGCCACCATCAGAGCAGAATTCTCTTCTTTCTGGATTCACACCCCATTGTGGACGCAGCAGTTCAGGCACCACAGAACCTGGATTCACATTATCCTCTCCACCCAGCCATTGGTCTATCTTATATATTGTGTGGCCTGTGCTTGCAGACACCTGTGGCGCTATTGGAACCAACTTCACATCCAGCATCCTGGCCAACAGTTGCCTGTTTATCTGTTACCAACTGGCCCTCTGGTCCTGTACCACTTCGAGCAGCACCCATCAAGCCTCATCCTGCCTCGACCTTCCACATTGATGTCTGCGGACTTTAAATCTCTACCTTCCTTGGTGCAGCTCCCATGCACTATGCACTGCTGTTGTCCCTCCTTGGGTATCACTGCTGGGGGGAGCGGGTGTAGTGGCACTACCCGGCATTATCATAGAAACAAAGTTGCTGTTGCGACACTACTATTGTCTGCTGTGACACTATTACTCAGAAGGCTCTGATCCTCAGGTGTACCCTCAGGAGGCATCACAATAGACTCTGGCATATAACCCTGCCCACACCCAGCCTAAGCCAGTCTTGATGTGAGCACTGAAGTGCACACCCCGAGTGTTATCATACTGACTATGGTGTTATTCAGCTCTACTCTATTTGTAATGCATGGAACTCTGTTACAGCTCAGGCTGGACACAGCTTTGGAATATGGACTTAAGATAATTTGTTTTGTTTGTAGTGACTGTATATTTTCCTTGTTTTGTGTACAAACTGTGTTATTAGCATGGGTAGATCACCTTCTTATGAAAGTAATACCTTATCCAAGCAAGAGGGATGTCATTAATGCCATCAATTTTAGTTTGCCAAGAAGAATTTTGTGATCCAAACGATCACAAGCTTTGGGAAGGTCACAATATGTACCAACACCATGCAGTGTATGATGCGACTGTGTGAGCGGTAATGCAACAACTGCATAAATGTCTGATAAATGTCTGAAATCCCTCTTCCCTGAGTGATTTTCCAACATCCACATACATACATTCATTAAAAACCTTCATTCAGGGATTGTCATGCCACACAAGAGTCAAACCATCTTCACAGTAGTGTGAGGAGCAGTCTTAGCATTGTTCTTGATGGCATTCTCAATCATACAGTTAAGCTTCCACTCCAAACTACAACTTGAACCCCAAATTATCGTTACATAATCACAACAGCCATTGTTATAACAACATGCTGTAATGTAATGGCCTTGAATCCCACGTTGGACTATGTGTTAAAGAGAGTTTAATGTTTTGTTTAGTACACAGTATTGAGCACTGTACTTTCTTATGAGTATGTGGGAATTCCAGGTAAGTAGGTGCCAGGGATCACACTCAAGCAGATTGCACAATAGGATTGGTGGTGTTTTATTCATAATATTGCTGAGCATATGCACAGTACATTGACACGACAGACAAACATAGCACAGCGCTCAACGTGCCACCGATGGGGCACAAAAGGATCCTCGCAAGATGTGTGTTGCAGCAGTTCCAGTGCAGATTATTTTCCACCCTACAGAAGTGAAGCCAAGCGTGTGAGCAATCGACGGAAGTGCAGACTTCTCAAAACACAGCCCAGAAACTGTACTTGACCCCTTTCATTGGTAAAAAAAACCCCGTAACATTGCTTTTGGAGTGCTAAACGCAACATATGGTCTCTACCGTTACAATCAGTTAACTATAGGAATCTCTTCGGCCCCTGCCATATTTCAACGTTTTACGGATCAACTACCACAGGGCACCCAAACTGACCTGCATAACTTGGCTATATGTTGGACACTGATGCAACTCCAGAGCATCATCTACACAGTCTCAAACTTGCAGCAAGATGACTTACCCTGTCAGTCCAAAAAGTTTGCAAACTGGATTAATAAAATAAAAAAAACACCGGAAAGACAGAAAAAAGTTAAGATGTTGGTTTGGGTGCTTCAGGTGTTCTGCGTAATGTCCCGCTACTTGCGGACAGTCCACAGAACGTTCATAACATTACGTTAAATTGTCAGTAAAATTCTTGTTTGGAATGTTCTTCAACTTGCGCGTCACGTTCACTTGGGTTGGGTTGTTTGGGGGAGGAGACCAGACAGCGAGGCCTCATCGGATTAGGGAATGATGGGGAAGGAAGTCGGCAGTGCCCTTTCAAAGGAACCATCCCGGCATTTGCCTGGAGCAAAATAGGGAAATCGCGGAAAACCTAAATCAGAATGGCTGGACGCGGTATTGAACCGTCATCCTCCCGAATAGGAGTCCAGTGTGCTGGCCACTGCGCCACCTAGCTAGGTCACGTTCACTTGAATGTCGGTTACGTCTCAGAACATTTGGGCAGACAGTGTAAATGCACCATGCGCAAGTGTTCTTTCATGGAATCTTCCTTGACATATTTAGGGCAAACTGACTTGTACCAAACAAGGAACAATGTTGCAGCGATCGATAAAACAACGAACCCCCGCCCCCCTTCCTCCCCACACCCCGAGAGCGTCAAAATGTTACAAGCGTTTCTGGGTAAATTTAACTCCTATGGTCGATACACAGCAAACCTAGCAGAACTATCATACCCACTGAACCATCTCTGTGGTTAAGACGCACGTTTCGGTCACCCGCCAGTCAACAAGCTTTCCAAGGTTTAAATGATTTCCTTAAGCAGGCACCCTATTTAATGATATATAACCTGGTTTTCTTCTTGTAATGTGCCACACTGGGAGAGCACATACTGAAATGACCGATATCAGGACTTGTGACTTTTTCGATTCTACAGTCGCGCATTTTCCCACACATTTTGAGCTGCTGTCTTGTCTATTTGTACTTCCATATTGTTGATGGCTTAATTTTAACTTTTCTGTCATCTTTATGTTACAGTCCATCCCTAATTCATTTTTATGATGTAAATCTACTGTCCATGGAACATTCTAGTATTGTCGTCTTGTTGAAACGTCAGAAATGGGCCATTAATACTTATTCTCCACAAAATATATGTTTGCAACAGAATCAACAACACATACAAACGCTGAAAACATGTTAGTGATGGGATTTGTAATGTTATTAAAACATAATGAAAACGCACCCTTTGTAAGTCAACACTTAATTGAATTTCATATGAAAACGTTACATAACCGAAATTATGGTAATATTCAGGAGATTTTTATTAATTCAAAATATTATGCAACATAAATAATCTGTTGTAAAACACAAATTTTCGTTCGTAGTTCCATTAACGTATCGTCGGCAATAATGAAATGCAGCATATGTAAGTGCTATGGTTTTATTTTAATTTTTCGTGGTAGTGACCACACGGATCAATCAATCTTTGTTGAGGTCAATACGAAGTCATACTTTGACCGGGTTCAGTTAGTACGTACAAATCTTTGTAGGAACTAATGTAATTTGCTAGTTTTAATTAATGTAGGGGAAATAACTTCAAAGGAGTGTGTACATCATTTCTGTAATTAGTGTGTTATCTTTGAAACCCCTATGCATAATGAATCTGGTTATAAAATTCTGTTGCAGCGAAACAAGATCAATAATAATCATCGTTACAACAATGAAGGGAACTTAAAATAAGTAACAGTGCACTGCAGATAGCTCTAATATTGTTCAATGACTTTCAAAAAGCAGTTTGAGTCGAATGGCAGAAAAAATTGACCGTTTTGTGAATTTGAAATTATAGTAAAATTGCTGTACTCTAATAGCGGCAACTGACGCATTACCACATAGTATCGGCACAATACTATTCCATAAATACCGTGATGAACTTATCAGCTTCTCAACAGTTCTATTCTCAAATAGTGTGGGAAGCCCTCACTGGTATTTACGCACTTCAGAAATTTAAATGATTACTTTGCGGACTCCCGGAATTGTTTCACAGCGGAAGAGAGTAAGTAATATGGTCTCTCCTTCCAATCACTGTACGAACCTCGAAAGGGCAGATACTGAGATCAGAGACTGCGGAATGCAAAAGCAACTATAATCACTCAGTAGTGCAAAGACATCAGGGACCAGATGAACAACCTTTAGAAGAAGAGTCTAGCACAGATGCGTATAATTAAAGGTCTGTTTTGTTGACGTTAATGTATTGTAGAATTGCGTACCAAGTTTTATGCTCAAGAACTATGACGTTTTTGGGGGACGAAAATCTCCTGTGGACAAATCAACATGGATTCCGCAAACAGAGATCTTGCGAAACTCAGCTCGCTCTGTTCCTCTATGAAATCCACAGTGCTTTAGAAATCGACGCACAGACTGATGCTATGTTCCTTCGCTTCAGGAAGGTATTTGACACTGTCACGCCCTGCTATTTACTGAAAAAAACACAAGCTTACCGAATATCGGATCAAATTTGTGACTCAGTTCAAGACTTCCTTGCATACAGAATTCAGCATAGGCCTATCATTCTCAAAGAAAGAAAATCGATAAATGTAAATATTATTTTAGGAGTAAACCAAATTAGTGCAACAGAATCTTTGCTGTTACAACATATGTAAATGATTTATTGGAAAATGTCAGAAGTGCCATAAGACTGTTTGCAGATAATGTGGTTGCCTATAAGGGCGCGGTTCTGGCGCTGCAGTCTGGAACCGCGAGACCGCTACGGTCGCAGGTTCGAATCCTGCCTCGAACATGGCTGTGTGTGATGTCCTTAGTTTAGTTAGGTTTAACTAGTTCTAAGTTCTAGGGGGCTAATGACCTCAGCAGTTGAGTCCCATAGTGCTCAGAGCCATTTTTTTGCCTATAAGGAGGTAGCAGCGCCAGAAGACAGTAGAGATTTGCAAAATGACATGCAGTTGATGAATTGTGCAAATACTGGTAGTTAGTTTTTCCTGGACCTAAATAATGTTATATATTGCGCACAAATAGGAGAAGAAATACACTGCTGTGCAACTCCATGATTGATGATAAATTACTGAAACAGTGTCTACTGTAAAACATCTAGGAGTAACCATCCGGAACTACCTTAGTACTTTCATGGATGATGGGATAGGCCACTAAAGCAATCGCAGTTTTAAGCGTTCAGAAGCCTCTATCTCATACTTGTCTTGTGCTACCGTGTAGCGAGATGCTTCCAGAATTTCAAGAAAAATACTGCGGACCATGAAGAGGATATGAGAGGGCTGTGAGCTATCAAGTAGGGCGGCGTGTGTTTTTAGTGTGTCTGTTTCACGAAAATCAGATGAATACCCCATCTTTTCAGTACCAAAGAATGTCAGAAGTAACTAACTGTGTCCTCTTATACATCATAGACATTCTTTTGAAATGTGAGAACCTCAGTAAGTAAGTCTGACAGATATCCAACAAACATTTAAAAACAAATGAAAAGAATTTCTGAACCACAACTTCTTCCACTCAATAGATGAATTTTTAGAAACGAAGTAGTAACTGTAAAAGAAAAGAAAAAAAGTTATATTGTGTAATGAAAACTTATGTTAACCTGACATGTTCCACATCATTAGGCCCTACGAAACGTCGCATTCATGATCTATGGAACTTAGGTGCGATATGTCATGCCTTTAGTTGCCAGGAGAATAAATGGCTTTTGCTACTGATTTATTACCGTATACTTTTTTCCATAATATCGATCCTGATAAAACTGTTCTAACATTAAAAATCTAACTCAGAAAATACTAGGTCCTCATGAAAATATGGATCTCTTTAGTTTCATGACTTTGCCGATTTTCAAAATCAGCCAGCTTAAAATATTTTTGGTAATGAAGGCGTATTATTTACCATAAAGAAAGACTGTTTTTGACATTTTATTTTTCAAAGATATGCAAAACAAATATTAAACACGAAAGGAGTAAGTGGAATGACTACGCAAAACAAACAATTGGAAAAGCAGATGAAAGACTGAGATTCATAGGAAGAATCTTAAGAAAATGTAACTCTTCCTCAAAAGAAGTAGCATACAAAACACATGTTCGACCGATTCTTGAGTGCTGTTCATCAATCTCGGATCCTCACAATGTAGGACACTGAGTCGGTTAGTGTTTAGTCGGCGCGAGAGTGTTACACAAATGCTCAACAAACTCCTGAAGCAGACGCAATAAGAGAGGCTTTGTTCATCAAGGAGTAGTTTACTATTGAAATTCCGAGAGAATGCATTCTGGGAGGAGACATACAGGATATTATTTCCTCCTCAATGCGTCAGGCAAAATGACCACAACGTGAAAATTCGAGAAATTAGAGCTAATAAAGAGGTTTACCAACCATCATTCTTCCCATGCACCATTCACGAATGGAACATGGAAAGAGGTGGGGCAGTAATTTAGCGGTACAGAAGAAGTACCCTCCTCCACACATCATCTGGTGGCGTTCAGTGTACCGATGTAGACTTGGACAAAAATGTCATCACAATTACTACCCATTTTTGGCTCCAGACATATTTTACCAACCCAACGCCTCCAAGACTGGCGTCTATACTTTCATTATTCTATCCACTATCGAGCAACAACGTTACACATAAATATGGTCACACTGTCCTGATTCACCATGGGACACGACTCAGACTTCAACCAACATGAAATGTTGTGTTTCCAGCTTGATTCAGACCTGGATTTAGTTGTGTCCAGCTTCAGCATAACATCATGCGATGCCTCGGCCGCCGCTCATAAAAATCTGATGTTATGCCATCTTGTTCGCTGTGAACAACACAAGTGACTGGATATGATGACATTTCCAGTGGTTTTCTCCCCAACCCAATGCTGCAGAAAAATGGGAGTGTATCCACTTAGATTTTGCTGGCCTAATTTTGGGTTCCACATAACTGATCAGTAATGATTTGATTCATTTCTCACTTCTCATTAATGTTCTGCATTTTTCAAGTCACCACTACCACTATTACAGTGACCACGGAAAAAGTCTTTTGCCCCTGAAGGCACCCTACATTCCTTGGTTTCTGATAACATGACAGCACTTACAACCTATGACTTCAAACAATTTCACACCCATTATGGAATTCAACACCTTCGCGCCATACCTATTCCCCTGGCTTCTAACAGCTGTGCAGCATGCTTTGTCTGCACCTTTAAACCACACCTCCGCAAGGAAATGATGTCAAATGCTGCATCTAATGGCCTCTGTAGCTATCTGGTAACATACAGTGCCACCTATGTCGAGGGCTGCAGGCTGCAGCCTTGTCGAACAGTTTTGTGGTCATCCTCAATGCACCCTCTTGCATATGCTGCAGCCACCATCAGAGCAGAATTCTCTTCTTTCTGGATTCACACCCCATTGTGGACGCAGCAGTTCAGGCACCACAGAACCTGGATTCACATTATCCTCTCCACCCAGCCATTGGTCTATCTTATATATTGTGTGGCCTGTGCTTGCAGACACCTGTGGCGCTATTGGAACCAACTTCACATCCAGCATCCTGGCCAACAGTTGCCTGTTTATCTGTTACCAACTGGCCCTCTGGTCCTGTACCACTTCGAGCAGCACCCATCAAGCCTCATCCTGCCTCGACCTTCCACATTGATGTCTGCGGACTTTAAATCTCTACCTTCCTTGGTGCAGCTCCCATGCACTATGCACTGCTGTTGTCCCTCCTTGGGTATCACTGCTGGGGGGAGCGGGTGTAGTGGCACTACCCGGCATTATCATAGAAACAAAGTTGCTGTTGCGACACTACTATTGTCTGCTGTGACACTATTACTCAGAAGGCTCTGATCCTCAGGTGTACCCTCAGGAGGCATCACAATAGACTCTGGCATATAACCCTGCCCACACCCAGCCTAAGCCAGTCTTGATGTGAGCACTGAAGTGCACACCCCGAGTGTTATCATACTGACTATGGTGTTATTCAGCTCTACTCTATTTGTAATGCATGGAACTCTGTTACAGCTCAGGCTGGACACAGCTTTGGAATATGGACTTAAGATAATTTGTTTTGTTTGTAGTGACTGTATATTTTCCTTGTTTTGTGTACAAACTGTGTTATTAGCATGGGTAGATCACCTTCTTATGAAAGTAATACCTTATCCAAGCAAGAGGGATGTCATTAATGCCATCAATTTTAGTTTGCCAAGAAGAATTTTGTGATCCAAACGATCACAAGCTTTGGGAAGGTCACAATATGTACCAACACCATGCAGTGTATGATGCGACTGTGTGAGCGGTAATGCAACAACTGCATAAATGTCTGATAAATGTCTGAAATCCCTCTTCCCTGAGTGATTTTCCAACATCCACATACATACATTCATTAAAAACCTTCATTCAGGGATTGTCATGCCACACAAGAGTCAAACCATCTTCACAGTAGTGTGAGGAGCAGTCTTAGCATTGTTCTTGATGGCATTCTCAATCATACAGTTAAGCTTCCACTCCAAACTACAACTTGAACCCCAAATTATCGTTACATAATCACAACAGCCATTGTTATAACAACATGCTGTAATGTAATGGCCTTGAATCCCACGTTGGACTATGTGTTAAAGAGAGTTTAATGTTTTGTTTAGTACACAGTATTGAGCACTGTACTTTCTTATGAGTATGTGGGAATTCCAGGTAAGTAGGTGCCAGGGATCACACTCAAGCAGATTGCACAATAGGATTGGTGGTGTTTTATTCATAATATTGCTGAGCATATGCACAGTACATTGACACGACAGACAAACATAGCACAGCGCTCAACGTGCCACCGATGGGGCACAAAAGGATCCTCGCAAGATGTGTGTTGCAGCAGTTCCAGTGCAGATTATTTTCCACCCTACAGAAGTGAAGCCAAGCGTGTGAGCAATCGACGGAAGTGCAGACTTCTCAAAACACAGCCCAGAAACTGTACTTGACCCCTTTCATTGGTAAAAAAAACCCCGTAACATTGCTTTTGGAGTGCTAAACGCAACATATGGTCTCTACCGTTACAATCAGTTAACTATAGGAATCTCTTCGGCCCCTGCCATATTTCAACGTTTTACGGATCAACTACCACAGGGCACCCAAACTGACCTGCATAACTTGGCTATATGTTGGACACTGATGCAACTCCAGAGCATCATCTACACAGTCTCAAACTTGCAGCAAGATGACTTACCCTGTCAGTCCAAAAAGTTTGCAAACTGGATTAATAAAATAAAAAAAACACCGGAAAGACAGAAAAAAGTTAAGATGTTGGTTTGGGTGCTTCAGGTGTTCTGCGTAATGTCCCGCTACTTGCGGACAGTCCACAGAACGTTCATAACATTACGTTAAATTGTCAGTAAAATTCTTGTTTGGAATGTTCTTCAACTTGCGCGTCACGTTCACTTGGGTTGGGTTGTTTGGGGGAGGAGACCAGACAGCGAGGCCTCATCGGATTAGGGAATGATGGGGAAGGAAGTCGGCAGTGCCCTTTCAAAGGAACCATCCCGGCATTTGCCTGGAGCAAAATAGGGAAATCGCGGAAAACCTAAATCAGAATGGCTGGACGCGGTATTGAACCGTCATCCTCCCGAATAGGAGTCCAGTGTGCTGGCCACTGCGCCACCTAGCTAGGTCACGTTCACTTGAATGTCGGTTACGTCTCAGAACATTTGGGCAGACAGTGTAAATGCACCATGCGCAAGTGTTCTTTCATGGAATCTTCCTTGACATATTTAGGGCAAACTGACTTGTACCAAACAAGGAACAATGTTGCAGCGATCGATAAAACAACGAACCCCCGCCCCCCTTCCTCCCCACACCCCGAGAGCGTCAAAATGTTACAAGCGTTTCTGGGTAAATTTAACTCCTATGGTCGATACACAGCAAACCTAGCAGAACTATCATACCCACTGAACCATCTCTGTGGTTAAGACGCACGTTTCGGTCACCCGCCAGTCAACAAGCTTTCCAAGGTTTAAATGATTTCCTTAAGCAGGCACCCTATTTAATGATATATAACCTGGTTTTCTTCTTGTAATGTGCCACACTGGGAGAGCACATACTGAAATGACCGATATCAGGACTTGTGACTTTTTCGATTCTACAGTCGCGCATTTTCCCACACATTTTGAGCTGCTGTCTTGTCTATTTGTACTTCCATATTGTTGATGGCTTAATTTTAACTTTTCTGTCATCTTTATGTTACAGTCCATCCCTAATTCATTTTTATGATGTAAATCTACTGTCCATGGAACATTCTAGTATTGTCGTCTTGTTGAAACGTCAGAAATGGGCCATTAATACTTATTCTCCACAAAATATATGTTTGCAACAGAATCAACAACACATACAAACGCTGAAAACATGTTAGTGATGGGATTTGTAATGTTATTAAAACATAATGAAAACGCACCCTTTGTAAGTCAACACTTAATTGAATTTCATATGAAAACGTTACATAACCGAAATTATGGTAATATTCAGGAGATTTTTATTAATTCAAAATATTATGCAACATAAATAATCTGTTGTAAAACACAAATTTTCGTTCGTAGTTCCATTAACGTATCGTCGGCAATAATGAAATGCAGCATATGTAAGTGCTATGGTTTTATTTTAATTTTTCGTGGTAGTGACCACACGGATCAATCAATCTTTGTTGAGGTCAATACGAAGTCATACTTTGACCGGGTTCAGTTAGTACGTACAAATCTTTGTAGGAACTAATGTAATTTGCTAGTTTTAATTAATGTAGGGGAAATAACTTCAAAGGAGTGTGTACATCATTTCTGTAATTAGTGTGTTATCTTTGAAACCCCTATGCATAATGAATCTGGTTATAAAATTCTATTGCATCGAAGCAAGATCAATGATAATCATCGTAACAACAATGAAGGGAACTTAATATAAGTAACAGTGCACTGCAGATAGCTCTAATATTGTTCAATAACTTTCAAAAAGCAGTTTGAGTCGAATGGCAGAAAAAATTGAGCGTTTTGTGAATTTGAAATTATAGTAAAATTGCTGTACTCTAATAGCGGCAACTGACGCATTACCACATAGTATCGGCACAATACTATTCCATAAATACCGTGATGAACTTATCAGCTTCTCAACAGTTCTTTTCTCAAATAGTGTGGGAATCCCTCACTGGTATTTACGCACTTCAGAAACTTAAATGATTACTTTGCGGACTCCCGGAATTGTTTCACAGCGGAAGAGAGTAAGTAATATGGTCTCTCCTTCCAATCACTGTACGAACCTCGAAAGAGCAGATACTGAGATCAGAGACTGCGGAATGCAAAAGCAACTATAATCACTCAGTAGTGCAAAGGCATCAGTGACCAGATGAACAACCTTTAGAAGAAGAGTCTAGCACAGATGCGTATAATTAAAGGCCTGTTTTGCTGACGTTAATGTATTGTAGAATTGCGTACCATGTTTTATGCTCAAGAACTATGACGTTTTTGGGGGACGAAAATCTCCTGTGGACAAATCAACATGGATTCCGCAAACAGAGATCTTGCGAAACTCAGCACGCTCTGTTCCTCTATGAAATCCACAGTGCTGTTACAACATATGTAAATGATCTATTGGAAGATGTCAGAAGTTCCATAAGACTGTTTGCAGATAATGTGGTTGCCTATAAGGAGGTAGCAGCGCCAGAAGACAGTAGAGATTTGCAAAATGACATGCAGTTGATGCATTGTGCAAATACTGGTAGTTAATTTTCCTGAACCTAAATAATGTAATATATTGCGCACAAATAGGAGAAGAAATACACTACTGTGCAACTCCATGACTGTTGATAAATTACTGAAACAGTGTCTACTGTAAAATATCTAGGAGTAACCATCTGGAACTACCTTAGTACTTTCATGGATGATGGGATAGGCCACTAAAGCAATCGCAGTTTTGAGCGTTCAGAAACCTCTATCTCATACTTGTCTTGTGCTACCGTGTAGCGAGATGCTTCCAGAATTTCAAGAAAAATACTGCGGACCATGAAGAGGATATGAGAGGGCTGTGAGCGATCAAGTAGGGCGGCGTGTGTTTTTGGTGTGTCTGTTTCACGAAAATCAGATCAATACCCCATCTTTTCAGTACCAAAGAATGTCAGAAGTAAATAACTGTGTCCTCTTATACATCATAGACATTCTTTTGAAATGTGAGAACCTCAGTAAGTAAGTCTGACAGATATCCAACAAACATTTAAAAACAAATGAAAAGAATTTCTGAACCACAACTTCTTCCACTCAATAGATGAATTTTTAGAAACGAAGTAGTAACTGTAAAAGAAAAGAAAAAAAGTTATATTGTGTAATGAAAACTTATGTTAACCTGACATGTTCCACATCATTAGGCCCTACGAAACGTCGCATTCATGATCTATGGAACTTAGGTGCGATATGTCATGCTTTTAGTTGCCAGGAGAATAAATGACTTTTGCTACTGATTTATTACCGTATACTTTTTTCCATAATATCGATCCTGATAAAACTGTTCTAACATTAAAAATCTAACTCAGAAAATACTAGGTCCTCATGAAAATATGGATCTCTTTAGTTTCATGACTTTGCCGATTTTCAAAATCAGCCAGCTTAAAATATTTTTGGTAATGAAGGCGTATTATTTACCATAAAGAAAGACTGTTTTTGACATTTTATTTTTCAAAGATATGCAAAACAAATACACTCACGGAAATTGAAATAAGAACACCGTGAATTCATTGTCCCAGGAAGGGGAAACTTTATTGACACATTCCTGGGGTCAGATACATCACATGATCACACTGACAGAACCACAGGCACATAGACACAGACAACAGAGCATGCACAATGTCGGCACTAGTACAGTGTATATCCACCTTTCGCAGCAATGCAGGCTGCTATTCTCCCATGGAGACGATCGTAGAGATGCTGGATGTAGTCCTGTGGAACGGCTTGCCATGCCATTTCCACCTGGCGCCTCAGTTGGACCAGCGTTCGTGCTGGACGTGCAGACCGCGTGAGACGACGCTTCATCCAGTCCCAAACATGCTCAATGGGGGACAGATCCGGAGATCTTGCTGGCCAGGGTAGTTGACTTACACCTTCTAGAGCACGTTGGGTGGCACGGGATACATGCGGACGTGCATTGTCCTGTTGGAACAGCAAGTTCCCATGCCGGTCTAGGAATGGTAGAACGATGGGTTCGATGACAGTTTGGATGTACCGTGCACTATTCAGTGTCCCCTCGACGATCACCAGTGGTGTACCGCCAGTGTAGGAGATCGGTCCCCACACCATGATGCCGGGTGTTGGCCCTGTGTGCCTCGGTCGTATGCAGTCCTGATTGTGGCGCTCACCTGCACGGCGCCAAACACGCATACGACCATCATTGGCACCAAGGCAGAAGCGACTCTCATCGCTGAAGACGACACGTCTCCATTCGTCCCTCCATTCACGCCTGTCGCGACACCACTGGAGGCGGGCTGCACGATGTTGGGGCGTGAGCGGAAGACGGCCTAACGGTGTGCGGGACCGTAGCCCAGCTTCATGGAGACGGTTGCGAATGGTCCTCGCCGATACCCCAGGAGCAACAGTGTCCCTAATTTGCTGGGAAGTGGCGGTGCGGTCCCCTACGGCACTGTGTAGGATCCTACGGTCTTGGCGTGCATCCGTGCGTCGCTGCGGTCCGGTCCTAGGTCGACGGGCACGTGCACCTTCCGCCGACCACTGGCGACAACATCGATGTACTGTGGAGACCTCACGCCCCACGTGTTGAGCAATTCGGCGGTACGTCCACCCGGCCTCCCGCATGCCCACTATACGCCCTCGCTCAAAGTCCGTCAACTGCACATACGGTTCACGTCCACGCTGTCGCGGCATGCTACCAGTGTTAAAGACTGCGATGGAGCTCCGTATGCCACGGCAAACTGGCTGACACTGACGGCGGCGGTGCACAAATGCTGCGCAGCTAGCGCCATTCGACGGCCAACACCGCGGTTCCTGGTGTGTCCGCTGTGCCGTGCGTGTGATCATTGCTTGTACAGCCCTCTCGCAGTGTCCGGAGCAAGTATGGTGGGTCTGACACACCGGTGTCAATGTGTTCTTTTTTCCATTTCCAGGAGTGTATTAAACACGAAAGGAGTAAGTGTAATGACTACGCAAAACAAACAATTGGAAAAGCAGATGACAGACTGAGATTCATAGGAAGAATCTTAAGAAAATGTAACTCTTCCTCAAAAGAAGTAGCATACAAAACACATGTTCGACCGATTCTTGAGTATTGTTCATCAATCTCGGATCCTCACAATGTAGGACACTGAGTCGGTTAGTGTTAGTCGGCGCGAAAGTGTTACACAAATGCTCAACAAACTCCTGAAGCAGACGCAATAAGAGAGGCGTTGTTCATCAAGGAGTAGTTTACTATTGAAATTCCGAGAGAATGCATTCTGGGAGGAGACATACAGAATATTATTTCCTCCTGAATGCGTCTGGCAAAATGACCACAACGTGAAAATTCGAGAAATTAGCGCTAATACAGAGGTTTACCAACCATCATTCTTCCCATGCACCATTCACGAATGGAACATGGAAAGAGGTGGGGCAGTAATTTAGCGGTACAGAAGAAGTACCCTCCTCCACACATCATCTGGTGGCGTTCAGTGTACCGATGTAGACTTGGACAAAAATGTCATCACAATTACTACCCATCTTTGGCTCCAGACATATTTTACCAACCCAACGCCTCCAAGACTGGCGTCTATACTTTCATTATTCTATCCACTATCGAGCAACAACGTTACACATAAATATGGTCACACTGTCCTGATTCACCATGGGACACGACTCAGACTTCAACCAACATGAAATGTTGTGTTTCCAGCTTGATTCAGACCTGGATTTAGTTGTGTCCAGCTTCAGCATAACATCATGCGATGCCACGGCCGCCGCTCATAAAAATCTGATGTTATGCCATCTTGTTCGCTGTGAACAACACAAGTGACTGGATATGATGACATTTCCAGTGGTTTTCTCCCCAACCCAATGCTGCAGAAAAATGGGAGTGTATCCACTTAGATTTTGCTGGCCTAATTTTGGGTTCCACATAACTGATCAGTAATGATTTGATTCATTTCTCACTTCTCATTAATGTTCTGCATTTTTCAAGTCACCACTACCACTATTACAGTGACCACGGAAAAAGTCTTTTGCCCCTGAAGGCACCCTACATTCCTTGGTTTCTGATAACATGACAGCTCTTACAACCTATGACTTCAAACAATTTCACACCCATTATGGAATTCAACACCTTCGCGCCATACCTATTCCCCTGGCTTCTAACAGCTGTGCAGCATGCTTTGTCTGCACCTTTAAACCACACCTCCGCAAGGAAATGATGTCAAATGCTGCATCTAATGGCCTCTGTAGCTATCTGGTAACATACAGTGCCACCTATGTCGAGGGCTGCAGGCTGCAGCCTTGTCGAACAGTTTTGTGGTCATCCTCAATGCACCCTCTTGCATATGCTGCAGCCACCATCAGAGCAGAATTCTCTTCTTTCTGGATTCACACCCCATTGTGGACGCAGCAGTTCAGGCACCACAGAACCTGGATTCACATTATCCTCTCCACCCAGCCATTGGTCTATCTTATATATTGTGTGGCCTGTGCTTGCAGACACCTGTGGCGCTATTGGAACCAACTTCACATCCAGCATCCTGGCCAACAGTTGCCTGTTTATCTGTTACCAACTGGCCCTCTGGTCCTGTACCACTTCGAACAGCACCCATCAAGCCTCATCCTGCCTCGACCTTCCACATTGATGTCTGCGGACTTTAAATCTCTACCTTCCTTGGTGCAGCTCCCATGCACTATGCACTGCTGTTGTCCCTCCTTGGGTATCACTGCTGGGGGGAGCGGGTGTAGTGGCACTACCCGGCATTATCATAGAAACAAAGTTGCTGTTGCGACACTACTATTGTCTGCTGTGACACTATTACTCAGAAGGCTCTGATCCTCAGGTGTACCCTCAGGAGGCATCACAATAGACTCTGGCATATAACCCTGCCCACACCCAGCCTAAGCCAGTCTTGATGTGAGCACTGAAGTGCACACCCCGAGTGTTATCATACTGACTATGGTGTTATTCAGCTCTACTCTATTTGTAATGCATGGAACTCTGTTACAGCTCAGGCTGGACACAGCTTTGGAATATGGACTTAAGATAATTTGTTTTGTTTGTAGTGACTGTATATTTTCCTTGTTTTGTGTACAAACTGTGTTATTAGCATGGGTAGATCACCTTCTTATGAAAGTAATACCTTATCCAAGCAAGAGGGATGTCATTAATGCCATCAATTTTAGTTTGCCAAGAAGAATTTTGTGATCCAAACGATCACAAGCTTTGGGAAGGTCACAATATGTACCAACACCATGCAGTGTATGATGCGACTGTGTGAGCGGTAATGCAACAACTGCATAAATGTCTGATAAATGTCTGAAATCCCTCTTCCCTGAGTGATTTTCCAACATCCACATACATACATTCATTAAAAACCTTCATTCAGGGATTGTCATGCCACACAAGAGTCAAACCATCTTCACAGTAGTGTGAGGAGCAGTCTTAGCATTGTTCTTGATGGCATTCTCAATCATACAGTTAAGCTTCCACTCCAAACTACAACTTGAACCCCGAATTATCATTACATAATCACAACAGCCATTGTTAATAACAACATGCTGTAATGTAATGGCCTTGAATCCCACGTTGGACTATGTGTTAAAGAGAGTTTAATGTTTTGTTTAGTACACAGTATTGAGCACTGTACTTTCTTATGAGTATGTGGGAATTCCAGGTAAGTAGGTGCCAGGGATCACACTCAAGCAGATTGCACAATAGGATTGGTGGTGTTTTATTCATAATATTGCTGAGCATATGCACAGTACATTGACACGACAGACAAACATAGCACAGCGCTCAACGTGCCACCGATGGGGCACAAAAGGATCCTCGCAAGATGTGTGTTGCAGCAGTTCCAGTGCAGATTATTTTCCACCCTACAGAAGTGAAGCCAAGCATGTGAGCAATCGACGGAAGTGCAGACTTCTCAAAACACAGCCCAGAAACTGTACTTGACCCCTTTCATTGGTAAAAAAACCCCGTAACATTGCTTTTGGAGTGCTAAACGCAACATATGGTCTCTACCGTTACAATCAGTTAACTACAGGAATCTCTTCGGCCCCTGCCATATTTCAACGTTTTACGGATCAACTACCACAGGGCACCCAAACTGTCCTGCATAACTTGGCTATATGTTGGACACTGATGCAACTCCAGAGCATCATCTACACAGTCTCAAACTTGCAGCAAGATGACTTACCCTGTCAGTCCAAAAAGTTTGCAAACTGGATTAATAAAATAAAAAAAACACCGGAAAGACAGAAAAAAGTTAAGATGTTGGTTTGGGTGCTTCAGGTGTTCTGCGTAATGTCCCGCTACTTGCGGACAGTCCACAGAACGTTCATAACATTACGTTAAATTGTCAGTAAAATTCTTGTTTGGAATGTTCTTCAACTTGCGCGTCACGTTCACTTGGGTTGGGTTGTTTGGGGGAGGAGACCAGACAGCGAGGCCTCATCGGATTAGGGAATGATGGGGAAGGAAGTCGGCAGTGCCCTTTCAAAGGAACCATCCCGGCATTTGCCTGGAGCAAAATAGGGAAATCACGGAAAACCTAAATCAGAATGGCTGGACGCGGTATTGAACCGTCATCCTCCCGAATAGGAGTCCAGTGTGCTGGCCACTGCGCCACCTAGCTAGGTCACGTTCACTTGAATGTCGGTTACGTCTCAGAACATTTGGGCAGACAGTGTAAATGCACCATGCGCAAGTGTTCTTTCATGGAATCTTCCTTGACATATTTAGGGCAAACTGACTTGTACCAAACAAGGAACAATGTTGCAGCGATCGATAAAACAACGAACCCCCGCCCCCCTTCCTCCCCACACCCCGAGAGCGTCAAAATGTTACAAGCGTTTCTGGGTAAATTTAACTCCTATGGTCGATACACAGCAAACCTAGCAGAACTATCATACCCACTGAACCATCTCTGTGGTTAAGACGCACGTTTCGGTCACCCGCCAGTCAACAAGCTTTCCAAGGTTTAAATGATTTCCTTAAGCAGGCACCCTATTTAATGATATATAACCTGGTTTTCTTCTTGTAATGTGCCACACTGGGAGAGCACATACTGAAATGACCGATATCAGGACTTGTGACTTTTTCGATTCTACAGTCGCGCATTTTCCCACACATTTTGAGCTGCTGTCTTGTCTATTTGTACTTCCATATTGTTGATGGCTTAATTTTAACTTTTCTGTCATCTTTATGTTACAGTCCATCCCTAATTCATTTTTATGATGTAAATCTACTGTCCATGGAACATTCTAGTATTGTCGTCTTGTTGAAACGTCAGAAATGGGCCATTAATACTTATTCTCCACAAAATATATGTTTGCAACAGAATCAACAACACATACAAACGCTGAAAACATGTTAGTGATGGGATTTGTAATGTTATTAAAACATAATGAAAACGCACCCTTTGTAAGTCAACACTTAATTGAATTTCATATGAAAACGTTACATAACCGAAATTATGGTAATATTCAGGAGATTTTTATTAATTCAAAATATTATGCAACATAAATAATCTGTTGTAAAACACAAATTTTCGTTCGTAGTTCCATTAACGTATCGTCGGCAATAATGAAATGCAGCATATGTAAGTGCTATGGTTTTATTTTAATTTTTCGTGGTAGTGACCACACGGATCAATCAATCTTTGTTGAGGTCAATACGAAGTCATACTTTGACCGGGTTCAGTTAGTACGTACAAATCTTTGTAGGAACTAATGTAATTTGCTAGTTTTAATTAATGTAGGGGAAATAACTTCAAAGGAGTGTGTACATCATTTCTGTAATTAGTGTGTTATCTTTGAAACCCCTATGCATAATGAATCTGGTTATAAAATTCTATTGCATCGAAGCAAGATCAATGATAATCATCGTAACAACAATGAAGGGAACTTAATATAAGTAACAGTGCACTGCAGATAGCTCTAATATTGTTCAATAACTTTCAAAAAGCAGTTTGAGTCGAATGGCAGAAAAAATTGACCGTTTTGTGAATTTGAAATTATAGTAAAATTGCTGTACTCTAATAGCGGCAACTGACGCATTACCACATAGTATCGGCACAATACTATTCCATAAATACCGTGATGAACTTATCAGCTTCTCAACAGTTCTTTCCTCAAATAGTGTGGGAATCCCTCACTGGTATTTACGCACTTCAGAAACTTAAATGATTACTTTGCGGACTCCCGGAATTGTTTCACAGCGGAAGAGAGTAAGTAATATGGTCTCTCCTTCCAATCACTGTACGAACCTCGAAAGAGCAGATACTGAGATCAGAGACTGCGGAATGCAAAAGCAACTATAATCACTCAGTAGTGCAAAGGCATCAGTGACCAGATGAACAACCTTTAGAAGAAGAGTCTAGCACAGATGCGTATAATTAAAGGCCTGTTTTGCTGACGTTAATGTATTGTAGAATTGCGTACCATGTTTTATGCTCAAGAACTATGACGTTTTTGGGGGACGAAAATCTCCTGTGGACAAATCAACATGGATTCCGCAAACAGAGATCTTGCGAAACTCAGCACGCTCTGTTCCTCTATGAAATCCACAGTGCTGTTACAACATATGTAAATGATCTATTGGAAGATGTCAGAAGTTCCATAAGACTGTTTGCAGATAATGTGGTTGCCTATAAGGAGGTAGCAGCGCCAGAAGACAGTAGAGATTTGCAAAATGACATGCAGTTGATGCATTGTGCAAATACTGGTAGTTAATTTTCCTGAACCTAAATAATGTAATATATTGCGCACAAATAGGAGAAGAAATACACTACTGTGCAACTCCATGACTGATGATAAATTACTGAAACAGTGTCTACTGTAAAATATCTAGGAGTAACCATCTGGAACTACCTTAGTACTTTCATGGATGATGGGATAGGCCACTAAAGCAATCGCAGTTTTGAGCGTTCAGAAACCTCTATCTCATACTTGTCTTGTGCTACCGTGTAGCGAGATGCTTCCAGAATTTCAAGAAAAATACTGCGGACCATGAAGAGGATATGAGAGGGCTGTGAGCGATCAAGTAGGGCGGCGTGTGTTTTTGGTGTGTCTGTTTCACGAAAATCAGATCAATACCCCATCTTTTCAGTACCAAAGAATGTCAGAAGTAAATAACTGTGTCCTCTTATACATCATAGACATTCTTTTGAAATGTGAGAACCTCAGTAAGTAAGTCTGACAGATATCCAACAAACATTTAAAAACAAATGAAAAGAATTTCTGAACCACAACTTCTTCCACTCAATAGATGAATTTTTAGAAACGAAGTAGTAACTGTAAAAGAAAAGAAAAAAAGTTATATTGTGTAATGAAAACTTATGTTAACCTGACATGTTCCACATCATTAGGCCCTACGAAACGTCGCATTCATGATCTATGGAACTTAGGTGCGATATGTCATGCTTTTAGTTGCCAGGAGAATAAATGACTTTTGCTACTGATTTATTACCGTATACTTTTTTCCATAATATCGATCCTGATAAAACTGTTCTAACATTAAAAATCTAACTCAGAAAATACTAGGTCCTCATGAAAATATGGATCTCTTTAGTTTCATGACTTTGCCGATTTTCAAAATCAGCCAGCTTAAAATATTTTTGGTAATGAAGGCGTATTATTTACCATAAAGAAAGACTGTTTTTGACATTTTATTTTTCAAAGATATGCAAAACAAATATTAAACACGAAAGGAGTAAGTGTAATGACTACGCAAAACAAACAATTGGAAAAGCAGATGACAGACTGAGATTCATAGGAAGAATCTTAAGAAAATGTAACTCTTCCTCAAAAGAAGTAGCATACAAAACACATGTTCGACCGATTCTTGAGTACTGTTCATCAATCTCGGATCCTCACAATGTAGGACACTGAGTCGGTTAGTGTTAGTCGGCGCGAAAGTGTTACACAAATGCTCAACAAACTCCTGAAGCAGACGCAATAAGAGAGGCGTTGTTCATCAAGGAGTAGTTTACTATTGAAATTCCGAGAGAATGCATTCTGGGAGGAGACATACAGAATATTATTTCCTCCTGAATGCGTCTGGCAAAATGACCACAACGTGAAAATTCGAGAAATTAGCGCTAATACAGAGGTTTACCAACCATCATTCTTCCCATGCACCATTCACGAATGGAACATGGAAAGAGGTGGGGCAGTAATTTAGCGGTACAGAAGAAGTACCCTCCTCCACACATCATCTGGTGGCGTTCAGTGTACCGATGTAGACTTGGACAAAAATGTCATCACAATTACTACCCATCTTTGGCTCCAGACATATTTTACCAACCCAACGCCTCCAAGACTGGCGTCTATACTTTCATTATTCTATCCACTATCGAGCAACAACGTTACACATAAATATGGTCACACTGTCCTGATTCACCATGGGACACGACTCAGACTTCAACCAACATGAAATGTTGTGTTTCCAGCTTGATTCAGACCTGGATTTAGTTGTGTCCAGCTTCAGCATAACATCATGCGATGCCACGGCCGCCGCTCATAAAAATCTGATGTTATGCCATCTTGTTCGCTGTGAACAACACAAGTGACTGGATATGATGACATTTCCAGTGGTTTTCTCCCCAACCCAATGCTGCAGAAAAATGGGAGTGTATCCACTTAGATTTTGCTGGCCTAATTTTGGGTTCCACATAACTGATCAGTAATGATTTGATTCATTTCTCACTTCTCATTAATGTTCTGCATTTTTCAAGTCACCACTACCACTATTACAGAGATCACGGAAAAAGTCTTTTGCCCCTGAAGGCACCCTACATTCCTTGGTTTCTGATAACATGACAGCATTTACAACCTATGACTTCAAACAATTTCACACCCATTATGGAATTCAACACCTTCGCGCCATACCTATTCCCCTGGCTTCTAACAGCTGTGCAGCATGCTTTGTCTGCACCTTTATACCACACCTCCGCAAGGAAATGATGTCAAATGCTGCATCTAATGGCCTCTGTAGCTATCTGGTAACATACAGTGCCACCTATGTCGAGGGCTGCAGGCTGCAGCCTTGTCGAACAGTTTTGTGGTCATCCTCAATGCACCCTCTTGCATATGCTGCAGCCACCATCAGAGCAGAATTCTCTTCTTTCTGGATTCACACCCCATTGTGGACGCAGCAGTTCAGGCACCACAGAACCTGGATTCACATTATCCTCTCCACCCAGCCATTGGTCTATCTTATATATTGTGTGGCCTGTGCTTGCAGACACCTGTGGCGCTATTGGAACCAACTTCACATCCAGCATCCTGGCCAACAGTTGCCTGTTTATCTGTTACCAACTGGCCCTCTGGTCCTGTACCACTTCGAGCAGCACCCATCAAGCCTCATCCTGCCTCGACCTTCCACATTGATGTCTGCGGACTTTAAATCTCTACCTTCCTTGGTGCAGCTCCCATGCACTATGCACTGCTGTTGTCCCTCCTTGGGTATCACTGCTGGGGGGAGCGGGTGTAGTGGCACTACCCGGCATTATCATAGAAACAAAGTTGCTGTTGCGACACTACTATTGTCTGCTGTGACACTATTACTCAGAAGGCTCTGATCCTCAGGTGTACCCTCAGGAGGCATCACAATAGACTCTGGCATATAACCCTGCCCACACCCAGCCTAAGCCAGTCTTGATGTGAGCACTGAAGTGCACACCCCGAGTGTTATCATACTGACTATGGTGTTATTCAGCTCTACTCTATTTGTAATGCATGGAACTCTGTTACAGCTCAGGCTGGACACAGCTTTGGAATATGGACTTAAGATAATTTGTTTTGTTTGTAGTGACTGTATATTTTCCTTGTTTTGTGTACAAACTGTGTTATTAGCATGGGTAGATCACCTTCTCATGAAAGTAATACCTTATCCAAGCAAGAGGGATGTCATTAATGCCATCAATTTTAGTTTGCCAAGAAGAATTTTGTGATCCAAACGATCACAAGCTTTGGGAAGGTCACAATATGTACCAACACCATGTAGTGTATGATGCGACTGTGTGAGAGGTAATGCAACAACTGCATAAATGTCTGATAAATGTCTGAAATCCCTCTTCCCTGAGTGATTTTCCAACATCCACATACATACATTCATTAAAAACCTTCATTCAGGGATTGTCATGCCACACAAGAGTCAAACCATCTTCACAGTAGTGTGAGGAGCAGTCTTAGCATTGTTCTTGATGGCATTCTCAATCATACAGTTAAGCTTCCACTCCAAACTACAACTTGAACCCCGAATTATCATTACATAATCACAACAGCCATTGTTAATAACAACATGCTGTAATGTAATGGCCTTGAATCCCACGTTGGACTATGTGTTAAAGAGAGTTTAATGTTTTGTTTAGTACACAGTATTGAGCACTGTACTTTCTTATGAGTATGTGGGAATTCCAGGTAAGTAGGTGCCAGGGATCACACTCAAGCAGATTGCACAATAGGATTGGTGGTGTTTTATTCATAATATTGCTGAGCATATGCACAGTACATTGACACGACAGACAAACATAGCACAGCGCTCAACGTGCCACCGATGGGGCACAAAAGGATCCTCGCAAGATGTGTGTTGCAGCAGTTCCAGTGCAGATTATTTTCCACCCTACAGAAGTGAAGCCAAGCGTGTGAGCAATCGACGGAAGTGCAGACTTCTCAAAACACAGCCCAGAAACTGTACTTGACCCCTTTCATTGGTAAAAAAACCCCGTAACATTGCTTTTGGAGTGCTAAACGCAACATATGGTCTCTACCGTTACAATCAGTTAACTACAGGAATCTCTTCGGCCCCTGCCATATTTCAACGTTTTACGGATCAACTACCACAGGGCACCCAAACTGTCCTGCATAACTTGGCTATATGTTGGACACTGATGCAACTCCAGAGCATCATCTACACAGTCTCAAACTTGCAGCAAGATGACTTACCCTGTCAGTCCAAAAAGTTTGCAAACTGGATTAATAAAATAAAAAAAACACCGGAAAGACAGAAAAAAGTTAAGATGTTGGTTTGGGTGCTTCAGGTGTTCTGCGTAATGTCCCGCTACTTGCGGACAGTCCACAGAACGTTCATAACATTACGTTAAATTGTCAGTAAAATTCTTGTTTGGAATGTTCTTCAACTTGCGCGTCACGTTCACTTGGGTTGGGTTGTTTGGGGGAGGAGACCAGACAGCGAGGCCTCATCGGATTAGGGAATGATGGGGAAGGAAGTCGGCAGTGCCCTTTCAAAGGAACCATCCCGGCATTTGCCTGGAGCAAAATAGGGAAATCGCGGAAAACCTAAATCAGAATGGCTGGACGCGGTATTGAACCGTCATCCTCCCGAATAGGAGTCCAGTGTGCTGGCCACTGCGCCACCTAGCTAGGTCACGTTCACTTGAATGTCGGTTACGTCTCAGAACATTTGGGCAGACAGTGTAAATGCACCATGCGCAAGTGTTCTTTCATGGAATCTTCCTTGACATATTTAGGGCAAACTGACTTGTACCAAACAAGGAACAATGTTGCAGCGATCGATAAAACAACGAACCCCCGCCCCCCTTCCTCCCCACACCCCGAGAGCGTCAAAATGTTACAAGCGTTTCTGGGTAAATTTAACTCCTATGGTCGATACACAGCAAACCTAGCAGAACTATCAAACCCACTGAACCATCTCTGTGGTTAAGACGCACGTTTCGGTCACCCGCCAGTCAACAAGCTTTCCAAGGTTTAAATGATTTCCTTAAGCAGGCACCCTATTTAATGATATATAACCTGGTTTTCTTCTTGTAATGTGCCACACTGGGAGAGCACATACTGAAATGACCGATATCAGGACTTGTGACTTTTTCGATTCTACAGTCGCGCATTTTCCCACACATTTTGAGCTGCTGTCTTGTCTATTTGTACTTCCATATTGTTGATGGCTTAATTTTAACTTTTCTGTCATCTTTATGTTACAGTCCATCCCTAATTCATTTTTATGATGTAAATCTACTGTCCATGGAACATTCTAGTATTGTCGTCTTGTTGAAACGTCAGAAATGGGCCATTAATACTTATTCTCCACAAAATATATGTTTGCAACAGAATCAACAACACATACAAACGCTGAAAACATGTTAGTGATGGGATTTGTAATGTTATTAAAACATAATGAAAACGCACCCTTTGTAAGTCAACACTTAATTGAATTTCATATGAAAACGTTACATAACCGAAATTATGGTAATATTCAGGAGATTTTTATTAATTCAAAATATTATGCAACATAAATAATCTGTTGTAAAACACAAATTTTCGTTCGTAGTTCCATTAACGTATCGTCGGCAATAATGAAATGCAGCATATGTAAGTGCTATGGTTTTATTTTAATTTTTCGTGGTAGTGACCACACGGATCAATCAATCTTTGTTGAGGTCAATACGAAGTCATACTTTGACCGGGTTCAGTTAGTACGTACAAATCTTTGTAGGAACTAATGTAATTTGCTAGTTTTAATTAATGTAGGGGAAATAACTTCAAAGGAGTGTGTACATCATTTCTGTAATTAGTGTGTTATCTTTGAAACCCCTATGCATAATGAATCTGGTTATAAAATTCTATTGCATCGAAGCAAGATCAATGATAATCATCGTAACAACAATGAAGGGAACTTAATATAAGTAACAGTGCACTGCAGATAGCTCTAATATTGTTCAATAACTTTCAAAAAGCAGTTTGAGTCGAATGGCAGAAAAAATTGAGCGTTTTGTGAATTTGAAATTATAGTAAAATTGCTGTACTCTAATAGCGGCAACTGACGCATTACCACATAGTATCGGCACAATACTATTCCATAAATACCGTGATGAACTTATCAGCTTCTCAACAGTTCTTTTCTCAAATAGTGTGGGAATCCCTCACTGGTATTTACGCACTTCAGAAACTTAAATGATTACTTTGCGGACTCCCGGAATTGTTTCACAGCGGAAGAGAGTAAGTAATATGGTCTCTCCTTCCAATCACTGTACGAACCTCGAAAGAGCAGATACTGAGATCAGAGACTGCGGAATGCAAAAGCAACTATAATCACTCAGTAGTGCAAAGGCATCAGTGACCAGATGAACAACCTTTAGAAGAAGAGTCTAGCACAGATGCGTATAATTAAAGGCCTGTTTTGCTGACGTTAATGTATTGTAGAATTGCGTACCATGTTTTATGCTCAAGAACTATGACGTTTTTGGGGGACGAAAATCTCCTGTGGACAAATCAACATGGATTCCGCAAACAGAGATCTTGCGAAACTCAGCTCGCTCTGTTCCTCTATGAAATCCACAGTGCTGTTACAACATATGTAAATGATCTATTGGAAGATGTCAGAAGTTCCATAAGACTGTTTGCAGATAATGTGGTTGCCTATAAGGAGGTAGCAGCGCCAGAAGACAGTAGAGATTTGCAAAATGACATGCAGTTGATGCATTGTGCAAATACTGGTAGTTAATTTTCCTGAACCTAAATAATGTAATATATTGCGCACAAATAGGAGAAGAAATACACTACTGTGCAACTCCATGATTGATGATAAATTACTGAAACAGTGTCTACTGTAAAATATCTAGGAGTAACCATCTGGAACTACCTTAGTACTTTCATGGATGATGGGATAGGCCACTAAAGCAATCGCAGTTTTGAGCGTTCAGAAACCTCTATCTCATACTTGTCTTGTGCTACCGTGTAGCGAGATGCTTCCAGAATTTCAAGAAAAATACTGCGGACCATGAAGAGGATATGAGAGGGCTGTGAGCGATCAAGTAGGGCGGCGTGTGTTTTTGGTGTGTCTGTTTCACGAAAATCAGATCAATACCCCATCTTTTCAGTACCAAAGAATGTCAGAAGTAAATAACTGTGTCCTCTTATACATCATAGACATTCTTTTGAAATGTGAGAACCTCAGTAAGTAAGTCTGACAGATATCCAACAAACATTTAAAAACAAATGAAAAGAATTTCTGAACCACAACTTCTTCCACTCAATAGATGAATTTTTAGAAACGAAGTAGTAACTGTAAAAGAAAAGAAAAAAAGTTATATTGTGTAATGAAAACTTATGTTAACCTGACATGTTCCACATCATTAGGCCCTACGAAACGTCGCATTCATGATCTATGGAACTTAGGTGCGATATGTCATGCTTTTAGTTGCCAGGAGAATAAATGACTTTTGCTACTGATTTATTACCGTATACTTTTTTCCATAATATCGATCCTGATAAAACTGTTCTAACATTAAAAATCTAACTCAGAAAATACTAGGTCCTCATGAAAATATGGATCTCTTTAGTTTCATGACTTTGCCGATTTTCAAAATCAGCCAGCTTAAAATATTTTTGGTAATGAAGGCGTATTATTTACCATAAAGAAAGACTGTTTTTGACATTTTATTTTTCAAAGATATGCAAAACAAATATTAAACACGAAAGGAGTAAGTGGAATGACTACGCAAAACAAACAATTGGAAAAGCAGATGACAGACTGAGATTCATAGGAAGAATCTTAAGAAAATGTAACTCTTCCTCAAAAGAAGTAGCATACAAAACACATGTTCGACCGATTCTTGAGTACTGTTCATCAATCTCGGATCCTCACAATGTAGGACACTGAGTCGGTTAGTGTTAGTCGGCGCGAGAGTGTTACACAAATGCTCAACAAACTCCTGAAGCAGACGCAATAAGAGAGGCGTTGTTCATCAAGGAGTAGTTTACTATTGAAATTCCGAGAGAATGCATTCTGGGAGGAGACATACAGAATATTATTTCCTCCTGAATGCGTCTGGCAAAATGACCACAACGTGAAAATTCGAGAAATTAGCGCTAATACAGAGGTTTACCAACCATCATTCTTCCCATGCACCATTCACGAATGGAACATGGAAAGAGGTGGGGCAGTAATTTAGCGGTACAGAAGAAGTACCCTCCTCCACACATCATCTGGTGGCGTTCAGTGTACCGATGTAGACTTGGACAAAAATGTCATCACAATTACTACCCATCTTTGGCTCCAGACATATTTTACCAACCCAACGCCTCCAAGACTGGCGTCTATACTTTCATTATTCTATCCACTATCGAGCAACAACGTTACACATAAATATGGTCACACTGTCCTGATTCACCATGGGACACGACTCAGACTTCAACCAACATGAAATGTTGTGTTTCCAGCTTGATTCAGACCTGGATTTAGTTGTGTCCAGCTTCAGCATAACATCATGCGATGCCACGGCCGCCGCTCATAAAAATCTGATGTTATGCCATCTTGTTCGCTGTGAACAACACAAGTGACTGGATATGATGACATTTCCAGTGGTTTTCTCCCCAACCCAATGCTGCAGAAAAATGGGAGTGTATCCACTTAGATTTTGCTGGCCTAATTTTGGGTTCCACATAACTGATCAGTAATGATTTGATTCATTTCTCACTTCTCATTAATGTTCTGCATTTTTCAAGTCACCACTACCACTATTACAGTGACCACGGAAAAAGTCTTTTGCCCCTGAAGGCACCCTACATTCCTTGGTTTCTGATAACATGACAGCACTTACAACCTATGACTTCAAACAATTTCACACCCATTATGGAATTCAACACCTTCGCGCCATACCTATTCCCCTGGCTTCTAACAGCTGTGCAGCATGCTTTGTCTGCACCTTTATACCACACCTCCGCAAGGAAATGATGTCAAATGCTGCATCTAATGGCCTCTGTAGCTATCTGGTAACATACAGTGCCACCTATGTCGAGGGCTGCAGGCTGCAGCCTTGTCGAACAGTTTTGTGGTCATCCTCAATGCACCCTCTTGCATATGCTGCAGCCACCATCAGAGCAGAATTCTCTTCTTTCTGGATTCACACCCCATTGTGGACGCAGCAGTTCAGGCACCACAGAACCTGGATTCACATTATCCTCTCCACCCAGCCATTGGTCTATCTTATATATTGTGTGGCCTGTGCTTGCAGACACCTGTGGCGCTATTGGAACCAACTTCACATCCAGCATCCTGGCCAACAGTTGCCTGTTTATCTGTTACCAACTGGCCCTCTGGTCCTGTACCACTTCGAGCAGCACCCATCAAGCCTCATCCTGCCTCGACCTTCCACATTGATGTCTGCGGACTTTAAATCTCTACCTTCCTTGGTGCAGCTCCCATGCACTATGCACTGCTGTTGTCCCTCCTTGGGTATCACTGCTGGGGGGAGCGGGTGTAGTGGCACTACCCGGCATTATCATAGAAACAAAGTTGCTGTTGCGACACTACTATTGTCTGCTGTGACACTATTACTCAGAAGGCTCTGATCCTCAGGTGTACCCTCAGGAGGCATCACAATAGACTCTGGCATATAACCCTGCCCACACCCAGCCTAAGCCAGTCTTGATGTGAGCACTGAAGTGCACACCCCGAGTGTTATCATACTGACTATGGTGTTATTCAGCTCTACTCTATTTGTAATGCATGGAACTCTGTTACAGCTCAGGCTGGACACAGCTTTGGAATATGGACTTAAGATAATTTGTTTTGTTTGTAGTGACTGTATATTTTCCTTGTTTTGTGTACAAACTGTGTTATTAGCATGGGTAGATCACCTTCTTATGAAAGTAATACCTTATCCAAGCAAGAGGGATGTCATTAATGCCATCAATTTTAGTTTGCCAAGAAGAATTTTGTGATCCAAACGATCACAAGCTTTGGGAAGGTCACAATATGTACCAACACCATGCAGTGTATGATGCGACTGTGTGAGAGGTAATGCAACAACTGCATAAATGTCTGATAAATGTCTGAAATCCCTCTTCCCTGAGTGATTTTCCAACATCCACATACATACATTCATTAAAAACCTTCATTCAGGGATTGTCATGCCACACAAGAGTCAAACCATCTTCACAGTAGTGTGAGGAGCAGTCTTAGCATTGTTCTTGATGGCATTCTCAATCATACAGTTAAGCTTCCACTCCAAACTACAACTTGAACCCCGAATTATCATTACATAATCACAACAGCCATTGTTAATAACAACATGCTGTAATGTAATGGCCTTGAATCCCACGTTGGACTATGTGTTAAAGAGAGTTTAATGTTTTGTTTAGTACACAGTATTGAGCACTGTACTTTCTTATGAGTATGTGGGAATTCCAGGTAAGTAGGTGCCAGGGATCACACTCAAGCAGATTGCACAATAGGATTGGTGGTGTTTTATTCATAATATTGCTGAGCATATGCACAGTACATTGACACGACAGACAAACATAGCACAGCGCTCAACGTGCCACCGATGGGGCACAAAAGGATCCTCGCAAGATGTGTGTTGCAGCAGTTCCAGTGCAGATTATTTTCCACCCTACAGAAGTGAAGCCAAGCGTGTGAGCAATCGACGGAAGTGCAGACTTCTCAAAACACAGACCAGAAACTGTACTTGACCCCTTTCATTGGTAAAAAAACCCCATAACATTGCTTTTGGAGTGCTAAACGCAACATATGGTCTCTACCGTTACAATCAGTTGACTACAGGAATCTCTTCGGCCCCTGCCATATTTCAACGTTTTACGGATCAACTACCACAGGGCACCCAAACTGTCCTGCATAACTTGGCTATATGTTGGACACTGATGCAACTCCAGAGCATCATCTACACAGTCTCAAACTTGCAGCAAGATGACTTACCCTGTCAGTCCAAAAAGTTTGCAAACTGGATTAATAAAATAAAAAAAACACCGGAAAGACAGAAAAAAGTTAAGATGTTGGTTTGGGTGCTTCAGGTGTTCTGCGTAATGTCCCGCTACTTGCGGACAGTCCACAGAACGTTCATAACATTACGTTAAATTGTCAGTAAAATTCTTGTTTGGAATGTTCTTCAACTTGCGCGTCACGTTCACTTGGGTTGGGTTGTTTGGGGGAGGAGACCAGACAGCGAGGCCTCATCGGATTAGGGAATGATGGGGAAGGAAGTCGGCAGTGCCCTTTCAAAGGAACCATCCCGGCATTTGCCTGGAGCAAAATAGGGAAATCGCGGAAAACCTAAATCAGAATGGCTGGACGCGGTATTGAACCGTCATCCTCCCGAATAGGAGTCCAGTGTGCTGGCCACTGCGCCACCTAGCTAGGTCACGTTCACTTGAATGTCGGTTACGTCTCAGAACATTTGGGCAGACAGTGTAAATGCACCATGCGCAAGTGTTCTTTCATGGAATCTTCCTTGACATATTTAGGGCAAACTGACTTGTACCAAACAAGGAACAATGTTGCAGCGATCGATAAAACAACGAACCCCCGCCCCCCTTCCTCCCCACACCCCGAGAGCGTCAAAATGTTACAAGCGTTTCTGGGTAAATTTAACTCCTATGGTCGATACACAGCAAACCTAGCAGAACTATCATACCCACTGAACCATCTCTGTGGTTAAGACGCACGTTTCGGTCACCCGCCAGTCAACAAGCTTTCCAAGGTTTAAATGATTTCCTTAAGCAGGCACCCTATTTAATGATATATAACCTGGTTTTCTTCTTGTAATGTGCCACACTGGGAGAGCACATACTGAAATGACCGATATCAGGACTTGTGACTTTTTCGATTCTACAGTCGCGCATTTTCCCACACATTTTGAGCTGCTGTCTTGTCTATTTGTACTTCCATATTGTTGATGGCTTAATTTTAACTTTTCTGTCATCTTTATGTTACAGTCCATCCCTAATTCATTTTTATGATGTAAATCTACTGTCCATGGAACATTCTAGTATTGTCGTCTTGTTGAAACGTCAGAAATGGGCCATTAATACTTATTCTCCACAAAATATATGTTTGCAACAGAATCAACAACACATACAAACGCTGAAAACATGTTAGTGATGGGATTTGTAATGTTATTAAAACATAATGAAAACGCACCCTTTGTAAGTCAACACTTAATTGAATTTCATATGAAAACGTTACATAACCGAAATTATGGTAATATTCAGGAGATTTTTATTAATTCAAAATATTATGCAACATAAATAATCTGTTGTAAAACACAAATTTTCGTTCGTAGTTCCATTAACGTATCGTCGGCAATAATGAAATGCAGCATATGTAAGTGCTATGGTTTTATTTTAATTTTTCGTGGTAGTGACCACACGGATCAATCAATCTTTGTTGAGGTCAATACGAAGTCATACTTTGACCGGGTTCAGTTAGTACGTACAAATCTTTGTAGGAACTAATGTAATTTGCTAGTTTTAATTAATGTAGGGGAAATAACTTCAAAGGAGTGTGTACATCATTTCTGTAATTAGTGTGTTATCTTTGAAACCCCTATGCATAATGAATCTGGTTATAAAATTCTATTGCATCGAAGCAAGATCAATGATAATCATCGTAACAACAATGAAGGGAACTTAATATAAGTAACAGTGCACTGCAGATAGCTCTAATATTGTTCAATAACTTTCAAAAAGCAGTTTGAGTCGAATGGCAGAAAAAATTGAGCGTTTTGTGAATTTGAAATTATAGTAAAATTGCTGTACTCTAATAGCGGCAACTGACGCATTACCACATAGTATCGGCACAATACTATTCCATAAATACCGTGATGAACTTATCAGCTTCTCAACAGTTCTTTTCTCAAATAGTGTGGGAATCCCTCACTGGTATTTACGCACTTCAGAAACTTAAATGATTACTTTGCGGACTCCCGGAATTGTTTCACAGCGGAAGAGAGTAAGTAATATGGTCTCTCCTTCCAATCACTGTACGAACCTCGAAAGAGCAGATACTGAGATCAGAGACTGCGGAATGCAAAAGCAACTATAATCACTCAGTAGTGCAAAGGCATCAGTGACCAGATGAACAACCTTTAGAAGAAGAGTCTAGCACAGATGCGTATAATTAAAGGCCTGTTTTGCTGACGTTAATGTATTGTAGAATTGCGTACCATGTTTTATGCTCAAGAACTATGACGTTTTTGGGGGACGAAAATCTCCTGTGGACAAATCAACATGGATTCCGCAAACAGAGATCTTGCGAAACTCAGCTCGCTCTGTTCCTATATGAAATCCACAGTGCTGTTACAACATATGTAAATGATCTATTGGAAGATGTCAGAAGTTCCATAAGACTGTTTGCAGATAATGTGGTTGCCTATAAGGAGGTAGCAGCGCCAGAAGACAGTAGAGATTTGCAAAATGACATGCAGTTGATGCATTGTGCAAATACTGGTAGTTAATTTTCCTGAACCTAAATAATGTAATATATTGCGCACAAATAGGAGAAGAAATACACTACTGTGCAACTCCATGATTGATGATAAATTACTGAAACAGTGTCTACTGTAAAATATCTAGGAGTAACCATCTGGAACTACCTTAGTACTTTCATGGATGATGGGATAGGCCACTAAAGCAATCGCAGTTTTGAGCGTTCAGAAACCTCTATCTCATACTTGTCTTGTGCTACCGTGTAGCGAGATGCTTCCAGAATTTCAAGAAAAATACTGCGGACCATGAAGAGGATATGAGAGGGCTGTGAGCGATCAAGTAGGGCGGCGTGTGTTTTTGGTGTGTCTGTTTCACGAAAATCAGATCAATACCCCATCTTTTCAGTACCAAAGAATGTCAGAAGTAAATAACTGTGTCCTCTTATACATCATAGACATTCTTTTGAAATGTGAGAACCTCAGTAAGTAAGTCTGACAGATATCCAACAAACATTTAAAAACAAATGAAAAGAATTTCTGAACCACAACTTCTTCCACTCAATAGATGAATTTTTAGAAACGAAGTAGTAACTGTAAAAGAAAAGAAAAAAAGTTATATTGTGTAATGAAAACTTATGTTAACCTGACATGTTCCACATCATTAGGCCCTACGAAACGTCGCATTCATGATCTATGGAACTTAGGTGCGATATGTCATGCTTTTAGTTGCCAGGAGAATAAATGACTTTTGCTACTGATTTATTACCGTATACTTTTTTCCATAATATCGATCCTGATAAAACTGTTCTAACATTAAAAATCTAACTCAGAAAATACTAGGTCCTCATGAAAATATGGATCTCTTTAGTTTCATGACTTTGCCGATTTTCAAAATCAGCCAGCTTAAAATATTTTTGGTAATGAAGGCGTATTATTTACCATAAAGAAAGACTGTTTTTGACATTTTATTTTTCAAAGATATGCAAAACAAATATTAAACACGAAAGGAGTAAGTGTAATGACTACGCAAAACAAACAATTGGAAAAGCAGATGACAGACTGAGATTCATAGGAAGAATCTTAAGAAAATGTAACTCTTCCTCAAAAGAAGTAGCATACAAAACACATGTTCGACCGATTCTTGAGTACTGTTCATCAATCTCGGATCCTCACAATGTAGGACACTGAGTCGGTTAGTGTTAGTCGGCGCGAGAGTGTTACACAAATGCTCAACAAACTCCTGAAGCAGACGCAATAAGAGAGGCGTTGTTCATCAAGGAGTAGTTTACTATTGAAATTCCGAGAGAATGCATTCTGGGAGGAGACATACAGAATATTATTTCCTCCTGAATGCGTCTGGCAAAATGACCACAACGTGAAAATTCGAGAAATTAGCGCTAATACAGAGGTTTACCAACCATCATTCTTCCCATGCACCATTCACGAATGGAACATGGAAAGAGGTGGGGCAGTAATTTAGCGGTACAGAAGAAGTACCCTCCTCCACACATCATCTGGTGGCGTTCAGTGTACCGATGTAGACTTGGACAAAAATGTCATCACAATTACTACCCATCTTTGGCTCCAGACATATTTTACCAACCCAACGCCTCCAAGACTGGCGTCTATACTTTCATTATTCTATCCACTATCGAGCAACAACGTTACACATAAATATGGTCACACTGTCCTGATTCACCATGGGACACGACTCAGACTTCAACCAACATGAAATGTTGTGTTTCCAGCTTGATTCAGACCTGGATTTAGTTGTGTCCAGCTTCAGCATAACATCATGCGATGCCACGGCCGCCGCTCATAAAAATCTGATGTTATGCCATCTTGTTCGCTGTGAACAACACAAGTGACTGGATATGATGACATTTCCAGTGGTTTTCTCCCCAACCCAATGCTGCAGAAAAATGGGAGTGTATCCACTTAGATTTTGCTGGCCTAATTTTGGGTTCCACATAACTGATCAGTAATGATTTGATTCATTTCTCACTTCTCATTAATGTTCTGCATTTTTCAAGTCACCACTACCACTATTACAGAGATCACGGAAAAAGTCTTTTGCCCCTGAAGGCACCCTACATTCCTTGGTTTCTGATAACATGACAGCATTTACAACCTATGACTTCAAACAATTTCACACCCATTATGGAATTCAACACCTTCGCACCATACCTATTCCCCTGGCTTCTAACAGCTGTGCAGCATGCTTTGTCTGCACCTTTATACCACACCTCCGCAAGGAAATGATGTCAAATGCTGCATCTAATGGCCTCTGTAGCTATCTGGTAACATACAGTGCCACCTATGTCGAGGGCTGCAGGCTGCAGCCTTGTCGAACAGTTTTGTGGTCATCCTCAATGCACCCTCTTGCATATGCTGCAGCCACCATCAGAGCAGAATTCTCTTCTTTCTGGATTCACACCCCATTGTGGACGCAGCAGTTCAGGCACCACAGAACCTGGATTCACATTATCCTCTCCACCCAGCCATTGGTCTATCTTATATATTGTGTGGCCTGTGCTTGCAGACACCTGTGGCGCTATTGGAACCAACTTCACATCCAGCATCCTGGCCAACAGTTGCCTGTTTATCTGTTACCAACTGGCCCTCTGGTCCTGTACCACTTCGAGCAGCACCCATCAAGCCTCATCCTGCCTCGACCTTCCACATTGATGTCTGCGGACTTTAAATCTCTACCTTCCTTGGTGCAGCTCCCATGCACTATGCACTGCTGTTGTCCCTCCTTGGGTATCACTGCTGGGGGGAGCGGGTGTAGTGGCACTACCCGGCATTATCATAGAAACAAAGTTGCTGTTGCGACACTACTATTGTCTGCTGTGACACTATTACTCAGAAGGCTCTGATCCTCAGGTGTACCCTCAGGAGGCATCACAATAGACTCTGGCATATAACCCTGCCCACACCCAGCCTAAGCCAGTCTTGATGTGAGCACTGAAGTGCACACCCCGAGTGTTATCATACTGACTATGGTGTTATTCAGCTCTACTCTATTTGTAATGCATGGAACTCTGTTACAGCTCAGGCTGGACACAGCTTTGGAATATGGACTTAAGATAATTTGTTTTGTTTGTAGTGACTGTATATTTTCCTTGTTTTGTGTACAAACTGTGTTATTAGCATGGGTAGATCACCTTCTTATGAAAGTAATACCTTATCCAAGCAAGAGGGATGTCATTAATGCCATCAATTTTAGTTTGCCAAGAAGAATTTTGTGATCCAAACGATCACAAGCTTTGGGAAGGTCACAATATGTACCAACACCATGCAGTGTATGATGCGACTGTGTGAGAGGTAATGCAACAACTGCATAAATGTCTGATAAATGTCTGAAATCCCTCTTCCCTGAGTGATTTTCCAACATCCACATACATACATTCATTAAAAACCTTCATTCAGGGATTGTCATGCCACACAAGAGTCAAACCATCTTCACAGTAGTGTGAGGAGCAGTCTTAGCATTGTTCTTGATGGCATTCTCAATCATACAGTTAAGCTTCCACTCCAAACTACAACTTGAACCCCGAATTATCATTACATAATCACAACAGCCATTGTTAATAACAACATGCTGTAATGTAATGGCCTTGAATCCCACGTTGGACTATGTGTTAAAGAGAGTTTAATGTTTTGTTTAGTACACAGTATTGAGCACTGTACTTTCTTATGAGTATGTGGGAATTCCAGGTAAGTAGGTGCCAGGGATCACACTCAAGCAGATTGCACAATAGGATTGGTGGTGTTTTATTCATAATATTGCTGAGCATATGCACAGTACATTGACACGACAGACAAACATAGCACAGCGCTCAACGTGCCACCGATGGGGCACAAAAGGATCCTCGCAAGATGTGTGTTGCAGCAGTTCCAGTGCAGATTATTTTCCACCCTACAGAAGTGAAGCCAAGCGTGTGAGCAATCGACGGAAGTGCAGACTTCTCAAAACACAGACCAGAAACTGTACTTGACCCCTTTCATTGGTAAAAAAACCCCATAACATTGCTTTTGGAGTGCTAAACGCAACATATGGTCTCTACCGTTACAATCAGTTGACTACAGGAATCTCTTCGGCCCCTGCCATATTTCAACGTTTTACGGATCAACTACCACAGGGCACCCAAACTGTCCTGCATAACTTGGCTATATGTTGGACACTGATGCAACTCCAGAGCATCATCTACACAGTCTCAAACTTGCAGCAAGATGACTTACCCTGTCAGTCCAAAAAGTTTGCAAACTGGATTAATAAAATAAAAAAAACACCGGAAAGACAGAAAAAAGTTAAGATGTTGGTTTGGGTGCTTCAGGTGTTCTGCGTAATGTCCCGCTACTTGCGGACAGTCCACAGAACGTTCATAACATTACGTTAAATTGTCAGTAAAATTCTTGTTTGGAATGTTCTTCAACTTGCGCGTCACGTTCACTTGGGTTGGGTTGTTTGGGGGAGGAGACCAGACAGCGAGGCCTCATCGGATTAGGGAATGATGGGGAAGGAAGTCGGCAGTGCCCTTTCAAAGGAACCATCCCGGCATTTGCCTGGAGCAAAATAGGGAAATCGCGGAAAACCTAAATCAGAATGGCTGGACGCGGTATTGAACCGTCATCCTCCCGAATAGGAGTCCAGTGTGCTGGCCACTGCGCCACCTAGCTAGGTCACGTTCACTTGAATGTCGGTTACGTCTCAGAACATTTGGGCAGACAGTGTAAATGCACCATGCGCAAGTGTTCTTTCATGGAATCTTCCTTGACATATTTAGGGCAAACTGACTTGTACCAAACAAGGAACAATGTTGCAGCGATCGATAAAACAACGAACCCCCGCCCCCCTTCCTCCCCACACCCCGAGAGCGTCAAAATGTTACAAGCGTTTCTGGGTAAATTTAACTCCTATGGTCGATACACAGCAAACCTAGCAGAACTATCATACCCACTGAACCATCTCTGTGGTTAAGACGCACGTTTCGGTCACCCGCCAGTCAACAAGCTTTCCAAGGTTTAAATGATTTCCTTAAGCAGGCACCCTATTTAATGATATATAACCTGGTTTTCTTCTTGTAATGTGCCACACTGTTAGAGCACATACTGAAATGACCGATATCAGGACTTGTGACTTTTTCGATTCTACAGTCGCGCATTTTCCCACACATTTTGAGCTGCTGTCTTGTCTATTTGTACTTCCATATTGTTGATGGCTTAATTTTAACTTTTCTGTCATCTTTATGTTACAGTCCATCCCTAATTCATTTTTATGATGTAAATCTACTGTCCATGGAACATTCTAGTATTGTCGTCTTGTTGAAACGTCAGAAATGGGCCATTAATACTTATTCTCCACAAAATATATGTTTGCAACAGAATCAACAACACATACAAACGCTGAAAACATGTTAGTGATGGGATTTGTAATGTTATTAAAACATAATGAAAACGCACCCTTTGTAAGTCAACACTTAATTGAATTTCATATGAAAACGTTACATAACCGAAATTATGGTAATATTCAGGAGATTTTTATTAATTCAAAATATTATGCAACATAAATAATCTGTTGTAAAACACAAATTTTCGTTCGTAGTTCCATTAACGTATCGTCGGCAATAATGAAATGCAGCATATGTAAGTGCTATGGTTTTATTTTAATTTTTCGTGGTAGTGACCACACGGATCAATCAATCTTTGTTGAGGTCAATACGAAGTCATACTTTGACCGGGTTCAGTTAGTACGTACAAATCTTTGTAGGAACTAATGTAATTTGCTAGTTTTAATTAATGTAGGGGAAATAACTTCAAAGGAGTGTGTACATCATTTCTGTAATTAGTGTGTTATCTTTGAAACCCCTATGCATAATGAATCTGGTTATAAAATTCTATTGCATCGAAGCAAGATCAATGATAATCATCGTAACAACAATGAAGGGAACTTAATATAAGTAACAGTGCACTGCAGATAGCTCTAATATTGTTCAATAACTTTCAAAAAGCAGTTTGAGTCGAATGGCAGAAAAAATTGACCGTTTTGTGAATTTGAAATTATAGTAAAATTGCTGTACTCTAATAGCGGCAACTGACGCATTACCACATAGTATCGGCACAATACTATTCCATAAATACCGTGATGAACTTATCAGCTTCTCAACAGTTCTTTCCTCAAATAGTGTGGGAATCCCTCACTGGTATTTACGCACTTCAGAAACTTAAATGATTACTTTGCGGACTCCCGGAATTGTTTCACAGCGGAAGAGAGTAAGTAATATGGTCTCTCCTTCCAATCACTGTACGAACCTCGAAAGAGCAGATACTGAGATCAGAGACTGCGGAATGCAAAAGCAACTATAATCACTCAGTAGTGCAAAGGCATCAGTGACCAGATGAACAACCTTTAGAAGAAGAGTCTAGCACAGATGCGTATAATTAAAGGCCTGTTTTGCTGACGTTAATGTATTGTAGAATTGCGTACCATGTTTTATGCTCAAGAACTATGACGTTTTTGGGGGACGAAAATCTCCTGTGGACAAATCAACATGGATTCCGCAAACAGAGATCTTGCGAAACTCAGCTCGCTCTGTTCCTCTATGAAATCCACAGTGCTGTTACAACATATGTAAATGATCTATTGGAAGATGTCAGAAGTTCCATAAGACTGTTTGCAGATAATGTGGTTGCCTATAAGGAGGTAGCAGCGCCAGAAGACAGTAGAGATTTGCAAAATGACATGCAGTTGATGCATTGTGCAAATACTGGTAGTTAATTTTCCTGAACCTAAATAATGTAATATATTGCGCACAAATAGGAGAAGAAATACACTACTGTGCAACTCCATGATTGATGATAAATTACTGAAACAGTGTCTACTGTAAAATATCTAGGAGTAACCATCTGGAACTACCTTAGTACTTTCATGGATGATGGGATAGGCCACTAAAGCAATCGCAGTTTTGAGCGTTCAGAAACCTCTATCTCATACTTGTCTTGTGCTACCGTGTAGCGAGATGCTTCCAGAATTTCAAGAAAAATACTGCGGACCATGAAGAGGATATGAGAGGGCTGTGAGCGATCAAGTAGGGCGGCGTGTGTTTTTGGTGTGTCTGTTTCACGAAAATCAGATCAATACCCCATCTTTTCAGTACCAAAGAATGTCAGAAGTAAATAACTGTGTCCTCTTATACATCATAGACATTCTTTTGAAATGTGAGAACCTCAGTAAGTAAGTCTGACAGATATCCAACAAACATTTAAAAACAAATGAAAAGAATTTCTGAACCACAACTTCTTCCACTCAATAGATGAATTTTTAGAAACGAAGTAGTAACTGTAAAAGAAAAGAAAAAAAGTTATATTGTGTAATGAAAACTTATGTTAACCTGACATGTTCCACATCATTAGGCCCTACGAAACGTCGCATTCATGATCTATGGAACTTAGGTGCGATATGTCATGCTTTTAGTTGCCAGGAGAATAAATGACTTTTGCTACTGATTTATTACCGTATACTTTTTTCCATAATATCGATCCTGATAAAACTGTTCTAACATTAAAAATCTAACTCAGAAAATACTAGGTCCTCATGAAAATATGGATCTCTTTAGTTTCATGACTTTGCCGATTTTCAAAATCAGCCAGCTTAAAATATTTTTGGTAATGAAGGCGTATTATTTACCATAAAGAAAGACTGTTTTTGACATTTTATTTTTCAAAGATATGCAAAACAAATATTAAACACGAAAGGAGTAAGTGTAATGACTACGCAAAACAAACAATTGGAAAAGCAGATGACAGACTGAGATTCATAGGAAGAATCTTAAGAAAATGTAACTCTTCCTCAAAAGAAGTAGCATACAAAACACATGTTCGACCGATTCTTGAGTACTGTTCATCAATCTCGGATCCTCACAATGTAGGACACTGAGTCGGTTAGTGTTAGTCGGCGCGAGAGTGTTACACAAATGCTCAACAAACTCCTGAAGCAGACGCAATAAGAGAGGCGTTGTTCATCAAGGAGTAGTTTACTATTGAAATTCCGAGAGAATGCATTCTGGGAGGAGACATACAGAATATTATTTCCTCCTGAATGCGTCTGGCAAAATGACCACAACGTGAAAATTCGAGAAATTAGCGCTAATACAGAGGTTTACCAACCATCATTCTTCCCATGCACCATTCACGAATGGAACATGGAAAGAGGTGGGGCAGTAATTTAGCGGTACAGAAGAAGTACCCTCCTCCACACATCATCTGGTGGCGTTCAGTGTACCGATGTAGACTTGGACAAAAATGTCATCACAATTACTACCCATCTTTGGCTCCAGACATATTTTACCAACCCAACGCCTCCAAGACTGGCGTCTATACTTTCATTATTCTATCCACTATCGAGCAACAACGTTACACATAAATATGGTCACACTGTCCTGATTCACCATGGGACACGACTCAGACTTCAACCAACATGAAATGTTGTGTTTCCAGCTTGATTCAGACCTGGATTTAGTTGTGTCCAGCTTCAGCATAACATCATGCGATGCCACGGCCGCCGCTCATAAAAATCTGATGTTATGCCATCTTGTTCGCTGTGAACAACACAAGTGACTGGATATGATGACATTTCCAGTGGTTTTCTCCCCAACCCAATGCTGCAGAAAAATGGGAGTGTATCCACTTAGATTTTGCTGGCCTAATTTTGGGTTCCACATAACTGATCAGTAATGATTTGATTCATTTCTCACTTCTCATTAATGTTCTGCATTTTTCAAGTCACCACTACCACTATTACAGTGACCACGGAAAAAGTCTTTTGCCCCTGAAGGCACCCTACATTCCTTGGTTTCTGATAACATGACAGCACTTACAACCTATGACTTCAAACAATTTCACACCCATTATGGAATTCAACACCTTCGCGCCATACCTATTCCCCTGGCTTCTAACAGCTGTGCAGCATGCTTTGTCTGCACCTTTAAACCACACCTCCGCAAGGAAATGATGTCAAATGCTGCATCTAATGGCCTCTGTAGCTATCTGGTAACATACAGTGCCACCTATGTCGAGGGCTGCAGGCTCCAGCCTTGTCGAACAGTTTTGTGGTCATCCTCAATGCACCCTCTTGCATATGCTGCAGCCACCATCAGAGCAGAATTCTCTTCTTTCTGGATTCACACCCCATTGTGGACGCAGCAGTTCAGGCACCACAGAACCTGGATTCACATTATCCTCTCCACCCAGCCATTGGTCTATCTTATATATTGTGTGGCCTGTGCTTGCAGACACCTGTGGCGCTATTGGAACCAACTTCACATCCAGCATCCTGGCCAACAGTTGCCTGTTTATCTGTTACCAACTGGCCCTCTGGTCCTGTACCACTTCGAGCAGCACCCATCAAGCCTCATCCTGCCTCGACCTTCCACATTGATGTCTGCGGACTTTAAATCTCTACCTTCCTTGGTGCAGCTCCCATGCACTATGCACTGCTGTTGTCCCTCCTTGGGTATCACTGCTGGGGGGAGCGGGTGTAGTGGCACTACCCGGCATTATCATAGAAACAAAGTTGCTGTTGCGACACTACTATTGTCTGCTGTGACACTATTACTCAGAAGGCTCTGATCCTCAGGTGTACCCTCAGGAGGCATCACAATAGACTCTGGCATATAACCCTGCCCACACCCAGCCTAAGCCAGTCTTGATGTGAGCACTGAAGTGCACACCCCGAGTGTTATCATACTGACTATGGTGTTATTCAGCTCTACTCTATTTGTAATGCATGGAACTCTGTTACAGCTCAGGCTGGACACAGCTTTGGAATATGGACTTAAGATAATTTGTTTTGTTTGTAGTGACTGTATATTTTCCTTGTTTTGTGTACAAACTGTGTTATTAGCATGGGTAGATCACCTTCTTATGAAAGTAATACCTTATCCAAGCAAGAGGGATGTCATTAATGCCATCAATTTTAGTTTGCCAAGAAGAATTTTGTGATCCAAACGATCACAAGCTTTGGGAAGGTCACAATATGTACCAACACCATGCAGTGTATGATGCGACTGTGTGAGAGGTAATGCAACAACTGCATAAATGTCTGATAAATGTCTGAAATCCCTCTTCCCTGAGTGATTTTCCAACATCCACATACATACATTCATTAAAAACCTTCATTCAGGGATTGTCATGCCACACAAGAGTCAAACCATCTTCACAGTAGTGTGAGGAGCAGTCTTAGCATTGTTCTTGATGGCATTCTCAATCATACAGTTAAGCTTCCACTCCAAACTACAACTTGAACCCCGAATTATCATTACATAATCACAACAGCCATTGTTAATAACAACATGCTGTAATGTAATGGCCTTGAATCCCACGTTGGACTATGTGTTAAAGAGAGTTTAATGTTTTGTTTAGTACACAGTATTGAGCACTGTACTTTCTTATGAGTATGTGGGAATTCCAGGTAAGTAGGTGCCAGGGATCACACTCAAGCAGATTGCACAATAGGATTGGTGGTGTTTTATTCATAATATTGCTGAGCATATGCACAGTACATTGACACGACAGACAAACATAGCACAGCGCTCAACGTGCCACCGATGGGGCACAAAAGGATCCTCGCAAGATGTGTGTTGCAGCAGTTCCAGTGCAGATTATTTTCCACCCTACAGAAGTGAAGCCAAGCGTGTGAGCAATCGACGGAAGTGCAGACTTCTCAAAACACAGACCAGAAACTGTACTTGACCCCTTTCATTGGTAAAAAAACCCCATAACATTGCTTTTGGAGTGCTAAACGCAACATATGGTCTCTACCGTTACAATCAGTTGACTACAGGAATCTCTTCGGCCCCTGCCATATTTCAACGTTTTACGGATCAACTACCACAGGGCACCCAAACTGTCCTGCATAACTTGGCTATATGTTGGACACTGATGCAACTCCAGAGCATCATCTACACAGTCTCAAACTTGCAGCAAGATGACTTACCCTGTCAGTCCAAAAAGTTTGCAAACTGGATTAATAAAATAAAAAAAACACCGGAAAGACAGAAAAAAGTTAAGATGTTGGTTTGGGTGCTTCAGGTGTTCTGCGTAATGTCCCGCTACTTGCGGACAGTCCACAGAACGTTCATAACATTACGTTAAATTGTCAGTAAAATTCTTGTTTGGAATGTTCTTCAACTTGCGCGTCACGTTCACTTGGGTTGGGTTGTTTGGGGGAGGAGACCAGACAGCGAGGCCTCATCGGATTAGGGAATGATGGGGAAGGAAGTCGGCAGTGCCCTTTCAAAGGAACCATCCCGGCATTTGCCTGGAGCAAAATAGGGAAATCGCGGAAAACCTAAATCAGAATGGCTGGACGCGGTATTGAACCGTCATCCTCCCGAATAGGAGTCCAGTGTGCTGGCCACTGCGCCACCTAGCTAGGTCACGTTCACTTGAATGTCGGTTACGTCTCAGAACATTTGGGCAGACAGTGTAAATGCACCATGCGCAAGTGTTCTTTCATGGAATCTTCCTTGACATATTTAGGGCAAACTGACTTGTACCAAACAAGGAACAATGTTGCAGCGATCGATAAAACAACGAACCCCCGCCCCCCTTCCTCCCCACACCCCGAGAGCGTCAAAATGTTACAAGCGTTTCTGGGTAAATTTAACTCCTATGGTCGATACACAGCAAACCTAGCAGAACTATCATACCCACTGAACCATCTCTGTGGTTAAGACGCACGTTTCGGTCACCCGCCAGTCAACAAGCTTTCCAAGGTTTAAATGATTTCCTTAAGCAGGCACCCTATTTAATGATATATAACCTGGTTTTCTTCTTGTAATGTGCCACACTGGGAGAGCACATACTGAAATGACCGATATCAGGACTTGTGACTTTTTCGATTCTACAGTCGCGCATTTTCCCACACATTTTGAGCTGCTGTCTTGTCTATTTGTACTTCCATATTGTTGATGGCTTAATTTTAACTTTTCTGTCATCTTTATGTTACAGTCCATCCCTAATTCATTTTTATGATGTAAATCTACTGTCCATGGAACATTCTAGTATTGTCGTCTTGTTGAAACGTCAGAAATGGGCCATTAATACTTATTCTCCACAAAATATATGTTTGCAACAGAATCAACAACACATACAAACGCTGAAAATATGTTAGTGATGGGATTTGTAATGTTATTAAAACATAATGAAAACGCACCCTTTGTAAGTCAACACTTAATTGAATTTCATATGAAAACGTTACATAACCGAAATTATGGTAATATTCAGGAGATTTTTATTAATTCAAAATATTATGCAACATAAATAATCTGTTGTAAAACACAAATTTTCGTTCGTAGTTCCATTAACGTATCGTCGGCAATAATGAAATGCAGCATATGTAAGTGCTATGGTTTTATTTTAATTTTTCGTGGTAGTGACCACACGGATCAATCAATCTTTGTTGAGGTCAATACGAAGTCATACTTTGACCGGGTTCAGTTAGTACGTACAAATCTTTGTAGGAACTAATGTAATTTGCTAGTTTTAATTAATGTAGGGGAAATAACTTCAAAGGAGTGTGTACATCATTTCTGTAATTAGTGTGTTATCTTTGAAACCCCTATGCATAATGAATCTGGTTATAAAATTCTATTGCATCGAAGCAAGATCAATGATAATCATCGTAACAACAATGAAGGGAACTTAATATAAGTAACAGTGCACTGCAGATAGCTCTAATATTGTTCAATAACTTTCAAAAAGCAGTTTGAGTCGAATGGCAGAAAAAATTGACCGTTTTGTGAATTTGAAATTATAGTAAAATTGCTGTACTCTAATAGCGGCAACTGACGCATTACCACATAGTATCGGCACAATACTATTCCATAAATACCGTGATGAACTTATCAGCTTCTCAACAGTTCTTTTCTCAAATAGTGTGGGAATCCCTCACTGGTATTTACGCACTTCAGAAACTTAAATGATTACTTTGCGGACTCCCGGAATTGTTTCACAGCGGAAGAGAGTAAGTAATATGGTCTCTCCTTCCAATCACTGTACGAACCTCGAAAGAGCAGATACTGAGATCAGAGACTGCGGAATGCAAAAGCAACTATAATCACTCAGTAGTGCAAAGGCATCAGTGACCAGATGAACAACCTTTAGAAGAAGAGTCTAGCACAGATGCGTATAATTAAAGGCCTGTTTTGCTGACGTTAATGTATTGTAGAATTGCGTACCATGTTTTATGCTCAAGAACTATGACGTTTTTGGGGGACGAAAATCTCCTGTGGACAAATCAACATGGATTCCGCAAACAGAGATCTTGCGAAACTCAGCTCGCTCTGTTCCTCTATGAAATCCACAGTGCTGTTACAACATATGTAAATGATCTATTGGAAGATGTCAGAAGTTCCATAAGACTGTTTGCAGATAATGTGGTTGCCTATAAGGAGGTAGCAGCGCCAGAAGACAGTAGAGATTTGCAAAATGACATGCAGTTGATGCATTGTGCAAATACTGGTAGTTAATTTTCCTGAACCTAAATAATGTAATATATTGCGCACAAATAGGAGAAGAAATACACTACTGTGCAACTCCATGATTGATGATAAATTACTGAAACAGTGTCTACTGTAAAATATCTAGGAGTAACCATCTGGAACTACCTTAGTACTTTCATGGATGATGGGATAGGCCACTAAAGCAATCGCAGTTTTGAGCGTTCAGAAACCTCTATCTCATACTTGTCTTGTGCTACCGTGTAGCGAGATGCTTCCAGAATTTCAAGAAAAATACTGCGGACCATGAAGAGGATATGAGAGGGCTGTGAGCGATCAAGTAGGGCGGCGTGTGTTTTTGGTGTGTCTGTTTCACGAAAATCAGATCAATACCCCACCTTTTCAGTACCAAAGAATGTCAGAAGTAAATAACTGTGTCCTCTTATACATCATAGACATTCTTTTGAAATGTGAGAACCTCAGTAAGTAAGTCTGACAGATATCCAACAAACATTTAAAAACAAATGAAAAGAATTTCTGAACCACAACTTCTTCCACTCAATAGATGAATTTTTAGAAACGAAGTAGTAACTGTAAAAGAAAAGAAAAAAAGTTATATTGTGTAATGAAAACTTATGTTAACCTGACATGTTCCACATCATTAGGCCCTACGAAACGTCGCATTCATGATCTATGGAACTTAGGTGCGATATGTCATGCTTTTAGTTGCCAGGAGAATAAATGACTTTTGCTACTGATTTATTACCGTATACTTTTTTCCATAATATCGATCCTGATAAAACTGTTCTAACATTAAAAATCTAACTCAGAAAATACTAGGTCCTCATGAAAATATGGATCTCTTTAGTTTCATGACTTTGCCGATTTTCAAAATCAGTCAGCTTAAAATATTTTTGGTAATGAAGGCGTATTATTTACCATAAAGAAAGACTGTTTTTGACATTTTATTTTTCAAAGATATGCAAAACAAATATTAAACACGAAAGGAGTAAGTGTAATGACTACGCAAAACAAACAATTGGAAAAGCAGATGACAGACTGAGATTCATAGGAAGAATCTTAAGAAAATGTAACTCTTCCTCAAAAGAAGTAGCATACAAAACACATGTTCGACCGATTCTTGAGTACTGTTCATCAATCTCGGATCCTCACAATGTAGGACACTGAGTCGGTTAGTGTTAGTCGGCGCGAGAGTGTTACACAAATGTTCAACAAACTCCTGAAGCAGACGCAATAAGAGAGGCGTTGTTCATCAAGGAGTAGTTTACTATTGAAATACCGAGAGAATGCATTCTGGGAGGAGACATACAGAATATTATTTCCTCCTGAATGCGTCTGGCAAAATGACCACAACGTGAAAATTCGAGAAATTAGCGCTAATACAGAGGTTTACCAACCATCATTCTTCCCATGCACCATTCACGAATGGAACATGGAAAGAGGTGGGGCAGTAATTTAGCGGTACAGAAGAAGTACCCTCCTCCACACATCATCTGGTGGCGTTCAGTGTACCGATGTAGACTTGGACAAAAATGTCATCACAATTACTACCCATCTTTGGCTCCAGACATATTTTACCAACCCAACGCCTCCAAGACTGGCGTCTATACTTTCATTATTCTATCCACTATCGAGCAACAACGTTACACATAAATATGGTCACACTGTCCTGATTCACCATGGGACACGACTCAGACTTCAACCAACATGAAATGTTGTGTTTCCAGCTTGATTCAGACCTGGATTTAGTTGTGTCCAGCTTCAGCATAACATCATGCGATGCCACGGCCGCCGCTCATAAAAATCTGATGTTATGCCATCTTGTTCGCCGTGAACAACACAAGTGACTGGATATGATGACATTTCCAGTGGTTTTCTCCCCAACCCAATGCTGCAGAAAAATGGGAGTGTATCCACTTAGATTTTGCTGGCCTAATTTTGGGTTCCACATAACTGATCAGTAATGATTTGATTCATTTCTCACTTCTCATTAATGTTCTGCATTTTTCAAGTCACCACTACCACTATTACAGTGACCACGGAAAAAGTCTTTTGCCCCTGAAGGCACCCTACATTCCTTGGTTTCTGATAACATGACAGCACTTACAACCTATGACTTCAAACAATTTCACACCCATTATGGAATTCAACACCTTCGCGCCATACCTATTCCCCTGGCTTCTAACAGCTGTGCAGCATGCTTTGTCTGCACCTTTAAACCACACCTCCGCAAGGAAATGATGTCAAATGCTGCATCTAATGGCTTCTGTAGCTATCTGGTAACATACAGTGCCACCTATGTCGAGGGCTGCAGGCTGCAGCCTTGTCGAACAGTTTTGTGGTCATCCTCAATGCACCCTCTTGCATATGCTGCAGCCACCATCAGAGCAGAATTCTCTTCTTTCTGGATTCACACCCCATTGTGGACGCAGCAGTTCGGGCACCACAGAACCTGGATTCACATTATCCTCTCCACCCAGCCATTGGTCTATCTTATATATTGTGTGGCCTGTGCTTGCAGACACCTGTGGCGCTATTGGAACCAACTTCACATCCAGCATCCCGGCCAACAGTTGCCTGTTTATCTGTTACCAACTGGCCCTCTGGTCCTGTACCACTTCGAGCAGCACCCATCAAGCCTCATCCTGCCTCGACCTTCCACATTGATGTCTGCGGACTTTAAATCTCTACCTTCCTTGGTGCAGCTCCCATGCACTATGCACTGCTGTTGTCCCTCCTTGGGTATCACTGCAGGGGGGAGCGGGTGTAGTGGCACTACCCGGCATTATCATAGAAACAAAGGTGCTGTTGCGACACTACTATTGTCTGCTGTGACACTATTACTCAGAAGGCTCTGATCCTCAGGTGTACCCTCAGGAGGCATCACAATAGACTCTGGCATATAACCCTGCCCACACCCAGCCTAAGCCAGTCTTGATGTGAGCACTGAAGTGCACACCCCGAGTGTTATCATACTGACTATGGTGTTATTCAGCTCTACTCTATTTGTAATGCATGGAACTCTGTTACAGCTCAGGCTGGACACAGCTTTGGAATATGGACTTAAGATAATTTGTTTTGTTTGTAGTGACTGTATATTTTCCTTGTTTTGTGTACAAACTGTGTTATTAGCATGGGTAGATCACCTTCTTATGAAAGTAATACCTTATCCAAGCAAGAGGGATGTCATTAATGCCATCAATTTTAGTTTGCCAAGAAGAATTTTGTGATCCAAACGATCACAAGCTTTGGGAAGGTCACAATATGTACCAACACCATGCAGTGTATGATGCGACTGTGTGAGAGGTAATGCAACAATTGCATAAATGTCTGATAAATGTCTGAAATCCCTCTTCCCTGAGTGATTTTCCAACATCCACATACATACATTCATTAAAAACCTTCATTCAGGGATTGTCATGCCACACAAGAGTCAAACCATCTTCACAGTAGTGTGAGGAGCAGTCTTAGCATTGTTCTTGATGGCATTCTCAATCATACAGTTAAGCTTCCACTCCAAACTACAACTTGAACCCCAAATTATCGTTACATAATCACAACAGCCATTGTTATAACAACATGCTGTAATGTAATGGCCTTGAATCCCACGTTGGACTATGTGTTAAAGAGAGTTTAATGTTTTGTTTAGTACACAGTATTGAGCACTGTACTTTCTTATGAGTATGTGGGAATTCCAGGTAAGTAGGTGCCAGGGATCACACTCAAGCAGATTGCACAATAGGATTGATGGTATTTTATTCATAATATTGCTGAGCACATGCACGGTACATTGACACGACAGACAAACAAAACACAGGCTTACTCAACTAGCACTCCAAAGATGCAATTTAACTCAAAGAAAATCTCTGACTAATGTAACTGCACACAACAGATCCTCACTTGCAAAGTTCTCAGTGAACCATCCTTTTCAGAGCAGAGAGTTGGTAGGGAAGGTTGGCGATGGCATTGGAACCTCGCTGCACCTGAGCATGACACGTTGTGCTGTGATGTTGCAAAACAAAGCAGGACCAGACCATTTTTATGATGTCCACTTCTGACCAGTTGCTGACATGGCTTGTAGCAAGTGCAGAACAATGATTGAGCCATTTATCACTGGTAAGAGGGTAGTCTGATGTCCCCCTAAGGAAGGAAGGAAGGAAGGAAGATTGGTTTTAATGTCCCATCGACATCAAGGTTATTAGAGACAGAGCTGAAGCTCGGATTCTATTGAGGATAGGGAAGGTAATCAGGCATGCCCTTCTGAGGGAACCATCCTGACATTTGCCCAGAACAATTTAGGGAAATCATGTAAAATGTAAATGTGGATGGCCAGAGGTAGGTTTGAACCTTCATCCTCCTGAATGCGAATCCAGTGTGCTAACCACTGCATCACCTCACTCAGTGGTGTCCCACTAATTCAACTGTTATTGTTGTTGGTAGTGGGGGGGTCTTAAGTATCTTCTCATAATGGGAGAGATAGTTGTGGTCAGTATCTTCCTGCCTCAGCAGCTCTAGAACTTCTTCAACCTTCTCTGTTGATGATGACTGATGGAATGTGGTATCATCTTCCATCTTTTGTAACTATTAGCCAGCTGGCTTTGCATTTTCAATATCATCTACTGACATATCCCACAAGGATTAAGGTGAATTTTAATCTTTGTAAGGAAACCATGGGAGGCTTCCCACATAGCAGGAAAGTATATGAGCCATGCATGCACTCATATTGATTCTGAACTACTCTGGATATTGTTTCTTACTGCCAGATTCCCTGATGTCTCATGAGGGGACAGCTTTGCAGCTCTTTTGAAGTTCATCACATGCACATCTCTCTGCATAGTTTTGTCTTGTTGGCTGATCTCAAATGCCAACTGGAGTCATTTGCCCAATGAGGATGAGGATGAAGAACCGGTCGCCACATTCTAGTTGACAACAAATTAAGATGAAGAACGTGCAAACTCCATTTGAGGAATCATTGCTTCCCTTTGGCTTTGTGGTTGCATGATTGCATCTGTTAACTTTCCTTATTCCCAAGGTCTGGCATCAAGATAAATGGTGAGCACCTAGTCTTGTATGTGATTAAGTGTTGGATGTGATTTGAGAAAATCGCTGTTCTTTTACTGAGCTCTTGGCCATGGAGTTTGTTTTGTGTTCTTGCATACAGCTTTGTGTAGCTCTGTTTTGATTTGTGTTCTTAATGTGGATTGGCATTCCTGATAACTGGAACATGCCTGAGTTGTTCTTAGGACAGGTGTGAAAGGGAGCATATTTTCTCTAGTTCAAGTTCCATTATTGCTTTATTAGGCATTAAGATTGATTCTTTAAAATGGTATGTGAGTCTTTTATTGAATACCCAGGTGTTCAAACTGTTAACAAACTTCTGTATTTCCATTTGAATGTTAACTTTAAACTACTCTTGTATGGACTCCTTTAAATGGTAAGTGTGTTTTATTCTGAGTGTTCAGATGCTCAAAAGTTATAAAACACTTTTTCTCCAATTGTCTGTTTACATTAAAGCACTTGTGGCTTGAACTGTCATAGTTTCTCTAGCTTTAAGTTTATTATGTCAAGGCTGATGACCCATGTGTAATCTGTAATTTATTTCTGCTATGCAATTTTAAAGTGTCTTTCATGTGTTTTTGGGTGGTTTTAGAAGCTGAGCTGATCGAGCAAGTGTATGGTGCTTGGACTGCACTTAAGACAGTTCTTTTATGTTGTCTAATGCATTCAGTTTCAGCTCCCTTTGATATTTTATTTAAATTGTTTACTTTGATGATCTATTTGTGAAATGGATATTTTTGATGTTCCTTAATGTTTCTGAGGGCAACGGCCTTGCCACAGTGGATACACCGGTTCCCATCAGATCACCGAAGTTAAGCGCTGTCGGGCGTGGCCAGCACTTGGATGGGTGACCATCCGGGCCGCCATGTGCTGTTGCCATTTTTCAGGGTGCACTCAGCCTCGTGATGTCAACTGAGGATCTACTCAACCGAATAGTAGTGGCTCTGGTCAAAGACAACCATCATAACGACCAGGAGTGCGGTGTGCTGACCACACGCCCCTCCTATCCGCATCCTCAGCTGAGGATGATACGGCGGTCGGATGGTCCCAATGGGCCACTTGTGGCCTGAAGACCTAGTAGATAATGTCGGAAGTTCCATGCGGCTTTTTGCAGGTGATGCTGTAGTATACAGAGAAATTGCAGCATTAGAAAATTGTAGCGAAATGCAGGAAGATCTGCAGCGGATAGGCACTTGGTGCAGGGAGTGGCAACTGAACCTTAACATAGACAAATGTAATGTATTGCGAATACATAGAAAGAAGGATCCTTTATTGTATGATTATATGATAGCGGAACAAACACTGGTAGCAGTTACTTCTGTAAAATATCTGGGAGTATGTGTGCGGAACGATTTGAAGTGGAATGATCATATAAAATTAATTGTTGGTAAGGCGGGTACCAGGTTGAGATTCATTGGGAGAGTGCTTAGAAAATGTAGTCCATCAATAAAGGAGGTGGCTTACAAAACACTCGTTCGACCTATACTTGAGTATTGCTCATCAGTGTGGGATCCATACCAGATCGGTCTGACGGAGGAGATAGAGAAGATCCAAAGAAGAGCGGCGCGTTTCGTCACAGGGTTATTTGGTAACCGTGATAGCGTTACGGAGATGTTTAATAAACTCAAGTGGCAGACTCTGCAAGAGAGGCGCTCTGCATCGCGGTGTAGCTTGCTCGCCAGGTTTCGAGAGGGTGCGTTTCTGGATGAGGTATCGAATATATTGCTTCCCCCTACTTATACCTCCCGAGGAGATCACGAATGTAAAATTAGAGAGATTAGAGTGTGCACGGAGGCTTTCAGACAGTCGTTCTTCCCGCGAACCATACGCGACTGGAACAGGAAAGGGAGGTAATGACAGTGGCACGTAAAGTGCCCTCCGCCACACACCGTTGGGTGGCTTGCGGAGTATAAATGTAGATGTAGATGTAGATGTAGATGTAGAAGACAGAGTGCTTTTTTAATGCTTCTGAGATTTAAAAATTCTGATCTAACAAAAATTAAAAAGAGGATGTGATAAATATTTAAAGGAAACATTTAACACTGGAAAATCCAGGATGTAAACTAACAATATTACATAAAGGATAGTTGCTACTCTCCATATAGCTGAGATGCTGAGTCGCAGATAGGCACAACAAAAAGACAATCCAAAAATTAGCTTGCAGCCAACAAGACCGTTGTCATAGATAGAACATACTCACACACACTCATATGAATGCAGCTCACATACAGATGGCCACAGTCTCTGCCTGCTGAGGCCACATGGCGAGCAGCTGCACATGGGAGACACAACCGGATGGTGGGGCTAAGGAGGAGGCTAGGGTGGGGAGGGGGAGGGATAGTAGGATAGGGGTGGGGGATGGTAAAATGCTGGCACTGGGAACGTACAGGGATGAGGTGGAGAGAGGGTAGCGCAGCTAGGCACAGTCGTGAGATCACATGGAGGGCAAAGATGGGAGGTTCGCAGAAAAGGAGAGAGGTAAAAAGACTGTGGGTGCATTGGTGGTGTAGAGGGCCATGTAGTGCTAGAACGGGAACTTGGAAGGGGCTAGTGGATAGAGGCAAAGACTAACTAAGGTTGAGGCATGAGGGTTACAGGAACATAGGATAAATTGCAGGGAGAGTTCCCACCTGCGCAGTTAAGAAGAGCTGATGTTGGTGGGAACAATCCATATGGCACAGGCTGTGAAGCAGGTACTGAAATAAAAATAAATGTCATGTGACTAGGGCGTCCTGTCGGGTAGACTGTTTGCTGGGTGCGAGTCTTTCATTTTGATGTCATGTTGATGGAGATGAAATAGTGATGATTAGGACAACACAACACCCAGTCCCTGAGCGGTGAAAATCTCCGACCCAGCTGGAAATTGAGCCCGGGCTCTTAGGATTGACTTCTGTCTTGCTGACCACTCAGCCACCAGGGGTGGACATCACTGAAATGAAGAATGTTGTGTTGGGAGGCGTGCTCAGCAATGGGGTAGTACAGCTGTTTCTTGGCCACAGTTTTTTTGTGACAGACAGCTTGCTAGTTTCATGCACACATAGAATGCAGCACAGTGGTTGCAGCTTAGCTTGTGGATCACATGACTGGTTTTGCAGGTAGATGCGATAGATGATGCTTGTGACCGGACTGGAGTAAGTGGTTGTGGGAGGATGTATGGGACAGGTCTTGTGTCTAGGTCTATTAATAGGATATGAGGCATGAAGCAAGATGTTGTGAGCAGGAGTTGTGTAGGGATGGATGAGGATATAATGTAGGTTTGGTGGGTTGTGGAATACCACTGTGGGAGGGGTGGGAAGAATAGTGGGTTTGAAATTCCTCGTTTCAGAGCACAATGAGAGATAGTCGAAACTATAGTAGAGAATGTGATTCAGTTGCTCCAGTCCTGGGAGGTACTGAGTCATGAGGGGAATGCTCTTCTATGGCCAGATGGTGGGATTTTTGGAGATGGTGGGTGACTAAAGAGATAAAGCATGGGAGGTCTGATTTTGAACAAGTTGGGAGGGTAATTACAGTCTGTGAAGACCTCAGACCCTCAGTGTACTTCAAGAGGAACTGCTCATCACTACAGATGCAACAGCCATGGGTGGCTAGGCTGTATGGAAGGGACTTCTTGGTATGAAATTGGTTGCAGTTGTTGAAGTGGAGGTATTGCTGGTGGTTGATAGGTTTGATGTGGACAGAGGTACTGATGTAGGTGGAGGTCAACATGTAGGAAGGTGACTTGTTGGGTTCAGTAGGACCAGGCGAATCAAATGGGGGAGAAACTGTAGAGGTTCTGGAGGAATGTCGATAGGGTGTCCTTACCCTCAGTCCAGATCATGAAGATGTTATCATCGAATCTGAACCAGGTGAGAGGTTTGGGATTGTGAGTATTTATGTAGGATTCCTCAATATGGCTCATGAATAGGTTGGCATAGCATGGTGCCATGCAAGTGCCCATAGCCATACCCCAGATTTGTTTGTAGGTAATGCCTTCAGATGAGAATTAATTATGGGTGAGGATATAGTTGGTCATGGTGATTAGGAAAGAGGTTGTAGGTTTGAAATCCTTGGGGCACTGGGAAAGGTGGTGTTCACTAGTTGAAAGGTCATGGGCATTAGTGATGTTAGTTTAAAGGGAGGTGGATCATGTGGTAAAGGAAGAGGAACTATGGAAAGTCGGTGGAGGAAATGGTTGGTATCTTATACATAGGAGGGAAGGTACCACCCAGGACTGGAGCAACTGAATCACATTCTCTGCCAGGGTTTTAACTAACTCTTATCATGCCCTGAAATAAGGAATGTCCTACCCACTATCCTTTCTGTCCCTCCCACAGTGGTATTCCGTCACCCGCCAAAGAAACACAATATCTTCATTGGGGACATGTTGAAAATGTGTGCCCCGACTGGGACTCGAACCCGGGATCTCCTGCTTACATGGCAGATGCTCTATCCATCTATCCATCTGAGCCACTGAGAGCACAGAGGATAGGGCACCTGCAGGGACAGTGAGAAGAGAAAGAATTACAAATGAAAATCTGTCAGAGAAAGCTGCAGTATACTTTATGAGGGTTTATCCAGTAACTGATCTTACTGCAGACATGTTCAAATGAAGTGGAGAGTTACAAGGTTAGATTGGGTGAAGAAGGGTAATAATTAATCATGCAGAATTAATGTTCAAAAGAAAACACGGAAACACTGCTACTGACAATAAACTGATCAAAGTGCAGAAATATGAGGTTGGTGATATTGAAGAAATATTTGCACAACTAGTGACAATCTTTTGCAAACTTACATATATGCATGAGTGTGATAGATATGAAATGCTTTTAGCATGTAGGATTTGTGATTTATTTTCAGAAGTAATAATTAAGAGTGAAATCTTACATAAATGATTTTAAAAAATGCAGTACTGTATTAAGTCTTATATGAAACACACAATGTATTAAGTGACCAGCTGAAAAAAATTCTCCTATCAGAGCACAAAAAAGACGGATATGCCCCTCTTTAAAAGATTCTGACAGAAAATGGGGGAACTAGCTGCCTCAGTCCTGACACCAATGATTTTGGGATATAAACATATTTGTGGTCTTTTAACACAAAATATTTAAAATCCTTTTATCCAGTCTTTCTTTGCAGTCAAACCTGCTTATTCAGTGTCTCCCTCTCAATGCCACTGTATATATATATCTACCTCTCACTGTCTCCTTTCCCTGTGACTGACACTTTCTCTAGCCTGTCTCTCCCACTGTCACTGTCTTCATCCATTTTTATTGTTCCACCACTTTCACTGTCTCTCTGCCCACAACCATTATCTTTGTCCCATTCTTTTTCTCTTCCAGTGCCAATTTCTCTTTCTTTCTTGCTTACAGTCTGCTGTCTTTCTCTTTTCTCCACACATGTCCTTGGGGATGGTTGCTCAGACTTTTGACCGACTGACTGGAAAACTTAAAGTTGAGTGTAGGGGATGGAGGTAAGTGGACAAATATTTTTTTGTGTTAAAGTTCAATAGTCTGTGGGCTCCAGAACCCTTTTAACCTACGTGCTGTGGCCTTCTCCACCAGACATCATGGCACCTAGAGTATCAACAACCAAACTGACAGCCTGCAGCCATGGGTTGCCCGCCTTGCAGGCGCACCGCAGCACTACACAACCGATGGGCAATATTGATGAACAGCCACAGCAACAACCACAACAACAATACCACAGAAAAGAAACCAACGGGCACCAGGGGCCATTACCGGCCCACATAAACATAAGAAAGAGGTCGCTGCAGATCCCGGAACTATTTTCACACGTCAAACCACGTGATGGAAAATAGTTCTGAGGTACTCATCCGCCGAAACACTATAAGGCCAGCACTCAGCCACACATCGGCAATTCATCGACCGCCAGCAGAATTGGATAGCTGCCACCCCAGCAGCCCGGCTTGGATCTTCTTGCTGATCTCTGGATTTGTCTTGGTATATTGGAGAAGTCTCTGGTGGAGACTAGTAGGAAATTATTTCAGTTGTTTTCTATCTTATTCTTGTATGTAGATTCAAAGATGGATCACTGTTTGTGTTGATGCTGTACTTGGAGAATTTGTTTTGGTTAACTGAACAGTCCAATAAATTGTTTTCGGACATTGATCGTTAGTGTTTTCTGCTTATGCAGACATATTACTACGTATGCCTCCACTCATTTCTCTTTTTCATTTCTACTGTCTCCCTCTTTTGACTCCCACTGGTACTATCGCCATTCATCTCTCTCTCTCTTTTTCTGCTGGTATATCTCACTGACCATTGCCATCTCCTCTCTCTTCAGTCCCACTGCTGTTGTCTTCATCCAGCTCTCTCTTTTTTTTTTTTTTTTTTGCTGCCACTTTCTTTCTCCCACTATCAATGTCTCCTCTCTCTCTCTCTCTCTCTCTCTCTCTCTCTCTCTCTCTCTCTCTCTCTCTCTCTCTCTCCAGCTGGCACTATCTTCTCTATCATACACTGTCACAGTCGCTCTGCTACTCTCTTTCGGCACAAAAAAAAAAAAACATATTCGAAAGACAAAATTTTTATTGAGGGAGGTTGAATGAGTGTTGAGGTAACTGGTTCTCTACTTTTCTGTCAGAGTCTTTTAAGGAGAAATATATTCACTTTTTTGTGCTCCAAAAAAAGAGCATTTTTCATCCCATTATGCAGAGATAGTGCAGGATAAAGTCTCATTGGAGCAAAATGGCGACTAAAAACGTAGTCTCATGATCTCAGAACCCTTGTGATGACTCCAGAACCTTAAAATGTGTTCACTGAAACATTTAAACCTACATATATGCCTGAGACTAGATATTATGTGCAGAAGTACAGTAACTCTAGACCTCAGAAACAGATAATGAGAACAAGAAAAGTTTCAAGGTTAGCAAGACCATCATCATAAGGATATATGGTAGCAATTTTGATGTTATGCCATAAATATAAATTGTAGACATAGTCATCCCCACGAAGTTTACTTTTGGCACCCAAAAATCATAATTTTTTAGGTGTATCTAAATATTTTCAAAAATGGGGAAATAATGTTTCTAGGTAAATGTCTAACAACTATCAAGTTAAAACTTGAGACATTTCCTGTGGAGAGTATTTTAGATAATATCAATCCAGGGTGGACAAATTATTGCAAACCAATTTTTGTAGAATCAGAACCAGCACCTGCATTTAGCATTTGACGATGCCACTATGGCTGCAGTGCATTAGGACTTTTATGAAACAGTTCTGATGATGGTCATTAAAGACCGAAACTGGTAATCTGTTAACAAAAAGGTTGGGGCCATAGACGTAAATAAAAGGAAACTTATTACATATATGGGTTACTGTTTTTTCATGACGATGTCACAGTTTGTGATGTTAATTGTTGTCTTTGGCAACATTTTTAGCAGTGCTGTAGTGGACCTTTCCATATGTGGAAATTTCAAAAGTCAATTCTATTAGAACTAGTCTCACCACAGTTGAATCTGTCACCTTTGTTTGTGAGTCTTGATCAGTGATTTTCAATGATGGATTGTGTTATTCTAGTTGTCCACCTTACTGAGCTCAGTTCAAGTATGAGCTATTCCCTGGGATTGGTTACAGTACATTGTCACTGTGCAAGGTACATCCTTCTTAAAGAGGAGATGTTGTCTTGTTTGACTGGCAATGGTGTACAGTAGTGATATCCCTCTAGAGCGGAGGCTTTTGAGTTTCATGAGAGGCAGACAGTTTAGTTTTGATCAGACATCACTTTTATTGATGTTCACAAACATAAGCTGACATAATGTGTGATTTGGGGGCAGTTCTGATCAGATTGTAATTCATGGTGAGTGATATACTTTGTTAGTAGTGGCATCTTGTAATGCAGTAACTATATTCACTTTCTTATTGTTGTTGTTGTGGTCTTCAGCCCTGAGATGGGTTTGATGCAGCTCTCCATGCTACTCTATCCTGTGCAAGCTTCTTCATCTCCCAGTACCTACCGCAACCTACATCCTTCTGAATCTGCTTAGTGTATTCATCTCTTGGTCTCCCTCTATGATTTTTACCCTCCACGATGTCCTCCAATACTAAATTGGTGATCCCTTGATGCCTCAGAACATGTCCTACCATCCGATCCCTCCTTCTAGTCAAGTTGTGCCACAAACTTCTCTTCTCCCCAATTCTATTCAATACTTCATTAGTTATGTGATCTACCCACCTAATCTTCAGCACTCTTCTGTAGCACCACATTTCAAAAGCTTCTATTCTCTTCTTGTCCAAACTATTTATCGTCCATGTTTCACTTCCATACATGGCTACACTCCATACAATACTTTCAGAAATGACTTCCTGACACTTAAATCTGTACTCGATGTTAACAAATTTCTCTTCTTCAGAAACGCTTTCCTTGCCATTGCCAGTCTACATTTTATATCCTCTCTACTTCGACCATCATCAGTTATTTTGTTCCCCAAATAGCAAAACTCATTTACTACTTTAATTGTCTCATTTACTAATCTAATTCCCTCAGCATCACCTGACTTAATTCGACTACATTCCATTACCCTCATTTTGCTTTTGTTGATGTTCATCTTATGTCCTCCTTTCAAGACACTATCCATTCTGTTCAACTGCTCTTCCAAGTCCTTTGCTGTCTCTGACAGAATTACAATGTCATCGGCGAACCTCAAAGTTTTTATTTCTTCTCCATGGATTTTAATACCTACTCCGAATTTTTCTTTTGTTTCCTTCACTGCTTGCTCGATATACAGATTGAATAGCATTGGGGAGAGACTACAACCCTGTCTCACTCCCTTCCCAACCACTGCTTCCCTTTCATGTCCCTTGACTCTTGTAACTGCCATCTGGTTTCTGTACAAATTATAAATAGTCTTTCGCTCCCTGTATTTTACCCCTGCCACCTTCAGAATTAGAAAGAGAGTATTCCAGTCAACATTGTCAAAAGCTTTCTCTATGTCTACAAATGCTAGAAACGTAGGTTTGCCCTTCCTTAATCTAGCTTCTAAGATAAGTTGTAGGGTCAGTATTGCCTCATGTGTTCCAACATTTCTACGGAATCCAAACTGATCTTCTCCGAGGTCGGCTTGTACTAGTTTTTCCATTCATCTGTAAAGAATTCGCGTTAGTATTTTGCAGCTGTGACTTATTAAACTGATTGTTCGGTAATTTTCACATCTGTCAACACCTGCTTTCTTTGGTATTGGAATTATTATATTCTTCTTGAAGTCTGAGGGTATTTCGCTTGTTTCATACATCTTGCTCACCAGATGGTAGAGTTTTGTCACGACTGGCTCTCCCAAGGCCGTCAGTAGTTCTAATGGAATGTTGTTTACTCTGGGGGCCTTGTTTCAACTCAGGTCTTTCAGTGCTCTGTCAAACTCTTCATGCACTATCGTATCTCCCAGTTCATGTTCATCTTCATCTACATCCTCTTCCATTTCCACAATATTGTCCTTAAGTACACCGCCCTTGTATAGACCCTCTATATACTCCTTCCACCTTTCTACTTTCCCTTCTTTGCTTAGAACTGGGTTTCCATCTGAGCTAGTGGTTCTCTTATCTCCAAAAGTCTCTTTAATTTTCTTGTAGGCAGTATCTATCTTACCCCTCGTGAGATAAGCCTCTACAACCTTACATTTGTCCTCTAGCCATTCTGATTAGCCATTTTGCACTTCCTGTCGATCTCATTTTTGAGACGTTTGTATTCCTTTTTGCCTGCTGCATTTACTGCATTTTTATATTTTCTCCTTTCGTCAATTAAATTCAATATCTCTTCTGTTACCCAAGGATTTCTATTAGCTCTTGTCTTTTTACCTACTTGATTCTCTGCTGCCTTCACTACTTCATCCCTCAAAGCTACCCATTCTTCTTCTACTGTATTTCTTTCCCCCATTCCTGTCAATTGTTCCCTTATGCTCTCCCTGAAACTCTGTACAACCTCTGGTTCTTTCAGTTTATCCAGGTCCCATCTCTTTAAATTCTCACCTTTTTGCAGTTTCTTCAGTTTTAATCTACAGGTCATAACCAATAGATTGTGGTCAGAGTCCACACCTGCCCCTGGAAATGTCTTACAATTTAGAACCTGGTTCCTAAATCTCTGTCTTACCATTATATAATCTATCTGAAACCTGTCAGTATCTCCTGGCTTCTTCCATGTATACAGCCTTCTTTTATGATTCTTGAACCAAATGTTAGCTATGATTAAGTTCCCAGAATGAGATTTTCACTCTGCAGCGGAGTGTGCACTGATATGAAACTTCCTGGCAGATTAAAACTGTGTGCCCAACCGAGACTCGAACTCAGGACCTTTGCCTTTCGCGGACAAGTGCTCTACCATCTGAGCTACTGAAGCACGACTCACGCCCGGTACTCACAGCTTTACTTCTGCCAGTATCTCGTCTCCTACCTTCCAAACTTTACAGAAGCTCTCCTGCGGACCTTGCAGAACTAGCACTCCTGAAAAAAAGGATAGAGCACTTGCCCGCGAAAAGCAAAGGTCCCGAGTTCGAGTCTCGGTCGGGCACACAGTTTTAATCTGCCAGGAAGTTTCATATGATTAAGTTGTGCTCTGTGCAAAATTCTACCAGGCGGCTTCCTCTTTCATTTCTTAGCCCCAATCCATATTCACCTACTACGTTTACTTCTCTCCCTTTTCCTACTACCGAATTCCAGTCACCCATGACTATTAAATTTTCGTCATCCTTCACTATCTGAATAATTTCTTTTATTTCATCATACATTTCTTCAATTTCTTCGTCATCTGCAGAGCTAGTTGGCATATAAACTTGTAGTACTGTAGTAGGTGTGGGCTTCGTATCTATCTTGGCCACAATAATACGTTCACTATGCTGTTTGTAATAGCTTACCAGCATTCCTATTTTCCTATTCATTATTAAACCTACTCCTGCATTACCCCTATTTGATTTTGTGTTTATAACGCTGTAGTCACCTGACCAGAAGTCTCGTTCCTCATGCCACCGAACTTCACTAATTCCCACTATACCTAACTTTAACCTATCCATTTCCCTTTTTAAGTTTTCTAACCTACCTGCCCGATTAAGGGATCTGACATTCCACGCTCCGATCCGTAGAATGCCAGTTTTCTTTCTCCTGATAACAACGTTCTCTTGAGTAGGCCCCGCCCGGAGATCCGAATGGGGGACTATTTTACCTCCGGAATATTTTACCCAAGAGGACGCCATCATCATTTAATCATACAGTAAGGCTGCATGCCCTCAGGAAAAATTACGGCCGTAGTTTCCTCTTGCTTTCAGCCGTTCACAGTACCAGCACAGCAAGGCCATTTTGGTTAGTGTTACAAGGCCAGATCAGTCAATCATCCAGACTGTTGCCCTTGCAACTACTGAAAAGGCTGCTGCCCCTCTTCAGGAACCACACGTTTGTCTGGCCTCTCAACAGATACCCCTCCATTGTGGTTGCACCTATGGTACGGCTATCTGTATCACTGAGGCATGCAAGCCTCCCCACCAACGGCAAGGTCCATGGTTCATGGGGGTGGATTCACTTTCTTATCATGGAGTAAAGTACTTATATGCTGTAAGTTTTGTGAACTGGAGGAGAGAATATTTGATCTGATGCTGCAATTAAGACATCAGTGTACAATCCTTGAGTTGTTTGTATACATGTGAGAGATGTGACTCTTGGGTGCAGGAGATGACTTGAATTCATTAACACTCATGTTTAAGTGTCAGAGAAAGATTAAACTTCCAGTGTGGATAAACTGTGGATGAGTCAACCATCATTGGTGGCTTGTCGCTCATCAAACACTACATTGTTGACAGTAGGCATATTTTTGATGCAGTGGCCAAGTGGGTGTGTCATTTGATTTAAAATGACATTGACAACTCAGCTCAGTGCTTAGCAAAAATGTTCTGTGATCATGCTTGTGAGTTGCTGAACATGTTTCACTGAGGAACTCAGAGGGATTATAACTGCATTTGAAATTGTCTCAAGTGAAATGGATATTCATGGAAAATTGTCATGTTAACATCTGTTGTTTGTAATAAGACTGATATTCTCAGGTCAATTATGGTTTCAGTGGAATTGCAGGGTGTTTCAAAAAGAATATATGGATTACAAAATATTATTTTGTCCAAACTATCGATCACTGCTCCTTAGCTTGGCTAGTGAAGAAACGAATACGTAGTCTAGTTTATATTATTAGCCGCTAGATGTCAGTTGTCTTCTGTTTTGCTTGGTAACTGTCATGTGTTTAAAATGGCTACTTTTCAGCAGAAATTGTTTTGTGTTCTCGAGTCTGCGAAGTGCAATTCTGTGATTACAGAGCAAAGGTATTTCAGGTTGAGGTACCAAATTGATCCTCCGAATGGGTGGAACATTCATAGATGGTATCAACAGTTTCTAGATACAGAATGAGTATGTAAAAGAAAGAGTCCTGGCTGCCCTCGTGTCCCTGAAGAAAATTTTGCACGAATTCAAACTGCTTTCCAATGTAGTCCTTCATAGTCAACTCGTCGTGTCACTCGGGAGTTACAACTGCCTACAACAACAATTTGGGATGTTTTGCGATGTTGGTTGGTTACGAAGCCATACAAGTAACAGCTGTTACAAGCTGTGTGTCCTGATGACAAATGCAAACATGTGGCATTTTGAAACAAGATTCTTGATGCTATTGACAATGCTAACACTTTCGCACAATGCATCACGTTCAGTGATGAAGCGACTTTCCATGTTAGTGGTTAGGTAAACAAACACAATGTTCAAATTTGGGGCCTACAGATCCCACATGCAGCCACTAAACAAATGGCTCTAAGCACTATGGGACTTAACTTATGAGGTCATCAGTCCCCTTGACTTAGAACTACTTAAACCTAACTAACCTAAGGACATCACACACATCCATGCCCGAAGCGGGATTCAAACCTGTGACCATAGCAGCAGCGCAGTTCTGCACTGAAGCGCCTAGAACCACTCAGCCACAGTGGCTGGCTAGACACTGAACATGTATGAGATTCGCCCAAAGTAAATGTGTTTTGTGTGATATCCCAGTCATCTGTTTATAGCCCATTCTTCTTTGATGGAAACATGATTAACAGTCAGCAGTACCTCCCTATGTTACAAAACTGGTTTTTTCTGAGGCTGCACAAAGACAACTTCATTTTTCAACAAGATGTGGCACCCCCTTACTGGAGTCCCCAAGTGTGTGAATATCTGAATGAAAATCTACTGAACCACTGGATTGATCATGAAGGAGCTGGCAACTTAGCATGTCTCAGCTGGGCTCCATGGTAATTGGATTTGACACCCTCTGACTTCTTCTTGTGGGGTTTTGTGTACCACCACTCCCACAGAACCTAGAAGAGTTGAAGAACCAGGTCCGTACTGCTGTAACATCAGTGATGAAGGACATGCTTGCCCGAGTATTGGAAGAATTTGAGTATCGATGTGATATTGTTCATGTCACTGATGGAGGACATACTGAACATCTGTAATCTGAAATTGAGAGGTTTGTAAATGTGTGTATAAAGTTTCATATTTGTATGTCTTAAAGTTTAATAAACATAAGCGTTCAAAACATGTATATTCCTTTTGATACATCTTGTACTTTATTATACCTCTGCTACCATATCCATATATCTACTGGTCTTAATCTATTTCTTTACATAAAGTTTTACTTCAGTACTTATGCTTACTGTACAAATTTTGCATTTTCACTCACCATCAATTCCTGCTGATATCTTCTCTATGAGAGTCACCCTATATTCCATAACCAGTTTTGTAGTTGGTTGTACCCCTGGGTGAGCCATGTTGTGCAGTTTGTGGAAAACAGTTATCTGAAATTTTGCGGGACTACTCAAAGTACACAATTTTGGGAGATATCACAACATAATTGAGTAGCAGTTCCAGAAATCAGTATTCCTGCCATGACCCAAATCCATTAGCAGAGTCTTGTAATAATTCTTTGATTTGTGGATTCTGCCATTGCACTGCTGCAAGCTCTTCATAATTGGTGTTGACACTGCATTTGCACATGAGAGGAAATCGACCACAATCTTCTCTGTTCCCTTAAGATGTTGAACATCTGTAGCTAATAAAATCCATGTGACAGGATCAGCATGGGATACCATCCTTGCTCAAGCTATGGAGGGTGTGCACCTGTGGCTGATTGTCTGTAAAAATTGTGACAGATCTGCCTTCACTGTCTTCTCAGAAATGCTTCACTGCTTTGTAAAGTGCCAACATTTTCTGGCTGTAAGCTGATCACTTGCATTGTAATGCCATAAGCTTTTGAGAAAAAAACCATAGCAGCTGTTGCTGGCCTCTGACCATTTGCAGCAGAACTGCACATATAGCAGTTCCACTAGCATCAATGAGAACTGATAAGGGTGCCAAAGACAATGGCTGTACCAAGGTGACAGCTCAGTGTGGACTACCTTTTATTTGGTCAAATGCACATTGCACCTGACTCATTCATGACAATGTTTGTTCACCATGTGCAGTCTTTCCAGCTGACGTGTCAGTCAGCAGCACTTGAATTTTGGCAGCCTGGTATATATTGTGAGGGTAGAAATTGATTGCTGCCAATGAAGTGTCGCAATTTGTGAAAGTTTCTGGCCCATACATCTGATGGATAAGATCCATGTATTACTGTATGGATTTAATACTCATCAGTGTCACAGAATGAGCTAGAAAGATGATTTCTTGTTTATGTAGTTGACAGTTTTCTTCATTCATGATCGTCCCATACTGTATGAGGGTGTGAATATAATGCTTGCTTCGAATATACTAAGATGTTAGTAAGAAAAACGAAACTGGACAATATGGAGTACTTTATTTCTAAACTGTTGCCAAGTGTGAGTGGCATTTTTTAATCTGAAGGGCACAAAAAGAAACTCATATAGTCCAAATGGTATAACTATCATACTTTTTGTACATATTTGGGGTTCTTGGGGATTTGCAAATACACTTTCTGGCATTTCAAGATGCTAAATATGGAGGCATCTGCAAATACACGTGCAAAATCTTGAATATTAAGATATTAGGTACTGGGTACTGATCTGGTGTTGTACAGGAGTTAAGAGCCTGGTAGTCACCACACAGGAGGTACAAAACATTTTTCTTTGGCACTAAATGTGTGAAGGATGTGCACGGGCTGTCTGGAGGGTGTACTATTCCCACTTGTAGTAATTTATTGATAACGGCCTGAGAGGCTCATAACTTGTCCAGAGTTAGCCAGTCAGTCTTGTGGAAAACTGGTGGCCCTGATGTGGTATTTATCCTGTGGACCATATCACTATTCATATATTTTTCCTATGAACACTGGGAACACTGATATCACTGTGGGCGGTAGTATGTGCTCTGTTACTTACATTTTGTAGTACTGACCTGCATGATGGAGTAAGATTTCTCATGTGTTACTGGCATACTTTGTCATCATAAACTGTTTTTCTCCTCCTCATTTTTTGAGCATATTACATGTGCTCCTCTGGTTGTTCACAAATGTCACTCAGTACTGTTACAAGTTCACTTGGTGTATGTTCCACAGATGAGTTCCTGGGATGAGCTCTTTTATTCTTGAATTTCTCTATTCACACTTTAACCACTTTTAGTTCCATTGTCTTGTAAGACAATTTTGTTTTTAACTGTTGGTTATCCTCATATAACTTTTCTTTTCTTTTGTCTTCATACTTCTTGTTCATAGCTTCTAGAACTGATTTCAGAGGATGATATGCATTCTTCAACTGGTTATTGATCATTGTTTTGGAATTTGAAGATTATCTGTATGGGTGCTTCAAGGGAAAGGGGGGAGCGATCTACCAATGATGCCCATCACAGATGCTCTGCAGCTCGTGTGTCAAAGTGTGCCATCTGCTAAATCAGGAGAGAGGTGGAACTGTCCTAAAAATTGCACTGCATAAAGGCTCATTTGCATCTGCAATCACAAAATTCCAGATGAAAGTTTCATGTACTCTGAGGTCAACTGCAGCATACAGAACCCAGTAAGTTGTACTCAATGGTGAGTGTTCACCAGAGACAAGGGTATCGTCAGGAGTGCCCTACGGAAGTGCAATAGGACTGCTGTTGTTCTCTATACCCATAAATTATTTGGCGGATGGAGTGGGCAGTGGTCTGCAGTTGTTTGCTGATGTTGTGCTCGCCACTGTGGATGAGCAGTTTAGGCAATTCAGTCCAGAACCACACTGCTGCTACGGTCGCAGGTTCGAATCCTGCCTTAGGCATGGATGTGTGTGATGTCCTTAGGTTAGTTAGGTTTCAGTAGTTCTAAGTCTAGGGGACTGATGACCACAGATGCTAAGTCCCATAGTGCTTGGAGCCATTTTTTGATGATTTCATGGTGTACGTTAAGGTGTCAAAGTTGAGTGACTGTAGGAAGATATAAGCTGACTTGGACAAAGTTTCCAGTTTGTGTGATGAATGGCAGCTAGCACTAAATGTGGGAAAATGTAAATTAATGCAGATGAGTAGTGTAAGGGGTCCGTAGGCCCTTACTATAAGTTTTGCGACAGCACAGGTCGACAGGACAAACAATCAATAGTGTGTGTCGGGTTGCGAGAGCGAGAGCGAGTGTTGAGAGAGTAGTGTGGTACATGCTGCGGGCCGTGCCGGATGGAGGTCGGTTGCTGGAATGCAAGACCGTACGGACAAAGGGAGTGGCCATCGCCGTGGTTTAACCCCTTTGTGTTAGAAATATACGGGAAAGTTAAAAGGTATAGTTACTAGTGTGAATCAGTGATATTTTTTGTGCCGATATTTGTAATTACGCGTCTACCGCGCCGGCATCATTTGGATTGCAGTGTTGGATTGCAGTGTTGGATTGTAGTGTTGGATTACAATGATTGAAATTGTGTGTGACGATAATGAATAACGAAAGGACCTGTGCTGAGATTACCCATTATTAATTCTGTACGACGAAGGCAGTGGCTGTCTCCTTACTTTGTGTTTTTGTGATGAATATAGGTCGTTGATTAATGAAGCTGTGTTGTTGTTGTTCTTGCCACCAGACATTTTATTATTACAGCATTCGAGAAGGACAAAATGGAATGTAACAACTCCGTGGCAGTCCAATCCGATTGCCAGCCCCATTAGGTACACGGTCACATTAATTAATGTCTGTTTTGGGCTGCTATCAGATCTCGATCGAGCGGGATAAGTCAGTAAGATCAAACCGGAGTGTTACAATAGGAAGAACAAGCCTGTAATGTTCAGATAAAGTATTATTAGTGTTCAGTTTGACACAGTCAAGTCATTTAAAGATCTGAGCATAACATTGCAAAGTGATATAAGGTGGAACTAGAATGTGAAAACTGTGGTAGGGAAGGCAAATGGTCAACATCAGTTTATTGGGAGGATTTTAGGAAAAAGTGGTTCACCTCTAAAGGAAACCACTATAGGATGCTGGTGCAACCTATTCCTGAGTACTGTTTGAGTGTTTGGAATCAGTACCAGGTTGAATAGAAGGAAGACACTGAACCAGTTCAGAGGAGGACTGCTAGATTTGTTACCGGTAGATTCGAACAAAACATAAGCATTACAGAGATGCTTTGGAAACTCGAATGGGAATCCCTGGAGTTAAGTTGGCTTTCCTTTTGGGAAGCACTATTAAAAAAATTTAGAGAACCAGTATTTGAAGCTGACTGCCAAACGATATAGATGGCTGGCATCTGCCATTGCCATTAGTTTTTGGTGTTTAGTTGTGATGTCACTGTCTTGTATTTCTGTGAGCATTAGGTGTCCTTTGGCAAACAGCTGCAACAGCAGAGCAATTTTTTTATTTTGCTCCTTCCATAATAGTGTTGTCATGATTGCAGAATTGCAAAAATGCTGCCTGCTACTTATAATTTACATTCCCATATTCACACAGAATCACCAGTGTCTGAATATGTGGTGGTAATCTAGTTAATGAAAGTGTTCAAACGGTCTTGTCTGGCAAGTTTATTGGGCCTATCAGGTCATGAAAGAGTCTCCAAAACTGTGAAGGTATTCCACTGCCAATTTTTTTTCATTTATCGCTTGCTGCAGCTGCTGATCCAGTGACTGAATTAATTGTTGGTGCAAAGTCACTCTTGCCTTATCAAATTTCTAAATTTGCTGGTGGCAAGTGGTGATTTATGAGAGCAGTTTTAGAAGTTCATGGAATCACCACCAGATATCAGCACTAGCTTGTAGAGGTTCCCATGTAATAATACATCATCCTTTAAGTGTAAACACTTGACCTGTCAGTGCACTGGGTAGAGAGATCTGTGGTGTGGATGTCTCTCTGTTGTTGTTCCTATGTAGTGATTAGTGAAGTTTGAAAAAATCAAGATTGAAGAAGTGATTAAGTCCGTTGTAAAGAAAGGTATGAAAGCAAAGGAAATTCTTGCCACTTTTCAGAACAAAATGGGAGCCTTTGCTCCTTTGTATTCAACTGTTGTCAAGTAGATAAATGATTTTAAATTTGATCAGGATGGCTTAGATGATGATCTATGTAGTGGTCAGCAAGAAGTACCACTACTGCAGAAATTGTTGCAAAAGTCCATAAGATGCTCATGAAGGATTGCCAACTGAAAATGCAAGAAATTGATAAAGCTCTACAGATGTCATCATCCCATCTGAATAGGCACACAATGTTTTAAGAGTGGAACTGGATATGAGAAAATTATCTGTTAGATGTGTGCCACAGCTCTTAACACAGGATCAGAAATCTGAACAATGTTTGATCTGTTTTGAAAGGAACCAAGAAGACTTTTTGCACCAGTTTGTGACCACAGATGGAACTTGGGTCCACTACTATGCCTCGGAGACAAAACAACAATTAACACACTGGAAATGTGTTGATTCATGACTACTGAAGAAAGCAAGGTAAATATCATTGGCCTGAAAGGTCATGACATCAGTTTTCTGGGTTTTGAAAAGTATTCTCCTGTCAGATTATCTGGAGACAGATTATCTTCCCATTGGTCAAAAATTATGAGAGAATACTATGATAACCTCCTGGACCAACTATAGCAAAATATACATGACAAAAGCCCAGGTTTTGTAAGGAAGACAGTCATTTTTCGTCAAGACAGTGTGTGCCCACGTGCAAGTGTCATTGCCATGGCATAAATACATGAACTGAGATACGAACTGTTGTCACACCAACCTTAATTCATCTCCTTTGGTTCCAAAAGACTTCCATCTCTTCCCCAAGCTCAATATTTTCTTCTGTGGATGGAGATTATCTTCAAATGAAGAACTGATAGCCAAAGTTGATAGGTATTTTGCAGGCCTGCAGGAGTCTAGGTTTTGAAATGGGATAAAGGCACTGGAACATCACTGAATGAAGTACATTAATGTACAGGGAGACTACAATGAAAAATAAATAAGTTGCACTGATGTAAGTTCTTTCTTCCATTCTGGAAACTTTTCAAACTACCCTTGTACCACACCATTAATAATATAAGCATATTCACTGAAATTTCTGAGTAGTGCAGAAAACTTCAAATCATCCTGCACTTCCACTGGTGCAGATGCACTAATAAAATTATGTCAAGTGATGCTGCACAGGTCTTTATGTCCAGGAAACACAAAAGTAAACACTGACCTGAGGTTGTAGGACAAGATCTGAATAATTTTTTAAGTCAATGAGAGGATCAAACTGTGCCAAACACTTTCAGCGTGAGGGCTGGCCAGAAATTCTGCACATGTGTGGAGATGCTGCACATGTGAAACTTCCTGGTCACACTTTGCACACTTAGCAGTTGTGTAAACAGGGAAATGGAACTCATTTAGTATATGTCTCTAATCACAGACGTCACTGCTTCACTTTAACCACAATCTGGGATACACTGTACCTGGAGCACTCTCATGCTCTTTTCACAGTGTGTAATGCAACCATGGGAAGGTATCATGTTATTCCATTGCCCAATCAATAAACATCATGGTTCTAAAACAAAACTTTAAAAAATGGAGCATAAATATATTGGATTGGTTGTATGCCCAGATTAATTATCAATATACGCTTCATGGCAGGGGTATCACACATCTCTCAATAATTAAAGGATAATTTTCAAGCATGTAAGTATATGCTGAACAACTGGTTTAATAACAAATTTTTCAGATGAGAATGTTTGCCTATGTAGCATGGAGGAGGATGAGGCATAGTTACTAAATAACAATTTTAAATTATAATAAAGAAAAAATTCGGAAACATGTTATCACTGATGATGAGAAATGATGAAGTTAATATCAAGCACAAGCACAAACACACCACACATTGACAAATGCAAGCACTTGCCAAGATTTTTGTCACTAATGCTAGACTAACACCTTTATTTTACATTTTAATTATGGAGAAAAATCTTTCACACACATGACTAGATCCAAATATGAACATAATTCTCACAGTTCTATGATGCATGTGTGAAAATTCTTGCTGTGGAAAGTTTTACTAGAATTCTTTTGTACTGGGTACTGCAAAGAACTGGTGCTTCACCTGTGTACTGCACTGCAGATTGGTTAATTCCATATGTAGATGATTTGGAGCGTCTTCAAATGATTCTGAAAACAGCTGTGCAAAACATAAAATGGTAGGAGACACACTCATAACATCTACAAATCATGCTCAAAATTGCTCCTTAATTTTGACAATTATTGACATGTATTCTTGATATCAAGCACTTTCATGGACCAAATTAAAGGTAGGGAAAAGTGCAGTGTTGTGAGACAATAATTGGCTCTTCCAGACAGTAAGCTGCCATTCAAAAGCATTTACTTTTTCTGATATATCAGAAATTAAATTACTTTCACCTTGCAAAATGACATTCAGGCTGTTCATGTGAGACATAATATCAATGAGAAATGCTAGGTCTGACATACAGCAAGGATCTATTAATTTGGTTTTCTTTCCCTTCCTATGTAAGAAATGTACATGGCCAATCATAAATCAAAAAAATCTTCTCAACATTTTACCTTGACTGAGACAGCATACTTCAATATAGTAAGATATGTCACTATATTCCTCTCCTAATTCCTCCAAGAACTGTTGAAACTCACAATGTGTAAGCCCAGGTGTTTTCAGATAGCTTACTTAACTGATTTTGCTCTATGTAGAATGCAGTGAATTCCAGACAATGTCTCTTCTGTACGTTCTAGCTTTTTGTGCATCAGTGCTGTGAGTCCATTCTGATGGCCTTGCATTGCCAATGCTCCATCTGTGGTCATTGAGATTAACCATTTCCAATCCATACCAACACCATCAATCACTTGCTTGACTGCTTGGGGTAAATCTACGTCTGTTGTAGGTCCTTTCAAAGCCACTAAGTCCAAAACATCCTCTGTTACACACAGATCATTATCAATACCTTGTATGTATATCACCACCTGAGCAGTATCTGTATGATCTGTTGCTTCATCCAATGCAACAGAAAAAGCAACAAAGTTCCTAGCCTTATTTATTAACTGCCTGTGCACATCATCAGCCATAACATTTATATGTCATGTCACTGTTTGTTTGTAATGGACAATTTCTTGAAACCTGTGAATGATTATGGGACACAAAAGTTTTGTAGCCTTAATGACACAGTGTTTTACAAACTCCTCTTCAGAAAACTGTTTCCTGGATGTAATTTTGAAACTTGCTGGCAACAGATGTCCTGTGATTGTCATTCTGAAAAATTGAAAACAGTACATTGTACAGTAATAAGTAATGAAGAGTTCAAAAGGTATCAACTGTTATGACTTAGATTTCAAACCTGTCGATGTGCCTCATCCATTTTCATAAGCACACTTAATTTAGCTTGCTGTTCTTCACTGTTCAGGGTACTACACTCATCTTTATGAAATGACTTGTAGTATATTTTGATCATGAACTTGTGCTGGCCACCTATTATTCAGCAACACAGTAAAAACTGCAAGTTTTCATCTACTGCTGTAAGGAAGAATTGCAGTTCCCAGTTGTGTTTAAATGACTGAGAACACAGATCTCCCGTTCTTTGCTTTTATGCAGTACTTGCCATTTCTCAGTATGTCTCACATAAGGCTACAGTTGCCAGAGGGAAGCAAGACTGGGTTGTGCTTTGGTCCACCTGGTTCCATGTAAGCAAGAAGCAGAACCATCACCACTCATTTGCTATATGTGTCTAGTCACAGATATTGTCGTTCCGCATTGCCTGCTGGCTGAGATGTGCACAACTGTGCCACACTTCCACACCTTTGCACAATGTGCAGCATTTGGCTGGCCCTGGTCTATGCAAATGTTCCATATTATTGACACTATGAAAATTGTTGCAGTTTGTCATTTCCACTTTTCATCACATTCATTGTCTGTGCAGATTTCTTAAAAACACTTGGAGAACCACAATTAAAGTCAGCATGCTGAGAAAATTGCCATAGTATATGTTGCTCCTTGTAACTTGTCATTGTTGCTGCAAAGCACTCCTTTATTTATCTTGAATTTTGCCAAAAAATCTTGGTTTGCTTGTCACAGACACACTGTGGGAATTCCAGGTGGGTAGAAGTAATGACACATGAGCAGACTGCAGAATAAGATAGAATGTATGTTATGTGTAATATTGCTCAGAACATGCACAGTATATTGACATGATTGAAAAGCAAAGAACAGACTAATGCAAGCAGCAATCCAATCATACAACTTCACTCAAAGAAAATCTCTGACAATGGTAATTGCATACAACAGATTGTCACTTGAAATTGAAGTCCCCACACACACCTATCATGTTTGTGATTCATTATTTAGTGTTGTACGTAAAAATTGTATATTATGTACCAGTTGATGCTAAAAACACTGTGTCATTAACAAATGTATTATGCTTAATGGTTAGTAACAACATTTTTATACGTTTATAATTAGCTGAAACAAAATTGTCAAATATTGAAGAAATATTAATTCCACTTTGAGGCAAAATTATCATTTTGGGAGTTCCAGAATACTGGAATGGATATAACAAGACTGTTTAGTAATGCATAACATAAAGTATATAGAGTTACTTGCCGAACCAAAAAATGTAATTCTTGTGTGAGAAACATGTGTAAATGTTAGTAACAGAACTACTCCATCTGAACAGCCCTTGTAAGGTCCAACGATACTGAATGACTGGTGTGTCATCCTCTCACCATAGGCATCGCTGTATGTGAACATGGTGTGCAAGTGGTCAACACACTGTTCTCCCAGCTAATTTCAGTTTTTGTTACTGGAGCCGCTACTTCTCAATCAAGTAGCTCTTCAGTTGGCCTCACAAGGGCTGAGTGTACACTGCTTGTCAACAGCAGTTGCAGACATGGACAGTGATCCACTCAAGTTCTAGCCTAGCCTGATAGTGCTTAACTTTGGTGATCTGATGGGAACCAGTGTTTCCACTGTTGCAAGGCCTTTGCTAAAAATTGAAATAATTATGCTGTTTTGTAGAAAGTTAGATTTTTGAACTAATTGTTTACAATTGATATTTTTATGAAATTTTGTTTGAATGCAAATAATTATTTAAGAAAACAAACTGTGTTAAACATGTTCCTCATGACTGGAAAACATACTTTTACACTGAAGTTTTTGTGAGAATGTAATTTTTCATGACATCTTTGCCAACATCTAATAATGAGTTTGGTGTCATGGATTATTACATTTCTACATGAAGGCTGGTGCAAAGTCAAGCAGGGCGTGTGTTATCGTTGTTGCTCAGATATTTGTTGTATTTCATACAGATTGTAATATCGAATATTGGATTTGAGTTAATCAACTAAATGGGATCAATGATAGTGTCAACTAAATTGAATCAACGATAGTGAAAAATTGTGAATTTAGCTGCTGCATCAGGAAAGAATGTATTGGAAGAATGTAGACAAACACATCAGGTTATTATTTATGATCAATGAGCCCTGGACTAGATTATTTTATGTGGAAGATAAGTATTAATGAATCAAACAATGGAAAATCCAGGCTGGAATGTAACAATATTATAATAAGTGTTAATGATATTTTTGCTCTGACAATATCTGATTAACCGGTTGCATCTGGTGATACTTTTGAGTTGATATATCAACAAAATCATCAGCTAAATGGTACTATAATCTGGCAAAAGTAAGATTTTTATGTTGAAATAATCAGATAGCTACATTTGAATAAAACACACACATGCATATGAATCAGTTCTAAAACACAAGTTCCAAATATATGTAGTATAGCCTATTTGTGGCTTTACATTGTATATTATGGTTTTGAGTCTTCTATTTAAAAAACACAAGAAGAGATTGTCACATGAAGAATACTTTTAATAACTGTCTTCTAATAAACTTTTGCATGATGTTTTATTTTTAACTCACTGTTCATTGACCATATATCCTTCACCACTCTTAACAACATTTTCAGCATAGATTTATAACAACATGACAAGTTGTGATGTAGGCTTGTAATACTATAGTAGCCTTTTTTCTAAATTACCTTAAATTAGGGTCTAAACGAGGGCGATGTACTTGAGGACAATATTATGGAAATGGAAGAGGATGTAGATGAAGATGAAATGGGAGATACGATACTGCGTGAAGAGTTTGACAGAGCACTGAGAGACCTGAGTCGAAACAAGGCCCCGGGAGTAGACAACGTTCCATTAGAACTACTGATGGCCTTGGGAGAGCCTGTCCTGACAAAACTCTACCATCTGGTGAGCAAGATGTATGAGACAGGTGAAATACCCTCAGACTTCAAGAAGAATATAATAATTCCAATTCGAAAGAAAGCAGGTGTTGACAGATGTGAAAATTACCGAACTATTAGTTTAAAAAGTCACAGCTGCAAAATACTAACGCGAATTCTTTACAGACGAATGGAAAAACTGGTAGAAGCCAACCTCGGGGAAGATCAGTTTGGATTCCATAGAAATATTGGAACACGTGAGGAAATACTGACCTTACGACTTATCTTAGAAGAAAGATTAAGGAAAGGCAAACCTATGTTTCTAGCATTTGTAGACTTAGAGAAAGCTTTTGACAATGTTGACTGGAACATTCTCTTTCAAATTCTAAAGGTGGCAGGGGTAAAATACAGGGAGCACAAGGCTATTTACAATTTGTACAGAAACCAGGTGGCAGTTATAAGAGTCGAGGGGCATGAAAGGGAAGCAGTGGTTGGGAAGGGTATGAGACAGGGTTGTAGCCTCTCCCCAATGTTATTCAATCTGTATATTGAGGAAGCAGTAAAGGAAACAAAAGAAAAATTCGGAGTAGGTATTAAAGTCCATAGAGAAGAAATAAAAATTTTGAGGTTCGCCGATGACATTGTAATTCTATCAGAGACAGCAAAGGACTTGGAAGAGCAGTTGAACGGAATGGACAGTGTCTTGAAAGGAGGACATAAGATGAACATCAACAAAAGCAAAACGAGGATAATGGAATGTAGACGAATTAAGTCGGGTGATGCTGAGGGAATTAGATTAGTAAATGAGACACTTAAAGTAGTAAAGGAGTTTTGCTATTTGGGGAGCAAAATAATTGATGATGGTCAAAGTAGAGAAGATATAAAATGTAGACTGGCAATGGCAAGGAAAGCGTTTCTGAAGAAGAGAAATTTGTTAACATCGAGTATAGATTTGAGTGTCAGGAAGACGTTTCTGAAAGTATTTGTATGGAATGTAGCCATGTATGGAAGTGAAACGTGGACGATAAATAGTTTGGACAATAAGAGAATAGAAGCTTTCAAAATGTGGTGCTACAGAAGAATGCTGAAGATTAGATGGGTAGATCACATAACTAATGATGAAGTATTGAATAGAATTGGGGAGAAGAGGAGTATGTGGCACAACTTGACAAAAAGAAGGGACCGGTTAGTAGGACATGTTCTGAGGCATCAAGGGATCACAAATTTAGCATTGGAGGGCAGCGTGGAGGGTAAAAATCATAGAGGGAGACCAAGAGATGAATACACTAAGCAGATTCAGAAGGATGTGGGTTGCAGTAAGTACTGGGAGATGAAGAAGCTTGCACAGGATAGGGTAGCATGGAGAGCTGCATCAAACCAGTCTCAGGACTGAAGACAACAACAACAACAACAACAATACCTGGACAACCTGCCTCTCCATAGATGGAATGATGCAACATAGTAAACAATTATATAAAAGTGATCTGTGGCTCTACAACTAATCTCTGTTGAAACAAATGATTCTAGTATCTTTGGAGAGGGATCTTATCTCCCTCACCCTCTTCTGTCTGCACTCCCAATGTCCTTGCATGCTTTTGTTGGAGATGCAGCATTTTAATATACAAATTCTATAACAGTGCATTAGTTAAACTCTGAAATGTTCTTATTTAAAGTGTATTATACTCCATCTACTTTGTCCTAACCTGTATTTATGTGTTTCAGCATTAATTTGGGGCGAGATAATGTGGAAGTCTTGATAAGTTGATGCAACTGATTGGTCACCATTGTAGCAGCCTATATGAAATTTTGCATGAACAACCATAGAAAATTTCTTCATTGTCCATTCATGGTTTACAAAATCTGATTGCAATTTGTTGTATGCATTTTTATGCATGCCAGCATCAGTGATTCAAACCTATATCACTGATACATGGTCTGGTATCATCCTATTATTAACTGACATCCAAAACCAGCTTTGTGGATTCTGAACTATGATTTTTATTTCTTTTATTTTCTTTATCAAAATGTCTCATCTTTCATCATAATGTTTCAGCTCTCATCAGTTCCATTAGTAAACATTTTTAATTATTAACTCTGAACTAGAGCAGAAATATTATAATACTCCAATCATGCAGATGGATTTTAAGATCCACATCGGCAGTGATGTACCTCCGGCCTTGCATCACATTACAACTGCCATATTTAAACAGTAGACACTGTAACAACAGCTTAGTGAAGTACATGTTTAATGCAAATGTAACCTATGAGGTCAATTATGATAGCTCTATGTGGATGGCAATATAAATTTTACTCATTACAATTTCTAAGAGCTCTGCCTCTCAGTGTCAATAACAAAATGTATTGTGAATACTCTGTAGTTTTCTCATCTTATGAGAAATATTATATATCATTTTGCCACAATTTGTAATGACATTTAGCAACTCTGTTCTTGTAGTATTGCCTATGTCACCTACAGATGTGAAGCTGCCAAGAAAAATATGAAGCTTGCCTCAACTGCATCAAAACCATCTGCATCCCTTTATCAGTGGTGGATTATACCCAGCCCTGAATATGATTGTGGTACAATGGAAAAAATAGCAGGCCACATTATTCATGAATGACCAATAAGAAAGTTTCAAGGAGACTGATAGAACTTCATTATGGCCTCTCCAAAGTGTACTACATAGTTAAGCTCCCTGGACATAGACCTAGAATGTAATTGTGAAATTAATAAGGTCTGTACATGTTCACTTGCTATGTATACTTGTTTGTTAATATTTTTGTATGTTTTTATACCTTATTTTTCTGTTTACATGCACTATATTTTTCTGTACCATCATTACTAGTTAAATAAAATAATTGTGAATGTTCAGTTATTCTTACCTGTTTGATTTTCCATGAGCGATCTTTGCACACTGTTGGCATTGTAAACATCAAACCTGGAGGAACATCATAAGAGCCGTCTGAGAACACAGCCATTGACACAGCCTTATCTGGTTCTGTGCCATGCCACAAATCATGTATATGTTTTATAATTGCTGTTGATTGACTGAGGTTAAAACGTGCTGGCTTTGAACCTCTTTGTAGGTTTTGTTGTTTCACCATCTGCTGTAAAGAATGCAGAAAACATTGATATAGCAAACGAAACTTTGCTGCAATTAACATGACATGAATAACATGTCACAATGAATATTGCAATGACAATGATACTATGACCTGCAGTGATGTGAAGATGATAAACAAGCTAGCACAGAAGCTACAAACTAAGCATGGCTAGGACCTGACAAAAGCAAAAGCTGATTTGATGTTATCCATCAGTCCAAATGAGCTGAAACAAATTGAGACATGCACCACATCACATCACATATAGCTTAAACTAGAATCTATTTCTGCATCAAAAGGACCTGTTCAACAGCAGCACAGCTTAAATATGTTACACTTCATGAAATACAAGATGGAAATAAAACATAAAACATAAAACATAAAACAAATAGTGGGAAAAGCAGGCGCCAGGTTGAGATTCATAGGAAGAATTCTAAGAAAATGTGACTCATCGACGAAAGAAGTAGCTTACAAAACGCTTGTTCGTCCGATTCTTGAGTATTGCTCATCAGTATGGGACCCTTACCAGGTTGGATTAATAGAAGAGATAGACATGATCCAGCGAAAAGCAGCGCGATTCGTCATGGGGACATTTAGTCAGCGCGAGAGCGTTACGGAGATGCTGAACAAGCTCCAGTGGCGGACACTTCAAGAAAGGCGTTACGCAATACGGAGAGGTTTATTATCGAAATTACGAGAGAGCACATTCCGGGAAGAGATGGGCAACATATTGCTACCGCCCACATATATCTCGCGTAATGATCACAACGAAAAGATCCGAGAAATTAGAGCAAATACGGAGACTTACAAGCAGTCGTTCTTTCCACGCACAATTCGTGAATGGAACAGGGAAGGGGAGATCAGATAGTGGTACAATAAGTACCCTCCGCCACACACCGTAAGGTGGCTCGCGGAGTATAGATGTAGATGTAGTAGATGTAGAAATGTCATGATGCATCACATTTCTGAATACTTTAATACTATGAATAAGTTACAAGCAATAGATGCCAAGATTGATGGTGATCTTTTGTTAATAAAGTTGTTTTGCAGTCTTCCACATGGTTATGGTGGTTTTTAGGACTTCAACTGAGTCTCATGGCAATTGACTAGATGCCAATGTTCTAAAACTAAAATTCTTGGGAGAAAACAATGGAATCATTCAGACCACAATGAAACTGTGAATGCTACAATGTTTGTTAACTTGAGTGAATAGTTTGTACTATGAATGAGAATGACAAATATGAGACAAAAATCAAACCAAAACCAGAAAAAGTGTAGCTCTTGTAATAAAAAGAAAATAAAGAGTCGATGAGTGGTTTTTCATGAAGAAACAACGAATGAGCCATGAACAGTGCCAATAAACACATTCTCCAAACACATTCTCATAAACAACAAAATCACAAGTACATTTTAAGTTTGCAGTCGATGACATTATTCAAGTACAGAATACAGGTGACATCTGCTTCTACCTTCATACACTGCAAACCACTGTGGGGTGCATGGCTGAGGGTACTTCCCACTGCACCAGTTATTATAGCTTCTTCCCACTCCAATCATGAAAAAAATGCAGGAAGAATGATTGTTTAAACACCTCTGTGCATGTAGTTATTAGTCTAATGTTGTCTTCACAATCTCCATGGAACTGATATGTAAGGGGGGAGAGGAGGGAGGAGTAGTATATTCATAAGTTCATCATTTAAAGCTGGGTCTTGAAACTTTGTAGGCAGGTAGTCTTAGTATAGCTTCTGTCTATCTTCAAGTGTCTGCCAATTTAGACTCTTCAACACATCCATGATGCTCTCCCACTGGTCAAACAAAATTCTCAACTGTTGTGCTGCTCTTCTCTGTATAAGTTCAATATCCTTTGTTAGTCCTATTTGATGTGGACCCCACAAACTTGATCAGTATTCTACAATAGGTCACACAATTTTTTTAAGCAATCTCCATTGTATTTTGACTACATTTCTGTAGTGTATTACCAAAGAACCAAAGTCTGCCACTTGCTTTATATACAACTGAGACTATGTAATTGTTCAATTTCATATCCCCCAACTTGCTATACCCAAATATTGGTACAACTTAACTGGTTCTGAATCATTGATACTGTAGTCATAGGATACTACAGTTTTTTGTTTAGTGAAGTGCATAATTTTATGTTTCTAAAAATTCACAGTAATTTGTCAATCTTTGCACCTCATTGAAAACCCAGCAAGATACAGCTGAATCCTTTGCAGTTTTTTCACACAATCCTTTATTTTAGATAACATCACCATCTGTGAAAAATCTGAGGTTACTATTAGCATTGTCTCCATGGCCAGTAATACACAACATGCCGCACGAAACATGCTGGCAGTTCCATAATGCTGAAAAATGCTTTGTATGTGGCAGATCTTGGAAGCAACCTGTTTCAATAATTTGTTTTATATCATTCAAAAGCATGTGCCAATACAGAAAAAGACTGAAAAATGTAGTAGTCTCTGTTTTTTAGAAGTTTCTTTCAGAGCCATTTTCACTATTAGGCAAGACTAGGTGGCCGCCTAGGGCAGCAAAATTTTAGGGGCGGAAAACGCCAGAAAAAATTAATTTCAAATCAGTCAATGAAAAAATTGAGAAAATGAGGAGAAAAAATGAAAAAGAGGAAAAATTAAAATACCAAATGTTATCAAATGTATACAGAACAGTTACTTAATAACTCTTTACTTACTCTGATGAAAGTGGATGATGAAAAAGATGAGATTTATTCCTATTTCTAAAAATATTTCAATTAGAACAGAAACATAATAACAAGACAATTATCCAGATGAACTAGTCTGATGCTTTGGCCTGTCTCTCATCAGGATAGTATAATTTCTAAATTCAAGGATAAATTCATACATTCGATAATATAGTTCCACATCTTTATTAGTCCATTTTCTTGCAATTAAATAAGTAATTGATGCCAAATTTGGTGGTGCTGGTATATTCAATTGAGTTATAGTTTAAAATGTTGAGCACATTCTTCCTATTTCAATTATTTTGGAAATTTCAAAAACATAGGACAAAAAATGAGAAACTGAAGGCATCTGTTTTCCGTTTTAAAGGAACTGAGTTCAAAGCGTGGAAACTGAGGACTGTCCCCAGAAAATGAGGGCATCTGGTCACCTTAGGAGATTTGCATTGTTGTCCCATTGGATTTTGATTGCACGGGGGGTGGGGGGGGGGGGGGGATGGTTGGGAGAGAGGGGGATGGAGGCATATCGTGGAGACTGAGGGTAGTAAAAAAGAGGGGGCATCATGTTTCATTTCTTGCCTAAGGTGGCAAAACACCTAGCAACAGCCCTGGTTTTTTTAGCATGACTGTATATCGTGGTGAGGTCCTCCCATCATTAACTGTTCCACTAGGTACATGGTCAACTATTCTTTTAAAGATGAAGCTTAGTTCCTGCACATGCTCCAGTGTGAAGATAAATGCTTCAAGTTCCTGTTTGAGATTTGATACTATTGCCTCTTTATCTAGTTTGTTGAATATACAAAGCTTCCTACAATTTTTTTAGTTGCCCTTTGTGCATTGATAACCATTACTGTTGCAATAGCATAATGGTCATTCATATTTGTATCAAAGTAGACATCCTCAGAGAGATTGGGTCTGTTGGTTGTGGTTTGATCCAACATATTTCCATCATGAGGGGATTTCGGAACTATCTGTTGCAGGGAACTTATGTACTAATTAACTAGGTTTTTTACCAACATTTTTATTGCACCAGGGGAGGGGATGACTGCTGATGATCACAAAGATCCCATTATTGTTTATGCCTACCCTTGATACTAACTCTTTCCCAGACAGCCTTGTGTGCAGCTATCCTTTTGATATACACTTGAATTTTCCCCAAAAATTTCACCATTATCAACTTTTAGTTTAAAGCAGTTTTCTGAACACAGTATTATGTGGGCTCCAGTGCTTTTTAGGAGCTCTTTAAAGTATGACACTTTATTCGAAATGCTTCAATATCTAACTGCTAGGAGTTTAATATTCTTTCATGTTGGAGGCATTTCTTTGTAACTTAAATTAAAACTTCTGACTCTCCTACATTATTGTTATCTCGACTGGTGCAATACACCCTTGTTACAGCAGAAAACTAAATGTAACACAGGCTGTCAGTTATGATGCATAGTACAGTAACTGTAACTCACAAATGAAGATTTACTATAAAATACGTTAATTATAACACTAGTAACTCCTGAAAATTCTCAAAAATACGTTTATTCTCACAGATAAACAGACAAATATGGAGCAAACTTTCTTTTTGTTTAACAAAGATATTACTGCTAAAATGTATTAGGCACAAACACTTGTAAACAACTGAAAATGTCAAAGCATGCTGCAACAAAATGGTTTCAAAGTGGTTTGCTGCATTTTGTTTGAATCAGGACTATCATCATTATTTTTAGCTGAAGCCATCAACATAGTAAACTACATCAAAATCATTGCTTGGTATGCCTCATCGTTGTGCATTTGGTGACAATTTTCTCTTGTTAGAAAAGACTGTGATGAAGAGTATGGGTTTTAGTGCTGTAGGACTGCCAAATCCAATGATGCACACTATACCACATGTAATAAACACTATTTTATTACTTGGAAGCACACATATACAGTTAGATACATTCTTGATCTCTCTCCATGTGTGTAAACTTTCGCGTGCGGACACAGACTGGTGCAAAGAGCTTTGCAAAACAAAGATACTACATGCAACTTGTTCGATAGTTGCCACAAGAGGAAATTCAGTTGTAATGGACAGTAAGGAATATGTGTAGGCTATTCTGACAGCGCCACTTCTGGACAGAAAGTGAGCGTGGGTTCTGCATATCAAGAGATGTGAAGTTCATTCACCATGACAGTTGTGAACACAAGTAGACTTTTGTGGATTTCAATGAATGCAACATGGCTCAACATCAGTAAATATGTCTCATACTGAACTCTGTAGAAAGATACTCGTGGGGTCTTCTACACATCTGACAATGAACCCTTCTATGTTCTGTCTACATGTGACAAGTGGCTTTGAAGTATCACAACAGAATGTGGGTGCAGTAGACTGAAAATATTGTAATCTGCAGAAGAGGGAGCCAACCAAGATGCACAGACCCATAAACAATGCAAGCCAGTAATCAGTCTATGACAACAATTTGTTTTGTGATCAGGTGCAGAATGAAGAGTGAAGTCACCGAGTAATGACTGCCTTCCTCGCAACCAAAATAATTTTCTGAAAAGCATTAACATTTTTGTGTACATCAATTTCCACAGTTCTCAGGTAACTTTTGGACAACAAAACAGCATGAAAACTAAGAATCTTGAAAAGTGATGATTTCTAAAAAAATTACAAGTTATCATAGAATGCAGCTTTCACAGCTGGTATTTACATTATTGCTGATATTTGCTTTATTGATATGTGGCCATGGTGCAAGGCACAATTTTTTTCCTAATATTTTGTCTTCCAAGGCTGAAGACATCATCAGAGACTTTAATGACTCAGGAAACTGTTACAGACAAGTAGAGGTGAAAGCAGATAAAATTCTAGGAATTCATGTAGACTCTAAGTTAACGTGGGAAACACACATCAACCATACCTCCACAAAATTGTCTCAAGTTACATATTTAACGTGGAAACTGAGGAGCCTGGTGACAAAACAATATTTAAGAGTTATTTATTTTGGACTCTTTCAGTCACATATAGAGCATGGACTGCTGATATGGGGACACTCTCTTCACATCACTGAAGTTCTAAAAATTCAGAAGAAAGTGATAAGGGCAATGAGCAATTCTGGTAGATCAGAGCACTGCCAGTCGCTGTTAATTCAGCTGAAAATATTAACAGTTACTAATCTTTATATATATGCCTCAGCATTGGATGCAAAAAACAATATAGCAGATTTTGAAATGAGGGAAAACATACACCACCATAATACCAGAGGCAAAACAAAATTAGACATACCACATTATGTGATGTCACTGAATGTATTTATCTTACGTTATGGTGTATGTTATCATCTATGGGCACTATTTGCAATGTTCATTTAGCTTTAAGGTACTATTCAAGGAAAATGTTATATGATATATGTGGTGTCACCGCCAGAGACCACACTTGCCTAGATGGTAGTTTTTAAATCGGCCATGGTCCGGTAGTACACGCCGGACCCGCGTGTCACCACTATCAGTGATTGCAGACCAAGTGCCGCCACACGGCAGGTCTAGAGAGACTTCCTAGCACTTGCCCCAGTTGTACAACCAACTTTGTTAGCGATGGTTCACTGCCTACTTACTTTCTCATTTGCCGAGATGACAGTTTAGCATAGCCTTCAGCTACGTCATTTGCTACTACCTAGCAAGGTGCCATTATCAGTTACTATTGATATTGTGAATCATGTACCATCAAGACCGACGTTCATCATTAATGGATTAAAGTTAAGTATTCCACCAGCTATGTCTGTTTTTCTAAAGTCTAATTTCCTTGTCCTGTTCCACACCTCACGCCAGCCTGCGTGAGCTAAAACGTGTGCCTTTTGGCCTCGTCTAGTAACACAGTGTTGGCTGTCCTGCCAACCACAACATTGGCGACGAGGCAAAACCGTGTTCTTATTGATATTGCCCTGATTTACTTGTGTAATGGCTTCACCACAATCTCCAGATGTACTGTCCGAATTTTATCGCTTACAGAAACAGCAGGCGCAGGCCTTACAGGATGCCCTTGGACAGCTCGTCCAGGGTCAACGTGTGACGCAAAACGATGCGGCAGCAGCCGCTCCACTGCTAACGCAGCCACAACACACAGTTGCACCAACTTTTCGACCTTTTGATGCTGCACTGGAAAGCTGGACGGAGTGGTCACGCCAATTTGGATTCCATCTCGCCACCTTCAGAATTCAAGGTAACGAGCGGCAGCCTTTTTGTTATCATCAGTCGGCATGAACACGTACCGTGTGATAGTTGAATTATTTCCCCGACGTGACATAGCAACTCTGTCCTACGAAGAAATTTTGTCTGCATTAGATGCATATTTCAAAGAATCAGTCAATGTAGTTGTGAAACGGTATACCTTCTTTCGTACAAAACTAATCGGGAGTGGGTTGCAACCTTGCAAGGCCTTACTAGGGATTGTGCTTTTGAGTGTCAATGTGGACTCCCTTATTCAGATACTATGGTATGTGATGCAATTGCACAGAACGTTTCTGATGTTCGTATAAGGGAACAGATTTTGAAACTAGTCAATTCCTCCCTTCAACAAGTGATGGACATATTGGATCAGCAGGACACACTTGACTTTGCTCAGGAATCATTTGAAACTTCACCAGCCGTGTGTCAGGTTAACCGGCCCGCCGGGTGAGCTGCACGGAGCAGTAAACAGCCCTCACGCCCGGCCGCGACACTGCCGCCAGGCTCTCAGCCATGTGTGCCATGCCGGCAAGCAAATGCGGTGCTCAAATCCTGCCCGCAGTGCACTACTAGACATTCGCTTGAGAATTTCCCGTCACGCCAAGCTATTTGCTTTTATTGTAATAAAAAAGGACATGTTGAGAGTGTTGAAAAAGCTCAGATCGGAAGCTCAAAACCATTCCAGGCCCTTTGCCTCACTCCGGAATCGGAATCGAACCTAGGATACTCAGGCTCGCGAAACTTCGCCCATGAAAATTTGTGTAGTTCATTCCACTCGGCCCAGTGCCACTCTCTCTAACAGTGACTGTGTTCGTCCCACAAATAGTGTGCGTCGACATCGCCAGAACTCCCGTCAAGTCGCAAGTGATTTTGTACCAGTGTCAGTTCACATTGCACGAGACAGTCGCTCTTGTCGTCAGCAGGACAATAAGCTTTTTGTGACCTTGGACATTAACGGCAAATTGATACCATTCCAGCTCGATACCGGGGCTGCAGTTTGACTGATCAATCAAGACACTTACAAACTGCTGGGAACACCTCCGTTGCGTGCAGCAAATGTTAAGTTAACTAGCTATTCAGGTCAAGAGATCCCTGTATTAGGACAGTGCAGCCTTCTCGCAACATACAAAGGACAAACAAAACTTGTGTCATTTTACGTCCTTCGTTCTTCTTCTGCAGTCAACTTGTTTGGTTTCGATTTATTTCAGTTGTTTAATTTGTCTATAGTAAATCAGGTCCTACCAGTGAACCAGACTGTGCCTTCAAACAGTATTTCTCGTCTATGTGAAGAATTTGCAGACATTTTTGCACCGGGCCTCGGTTGCACTAAGAACTATAAAGCACATTTGGAACTGAAAGTAAACGCGCAACCAAAATTTTTCAGAGCACACAATGTTCCCCACACATTTCGTGATGAGGTCACAAAAACATTACATGATTTGGAATCACAAGGTGTAATTGAACTTGTGCAGGCTTCTCTCTGGGCATCACCCTTAGTAATTTTACCAAAACCTTCGGGAAAATTGAGACTTTGCGTGGACTTCAAGACAACAGTGAATCCACAACTAGTGATTGCAACTTTTCCTTTACCCCGCCCGGAAGACAAACTGTGCCCAGGCAAATATTTTTCTAAGTTGGACGTCGCAGATGCGTACTTGCGAATACCGGTGGATGAAGAATCCCAGCACGTTTTGGTGGTTAACACTCATTTTGGGTTATATCAATTCAAACGACTGCCATTCAGGTGTGCATCCGCCCCTGCATTGTTTCAGCAATATCTACAAACTGTTTGTGCGTCGGTCCCTACTGCAGCAAACTATCTGGACGATATTGTGATCTCCGGAAAGATGGAAGAAGAACATTTAGCCAATCTCAGAACATTATTTCAGGTCTTGCAACAAAATGGTCTTCACTTGCAGAAGGACAAATGTGTGTTTTTTGCTCGTGATGTGCCATACCTGGGACATGTACACCATGCCCAAGGCATACATCCCAGTCCCGAGCACCTCCGTGCCATACATGACTTGCCTTCGCCGCAGAATTTGAAGCAGCTACAGAGTGTGCTGGGAAAAATCTACTATTATCACCGATATGTTCCACATGCCTCTGCCATTTCATCTCTGCTTCATTGCTTACGCCGTAAAGGTGTTCCGTTCGTCTGGACGACGGAATGCGAACGCGCCTTTTGCCAGTTGAAATCGGCGTGCTTTCCAATACTTGCCTTACGCCATTCGATCCCCAGAAGCCCCTTTTGTTGATGGTGGATGCATCGGATTTTGGGAGCGGTGCTGTGCTTGCGCACAAAGATGGATCGCACGATCGCCCTATTGCCTTTGCGTCCAAATTGCTCTCGTCTGCACAAAGAAATTATTCACAGATCGAGGAAGAAGCATTGGCTCTCGTATTTGGTGTTACAAAGTTTCATGATTTCTTGTATGGTCGTCACTTTACCATCATCACAGACCACAAACCTTTGACATCACTTTTTCATCCGAACAAGCCTGTACCTCCACGTACAGTGCAGAAATTCATTCACTGGTCTATTTTCCTCTCGCAGTACCGCTACGATATCTTGTATCGGTCCACTGCTAAGCACGGAAATGCTGATGCATTGTCCCGTTTGCCTGTTGCTGAGGATAGACCATTTGATTCCTCTGAACTTGCTTGCATGTTCATTGATTCGGTAACGGATGACATGGTTGAATCGTTTCCGATTGATTTTCGTCGTGTAGCTATAGCCACAGCTGCCGACCCTGTCCTTGCTACCGTTCTGCATTTCGTTGCTACGCAATGGCCCTTGTCAAAGTCATGGATTGGGGATCCATTGGTTCGCCAATTTTTTGCTCACCAGGAGAGACTTTTTGTACAACGTGGTGTTTTGCTGTTGCATTCTGATAATTATCAGTCCAGGGTCGTGGTACCATGTTCGTTACAGTCCTCTGTCTTACAGCTTCTCCACCAAGGACATTGGGGTATAGTGACAACAAAACAACTTGCTCGTCAGCACTGTACTTGGTTCGGAATCGATGCCGTGATTACAAATATGTGCTCTTCTTGCATGATGTGTGTCGAACAACAATCAGCACCACCACGGAAATTCTTTGCATGGCCAAAAGCCACTTCCCCTTGGTAACGCTTACACATTGATTTTGCTGGTCCATTCTGGAATGCTCGATGGTTGGTTGTGGTAGATTCATTCAGTAATTTTCCTTTTGTTGTCCGGATGTCTTCCACAATGTCATCTGCCACCATCCAAGCGTTATCTGCTATCTTTTGCATTGAAGGTCTTCCACAGACTATTGTTTCTGACAATGGCCCACAATTCATGTCCGCAGAATTTCAGTCATTCTGTAAGGCCAATGGTATTTAACATCTGACGTCCGGACCATTTTCGCCACAGTCAAATGGTGCCGCTGAACGATTGGTCAGGACTTTCAAGTCACAGATGTTGAAGTTGAAAGAGTCGCATTCTCGGGAGGACGCGTTATTGCTCTTTTTGTCCTCGTATCGCTCTCAGCCCCGAGATGGTCGCTCGCTGGCTGAGTTGCTCCACGGTTGTCATCACCAAACCTTGATGTCTTTGCTACATCCACCACATCAGGTTCCTGTGCAGCGGCAGACACCTGCTTTTGCTCCAGGCGACGTTGCCTACTATCGTCACTATCAAGGTTCACGGCGCATTCTTCGCTGCCTCGGCCGCGCTATGTATCTGGTTTTGGGGTCTCTGGTGAGGTGCGTCGCCATCTCAATCAGCTGTGCCTCTGTCGTCACATGGGATCTGCCGCTCCCCGTCTGCTTTCAGCGACAGTGCTGTCCGGTCAGCGCGCTGGGGATCCATCTACTGGCTCGCCTCAGCCCCATGTGTTACCAACGCTGCCTTCCATTTTGCCCCATGGTGATGAGCCGCCACAGCCGCCTGTTCTCCCGCCGGCGACGCCCGCAGAGGACGCTTCTCTGCAGCCGCCGGGCGCCTCCCTGGGTCACGCGCCACCTATCACTGCTGGGACTAGTTGTCCTCCAACACGGAACTCTTGCCTGCTCCGGACCATGTGTCGTCTTCGCCCGTCGGGTGCCCCGGCCTGATGGAGGTCGACCCTTCGGCCCTCCTGTCTCTCTATGGGCGCATACACCACATGTTGGTGTGCACTCTGGAGCAGGTTTTCAGGCGTTTCCTAGCTCCCACAGTCCGAATGGCAGGGTGCCGGTGGCACAGCCTCGCCTGTTGTTAGGCTCCCCATCTCGTCACATACGTCAACATGGGGTCCTCCCCACGCCGGGCAGAAGCCTTATACCACAACCGTACACTGATTTGCAGGGGAGGAATGTGGTGTCACCGCCAGGCACCACACTTGCTAGGTGGTAGCCTTTAAATCGGCCGCGGTCCGGTAGTATACGTCCTACCCGCGTGTCGCCACAATCAGTGATTGCAGACCGAGTGCTGCCACACGGCAGGTCTAGAGAGACTTCCTAGCACTCACCCCAGTTGTACAGCCGACTTTGTTAGCGATGGTTCACTGCCTACTTACTTTCTCATTTGCCGAGACGATAGTTTAGCATAGCCTTCAGCTACGTCATTTACTACGACCTAGCAAGGCGCCATTATCAGTTACTATTGATATTGTGAATCATGTACCGTCAAGAGCGACGTTCATCATTAATGGATTAAAGTTAAGTATTCCACCAGCTACATCCGTTTTTCTAAAGTCTAATTTCCTTGTCCTGTTCCGGACCTCACGTCACATTGCGTGAGCTAAAACGCGTGCCTTTCGGCGTCCTCTAGTAACACGGTGTTGGCTCTCCTGCCAGCCACAACAATATACATGTAAATTGCCTATTCCACCTCAGGTGGTCAATGGTGAATAAAGAATATGAATTTGAATGTGAGCGAGATCAGCAAGCTGGATTATTTACTTGTAGCCATGCCTTGGTCTGTTTGTGACATCATCAGACCAGTAATTAAGAGTGTGGAGGTGCTGATGTACACTATGGAGCTTGTAGTGGGAAAGAATTGGCGTTGTTTGTTTTATTTAGCACTACAGAAGAAATTGAAGAAGCAGCAGAAAAGAAGAAAACCTCATGCTGATTTCGATATGTGAATGATACTTTCATTATATGACTTCATGGAGAAAAAGAACCCTCTGAATTTCTAAATTTTATGAATAATATTAGTTGTAATATGAAGTTCACTGTTGAAAAAAGAGAAAGACTCTCAGGTCTCATTTTTTGATGTAGAGGCACAAGAAAACCTGAGGGAATATTAGGGCATAAAGCCTACAGAAAGGCCACTCACAAGGACAGATGCCTTCACAGAAATTTCAATCACAAATCCAAGCAGAAAAAAGGAGTGATCAAAACATTGGTGGACCATGCTAAAAGAATGTGTGGACCACAATACTTGTATGATGAGCATGATTGGTCACTTGAGAATAGCCTTCAGAACAAATGGTTACTCTGAAAAAGAGATATAGGGGACTCCATCCTAAATCTCTAGTGCTACTGATCAAAGAACCAATAAAAGAGAAAGTTTTCTTTCAATTTCTAAAAACTGTCACAGATCACATCAGTAAAGTGCTCAGAAAACGTGGTATTGATACAACGTTTAAACCAACAGGAAAGGCACACAAATATCTGAACGTTGCCAAGAACCTACACCCGCTGATTGCCACAGCAGCAGTGTATGAAATGCCCTTACAGCTAAGTGTACCGAGGAAATACAAAAAGAAGGATTAACACCTGCCTTAAGGAACACTAGAGTAATTGCCACCTGGCCAAGATGGATAAATCAGCTGTAGCACATCATGCACTAGGACCAGTGAACCACCAAATTCATTTGTCTGACACTGCGACTTTAGCAAGATCTAATAATTGCTATTCTAGGAACTATTCTAGGATGCACAAAGAGACCATAGAAATTCAAAATTGTATAAACAATCTCAGTAGGAGAGAAGAAGGATTGAAATTAGATAAGTTGTGGACATTAGTGCTAAATATAACAAACAGCATCAACTATTTCCCAATACAAATGCCACAGCATATGTCAGCACAACACCCCAATCTTAAGCAGCAGTCTGATGATGTCATGAACCAAATGTTGTGTGGATACATATAAACAATTCACCTTTTTTTAGTTTGTTTAAGTCTGTAACAGTTTCTTGATCAACAGAGCCTCTTATGAAGTTCAAAACATTGCAAGACTAAACCTTAGGCAGAAAATTATGCCTTGGACCATGGGTGTATGCCTATAAATCAGATATATGGGTGTATGCCCATAAATAAGATATCAGCCATTACAATTTATGTTCAACACAGGATACTTTTCAATCACTTGCTAAATAGCTAATCACCTGCAGAGGACATTCCTTCTAAGAAAGGTGCCCATGCACTGACTGACCGTACATGCTGCCAATAGCAAATTCCACACAGTAAAGAAGTCCACAAGGAGAAGCAGCAAACCACACTAAGCTGCATAAGGTATGGCAGACATGGAATTCACCTCCACTGAACATGAATGGAAATAACTGAAAGAAACAGTGTTTCCCCCATTTTCACACTGGCTTAGCCCCAGTCTGCAGACCTGTATTCACAAACGTAGTGCTATGTGAAATTCTTATAATGCTGAGTATACACCTCAGTTTTATTTGTGTGAATTATGCTGTTACCAAAGTTGTGAGAATCTGTTGCTACTACCACTCTTAAATGAGTAGCATGACATATGTAATTGTCAAATTTTCAGACATATGCTTTTCAGGTTACAAATTACTCTGAGCATCAATTTCTTGGAAATTATATAAAAGCAATGAAATAAGTACTGATATTAACAAATTGCTAATGTTCTGTTATGATCTCTTATATATTTCATTGTTATTATTATTCAATCTCTTGGCTTATGTGACATGTTAAAAGTGTGGGTGACATTCAAGTTATATTCAAAAGAAGGCGGTGGAACTTCACTATGATACCACCCCACAACAAAACCTGGAACCATACTTGCATGATGTGAGCATCATATTTCTTGAAGAGATGTACACCAGATCAGCAACCAATGCCAAGTGTTAAACCATTGACTGATGGAGAAGGAACTTCAATACATTATGTCAGCTTCACATCAAATGCATCAGAGGTTGTGGTGATCAGATTTTTGCCATTCACTAATTATAAAATCTTAATTTTGGGCTTTATTGTGGCTTTTACACACTAAATATGGGATTGGGAGCACCAGCCACAAGAATGTAAGTAGATTGTCACAAACCTTTATTATAACAAACTGTGTTTTGGACCTCAATATTAATACTTTACATTCCAGCTTGTTTAATAGTCCAGAACATCAGTATCAGGACCATCATTGCCATGGCACAAAATGATGTGGTGCTAAGTTCTGTGTGAAATTTTATGATGCATAGGTAGTGTGATTTTCTTGAATGCCTCCGTAACAGTTGCTTAAATTCATCAATTGTCTGGTATTGTTGTTTCATGATGTGCTGCTTAATTATTCCCTCCAGAGAACTATCACATGATGTCAGATCTGGACTCCTCAGAGGCCACTCCATTGGTGCTGGCAGATGCACTGATCCTCTCCCTGTCCACCTGTCAAAGAAACATGACTCTATGAGGTGCCTACTGGACATTGCACTCCAGATCATAACAAGTGGAGGATTTTTCTCTAACTCTTCATAATAATATGGGCTTTTGTTGCTCCAGAAAAAATACTCCTTTCCCAACAAGACTGATAAAATGCACATTCATCTGAGAAGGAAACTATGCCATGCTGTGGGAGCCTCACAAACACATTGAGTAATCTTGAGCAAGCTTCATGTCTTTGCCAAATGTCGTTATCTCTCAACTTGTTTACAAATTTTGGCCTAAAAGATTTTTTCATTTGTGTCAGCATAGTTATTTTTGGAATTCCATGTTCAGCAGATGTTTTCCGCAGTGAGTTTATTGGAGATCTAGTCACATGATCTGCCACTGCTGCACATGTCAGTTGTCATGTTGATGGTTGACCTGTCCACTTTCCATCCAAAATAAATCCAGTTCTGAGGAGTTTCTGTTGCCATCACAGTATCATTTACTTTGGTGGAACTTCTTTATGGAATCATGCCCCAAAATCTTGTTGTACATCTCTTAAGGTTTTGCTAGTGTGCATACATTCCTGAACCCATGCACTTGCCAGAACATGTTCGTCCACACAGAAGATCCTCGTGTTCATCATCTGAAGAGAGAGAAAAGACATATGGAGTATATATATGAATTTACTGTATTTTAAAATTTTTGTTACTGAGAGACAAACTGCAGGCAGACTTTGATGTGGGTGTTGTGAGCAGTAGCACAAGTCATTTATCAGATGATGGTCGGGCTGCTGGCTGCACAGCTAAATATTCACTGTAGCTGGCTGTCAGCATCTCCCAGTGGTTGCATGAGGACTGTGAGTAGTGCGTGTCTTCAGAAACATAGATGGATGTCTGGCACTAGCAGCAGTCATGTAGAGAAGCTAAGTCTCATCAACGCCATCATCAAAGGCTCTGATCTGGCATCTCCAACTGAAGCTTCCACTACTATCACTGAGAAGTGTCTCTTTTGCAGTCTGGAAGGCCACCATCAGGACTATCTTTCTCTTAACATTCAGCAGAGCTCTCTCACTGGGTATCGCCATGCACTTTATTAGCCAGCTCATGTTCTTCTTTTGGCCAATCAAATTAATTTTGCAACATCCTCATTAACTATCTTGTACTAGCAACAATTTTCATGGCAGAAAGGCCACTCATAACTACTAAGAAAGATAATCCTAGATCATATGTGTTGATGTCTCATGCCCTATTGATGCACCTATTTGTCATGCTGCCACTAACTATTTTACACTGCCCACAGTTCCCACAGCAGAAATACCACACATAACTGCCAAGAAGATTATTCCTAGAAGGTGTGTCTTGATCCCCTGTGCCCTGTGGATGCATCCATAAGTCATCTCTGTTTTTATCTTTGTAAATGGCTGCTTCCACTACAGGTTGTCAATATGTGTTTAGGTCTGTGACTGCTCCATTACCTGCCCAGATATACAATATCAGCTGGGTGAACATCCTGGAATCATTGAGTGCGCTGCTCCAAAGGGTTTTCCTCACCCCTTTCTCAGGCAGCTATTGTATTGAGGTGGCAGGCAGAACATCTTGTCTGGCCTAGACACTAGAAGATCAACATCTATGATGTATTAAATGGGTCAGAACATCAAAAGTTGTTCAAATTGATATCAAACCACTAGTCATATGCCGTACTTAGTATATTGTTGACAGACCACCAAATACTAAAATAATTGACTGCAGTAGTGATGGTTTCTCCTTTCAGAGAGAAGTGAGAACAGCTGTACAATGCTTCAGCCAATGTCCTGGAACTGACTTTATGGAAATGTTTGCTCTGGTTGCAAGCATTATGTCATTCATGCTACTCATAGCTCTAACAGGACATCTTAATTCATATCTCACAGTTTCATGTAACCGCTGGATATCTAAATGGTGACACTGTAGCACAAGCATTCATGACAACCAGGCTTACATTTAAAACCTTAAAAAGAATGACAGAAGTTGAGAAAGAGAACCATATAATCAAGAACACAAGTGATAGACTCTAAATGTTGAAATCTGGTGATAAAGTACATGTAATTTGAGGAAAGCCGTTTATGAATTTCATCAGAAAGTTAAAAGTGGAATGCCAAGTTGGTTGGAACTCTAAAATTAATCAGATTGGATCCAGCAAATCGATATCTGTGTGTTTGTCAGGAGTCAAGAATGCAAGTGATACACTCTAAATGATGAAAACTGGTGATGAAGCATATGAAATACAAGAAAATCCATTTATGAATTTCATAAGAAAGTTGAAAGTGGCAACTTCAATGGAACTGTAAAATTCATCAGAATGCATCCAGCAAATCGATATCTGTGTGTTTGTCAAAAGTCAAGAAAAATGTATTGTCTACCTAGTTATATATGTGGTTGACATTATAACTCCTTCAGCAGATTTGGATGGAACAAAGCAAATCAAGGATATGATATCTTCCACATCTCATGCCAATGGCCTTGGGAGATGATATATTTTGCAAGCAGCAAGAAAAATAATTCAAGTGACCAAATTACATTATGACATAATGGCTACATTAGAGAGCTCTAAAAATCACACAGAATTATTGAATTTAACCTTAGTAAGGTCTACATGGAAATTGGATGTAAGATGGATTCAATAGCTGCCACTGCAGAAGACCACACTCATCTTCCATTCAGAGAAATTGTTAGAGTGGTTGAAGTAGCTCTAAGCACTATGGGACTTAACATCTGAGGTCATTAGTCCCCTAGACTAAGAACTACTTAAACCTGACTAACCTAAGGACATCACAAACATCCATGCCCGAGGCAGGATTCAAACCTGTGACCGTAACAGCAGCGCGGTTCCGGACTGAAGCGCCTAGAACTGTTTGGCCACAGCGGCCAGCAATTGTTAGAGTTCTGATGTACACTACAGTAGCCACTTGATATGACATATCTTAAGCATTCAACAAGATCTTATAATGATACCAATATTGTTCACTGGAAAGCTGCAAAGTAAATCCTGAGACATGGCAAGACAACAGTGGACAAAAAAGTGATCTACATCCAGGATGAGGAGAGACACTCCAGTTTTGCAGTTGCTCCGTTGAGGAAATTCGAAAGTGACAGGGCATCATATACAAGTTACAATTTCATCTTTTGTGAATTGGCAATCTTATGGTGTTCATCAACAGGTACTGAATGCATGAGCCTCACTGAAGTAGTGAAGCACCTGCCAACATTCAAAGAACTTGAGCCATGTACGGCTCGTGTTCATGCCATTTATTGTTTGTCGTCTTCTATTATGGCACTGCCACATCATTTTCTTATTCCATTTACTGGCATCACTAACTTTCTGCCTTACTAGCCCGTGAGTGGCAGCAGCAGCGCATATTGATAGTGCACTGTCGTACCATCTCTGGAGCAAAGGGTAGTATTTCCGGGTCATCGTGTGTCTAGAAGGCAGTTGGAGATGGACCAGGAGTGCAGTCGGGATGCAGCAGCAGTGAAGTTGGGGACAGAGCACCGGTGAGGCGTGGGCAGCCAATGCTCACCGACTGCTGGCGACACACGTGAACTGTCCAACGGAAGGAGATTGGAGTGGGACAACCGTTGTTTGGTTGTTCGGTTAGTCGCCTCATCGGCTGATGTTTATTTGGTCCTTTGACCATGTCTGGGCCTAGGCAGTTGGTTGGTTGGTGCAGAGCAGTGACGAGGTCCCCATCATGTGGAGTCTGGTCGGAGCCGCTGGCAGCGTCCACACGCGGTTGGAGTTGTGAGGCGATTCTTGAGAGGATTACGAAGTTCGTCGCCCACCAATCTTGGACTCTAAAGTTGAGTGCTCACTTAACCTACTATCAAGCCTCAGCTGCTATCACTTCTCTTCGTTTGATCCTGGTTGTTGCTTTCTGTGAGATTCCTGAGAGCAACAACATGTGTGCATTGAAGTCGGCTAGAATTGCAGCCGTTTTCTTGGATGGGGTTTAACTTAATTTCATTCACTCATTCATTAATGAAGTGCATCAGTGATATCTTCTGCCTTGTGGCCGTTAACGTTCCATTTACATGCCCTGGGCATTGATGTAGTTTTTGGTAGTGTATTTTCCTCGTCGTGTTGTTGCTGTCCAGCACGGCATGTAGTTCAACAGCGGAGGTGTGTTGGTATGGGCATTTATTCTGACTTGTCTGGATTGGGCACCAGTATCCAGAACTTTGTGCTATTGATGTCTTGTTGCTGTTTTGCATGTCGGGTGGAGCAGAACTGATTTTGTTGGTTGGTTTGTCAGCTGGCCTTCAGTTTGATTTCATCCCGATTAAGTGGTTGTCGGTCTGGCTGCCTGTCTCACCTAAATGTGCATTAGTGTTACTTCCCAGGCTGATAACCTTGGCAACTTCTGAGTGCCACTCCTTGTGTTTCACATAGTGATTTCCTTTTAGTCTTAAGTACTCTGTGTGGCCTTCAGCTGAGTTTTAGCTTATTAAAATTGTAAGCTTTTTTCTCTTTAGGCCTTAAGCCACAAAATTATTTTCTCCATGGTGTGTGGCTTTCAGCCAAGTTTTAAACTATTCAAAATCTTGCTCTTGCCATTAAGTCATAACATTGTTATTTTTTGGGGTATGAGACCTTCAGGCAAGTTTGCTTGAAATGTTTTAAACTGAGGCCCTCAGCCTTTTCAAATTGAAAGCTCTTCTTCCTAGGTGTTAAGCCATAAAATTATTTTGACATGGTGTGTGGCTTCAGCCAAGTTTTAATCTCTCTTAAATTAAAATTTCAAAATTTTTGTCTTGCCCTTAGGTCATAAGATTGTTATTCTTTACTGTGTGGCCTTCAGCTGAATTTTAATCTCTCTTAGACTAAAAATTTACAATCTTTGTCTTGCTTTAAGTCATAATATTGTTATTCTTTAGTGTGAGGTCTTCAGCCAAGTTTGCATGAAATGTTTTAAGCTAAGGCCTTCAGCCTCTTAAATTGAAAGCCCTTCTTTCTAGGCTTTAAGCCATTAAATTGTTTGGTTGATATGCAGCCTTCAGATGGGTTTCAGCCTATTTAGAACTAACATTGAAAATCCTTGTTTTGGCCTTAAGCCATAACACTGTTCTTGCTTAATATGTGGCCTTAAGCCTATTTTTATTGAAGTAAAAAAAATTTTTTTTTGAAAGAAGTGAAACTTCCAGAAGAGCTCCTGTACCTCAATTACTTGCTTAGGCCTTGGGCCCTGGATTTTTGTATGTGGCTTTCAGCCAATTTAAATCAAATCAAAGGAACTCTTTCATTAAAACCTTGAGAGTTTTTAATTTTTGCTTATGTTATTGTGTATTTTAACTAATAAAATTTATATGTTGAGTGCAACTGACAGCAATTTATTTTGGCCCCATTCCACAAATATAACCTCACCTGCTCCGTCCTGCTAGTCCAGGCATTTCAGAACTATTAGCACTGAGACAGCTATCAAGCATTTTCCTGTTCAGTGGCAATCAGTCTGCTGGAAAGTTAACATACAACCCAGTTTTTCACTCAAAGATAGAACATGTTCACATAAAGTTTCATTTCACACATCAAAGTGGGATATAAGCCAACAAAGAACATGTTGTAAATGTACTGAAAAAAATTCTTCTTGTATGCAAGCATGAGAAGTATTGTATGTTGAAGGACATGGTCATTGTGTCTACATTCCTAAGGCTTTCTCCTTCATTTACATCATGTATGGAAAATCTGAAAGGGCACTGTAAGATTTTAATTGTTAATGTCATGGAGTTTCTTTGGTGTTGACATATGTTCCTATGCTCACATGATTTTGTCTGTATTTCTGTTTTTGCTTACAGTGTGAGCCTTGACTCAGGTCTTATAACCTGGCAGAGAGTGAGGTTGTTCTGCAATTACGGTACTTCTCATGTCCACAGATCCACAGTCTTCCCAACAGTTATTCAGTACAAATTAAATTTATTTTGATGATTTTGTACCATATCCATGTATTTTCTTTTTACTTTCTCTAATGAATCTCCATCTACACCTTGCTGCATGGATTGAGTGATTCAACAAAGCTGTTGCTAGTCCCCATCCTAGACAAAGGAGGACGTATGTTGTCAGGAAGAGCATCTGGCTGTTAAGTTTAGTCTTCTGTAGGTTCCATCGATCATATTTAAGAAAAACGTGCTATGATGTGGCTTATATCAGCAATTTTCTTCTTCTTCTTCTTCATCTTCATCTTGGTTTCTAAGAGACTTGAAGCTTGCATGTCAGTCTGACAAGTTGCCTCAAAAGGCTTCTATCTTCTGCTGCTTACTGTCAGTTATTTACACCCATCTTGCTGCACACTGTTTTAATTTCATTTACCCATGTACTCATAGGTCCCCCCCCCCCCTTTCATACTTACCATTTGATTTCACCATGAATATTCTTGAAACTACTTCACCCTTTCTCATCATATGGCCTGCCCATTGAATTCTTCCGGAATTTATTATGTGTATTTTTGTTGCTTGTTGTGAAAGCATGTGGATTTCTGTGTTGTGTCTTCTCTTCATAACTTGAGATTCAAAACCTATAGACTTTGTTTTAAGAAATTTCAACTGATGTTCTTCCATCAGAACAGACAGTTCCTTTGGTTGCTATATGTTTGGAAAGATTGTACGGCACTTTCAAGAATGAAACAATGTCTCATTGAGTTATGGTACTGAAAAATGAAATGCCAAAATGAAGATGGGATACAGCTCAAGAAAAGCGTCAGAAACTGTTACAGTATTCCTTTATGAAGAGGCATGAAACCCACCTGTTTCCTGCAAGATGCTAGCAAAGGCTACTGAGTCAAGATTTGGCTCATCTAAATAAGCTATCTCATTTCAGGAAAGGTAGCTGATATGACAGAGAATGACACACTGTGCTTTCAGAAGATATGAGGTCACATGCTAATCAACAGTAAAGAAAAACAGGCAAGAAGGAATGGTGTAACAATCATTTTGTCTAAGCTGACTAGCCCCATCAAGTAGAAATCAGGAAAAGCCGGCCGGGATGGCTGAGCGGTTCTAGGTGCTACAGCCTGGAACCGCGCGACTGCTACGGTCACAGGTTTGAATCCTGCCTCGGGCATGGATGTGTGTGATGTCCTTAGGTTAGTTAGGTTTAAGTAGTTCTAAGTTCTAGGGGACTGATGACTTCCGAAGTTAAGTCCCATAGTGCTCAGAGCCATTTGAACCAACCAAAGCAGGAAAACAACTTAATAATGAACATCAATATTTGCTTTTAAGAGACTTTCAATACCCTTAGCATCTATGTTCTGCAGATTGGTCACGGTGAGGAGAAAAGGATGCTGCCTGAAATGCTATGATTCAAGAACTTAAGAGCCTTGAGAATGGAAGTAGATTTACCCTAAGTGGAGATCTAAATCATTTCCTAGGGATCACTAGAAAAGGTGTTCAGATGACTTCATGGTGGGTGGGGAGTAAATGAGATGAATCAATAAGCAAACGGAGTGCCATGCTAAGGTATGCAGTAGTATGTAATGTGTTTTTCTGAGAAGCCAGGCAGACGATTAATTACTTACAGAAGTGGAAGAAAATGTTAAATACATTTGCTGGTGTGTGGAAAACTACAACTGAAAGAAATCAATGACTGTGAGTTCGTAATGGGAGAATATGTAGTGACCCAATACAGACTATTAGGAAGGGACTATGAATACACTTACAGAAAGAAGAAAAAATTAAAGAAAACAGCAACAAAAAGCATGTGCTGGAAACTTGGCCAATCCATACATCAACAATGCCTTCAAGGACAAGGTTATTGGTGAAATACAACAAATACCGGTATTATGGATATGAGAAAGATGGAACATACATGAAGCTGTGGTTAAAAAATAGCTCAGGAACTGCTGAGAAATGTTCCATGGGAGGGTGCTCCTGTTAATGAACAAATTTGGTACAGTAAAGTACGAAATGAAATGCAAAGAGATGGTGGGATAAAACTGAAACAGCTTAGCACAAAAAAATGCATTTTTTATCCCAGAAGATAAAACACAAAAAAAGGCATTTTTTATCCCAGAAGATAAAACAAATACTATCTGTTACATGTGCCAAAGTAGAGACAAGAGAAGTAGTGCTCAGTTGCAAGACCAAAATCAACAGACATGAGTTCTGCAAAGTAGTGCTTGGATTCAAACCCATAAAGACCAAATGCTCATGAATTATATGGAGAATTTAATAGTTATGTTTAGAATTCAATCTTGCCTGACAATGGGAACAAACAGCTTCACAAGAAAAACTGTGAGCTGACGCAATGAAGTCCATTAACACCAAAGTACAAACAGTCCAAAGAAAAATCCAACATGTAATCCAAGTACATAGCGATGTTGTTAACTGTGGGCATATTCTGAACATCTTCATGTAGAGGAATGATTTGTCTAGCTTACAGTGCAGCAGATTTTATGTACTATTTGAAGCCAAAAGGTTTACCCAATGCAGCCAAGGAGCAGCTAAATGTATGGGTCCATATATGGGAGCCTGCATGTTAATATGGTGTTGATTGAGGGATCAGGGCTTGCTAGATTGGCTGCACTTGGGATGGACCTCAGGCATCATCATTGACTGCAAGGGTTGAGGGTATTCAAAGTCATGGGCAGCCAGAACCAGTTGGTTCACAAACATAAACAGCTGTGGCCACAACAACAAGACACCACAATGTTCTTAACAGCTACATAAGCCCTCCAGTTGCCTCTCCCTTAGTCATGCACTCTCATTTTGCCTCCTCCTATATGGCAGCATGACTCCTACCTCTGTGTTCATCCAGTGCCACAACTACAGCCCTCATGAGGTATGTCAATGGAGCTAAAGCCACATGCCACACTTTGCTGTAACCTCCAGCCATGAATGCACCCCTCCTTCCTTTCCTAGATAGCCCCTGATGAGAAGGTAAAGTCTTTCAAAGTCTGGTTTTCAGTTCTACTGTTCATAGGCATCTAGATGTTGGACATCCCATTTTACTCCTGAGGCAGCACTGCATTTCTGGTTTGTTTGCACTCACAAGGGGAGGCCACAACATTTGGAATGTGGATTTACTGTAAACTTCATACACTCGTAGTACTCCACAAGGACAACAAAATGTGTAAGCAGTAGCGTGTGCTTCTCAAGCGTTACTGAGAAAATTGCAAGATAATTTCGGTCATCGAATATGTATCTGTGCATGGCCATTTTAACCATGAAGCAGCTGCAGCCAAGTGGTGATGGCATGGTAGCTCAGCGTGTTCGGTCAGATGTTAGCTTCCCTTTCTAATAAAAAAAACTGAGTGAACAGATGAACAAACAAACTGAACAGGTGTCATCAGACTCCACCCTGAACAACAAAATGTATTTATTATTATTTTTTTCTAAGTGTTTGGTGTTCGTGTAACTTTTATTAAATTTACAATGTTATTTGGCAGTCAACTAATTTTCATTATCACAAGTAATATAATATTTATAACTATTGACTAGTAAACGACCAAATGCATAAAGTGATACTGAAAATGTATGCTTGTCCGTGTCTTCAAAACTGTTCATATTTAATTGAAAGAGAATGAGAAATTGCTTCTCGGAAGACCCTATTTAAAATACACTCGATACTGCATAACCAATTATCAACGCCAATTTTTAAGGAAATACTGCATTATTCATGGTTTGCTTTCAAACTATCGTGTGAAAGAGAGGTTTTGGAAAGTGTTAACAAGGTTTGTTTTTCCACAGAAAACGTCAAAAAACCTTGTGTATGCGATGCAGTTTAAATTTATGTTTTCCATGTTTTTACGAAAAATACCATCTTCCAACTTGTACTCATAATGTCAAAAGTGACAATTTATAGTACATCTTTCAAAAGCTGCCTGTGCCAGTCAAAACTTGGAGGTAACAAGTAGTTTCGGGCTCCTTCCAGGTATAAGGGATTTCTCAAATCACGGACAAGCATACATGTTCAGTATGACTTTATGCATTTGGTTGTTTACTAGTCAATAGTTATGATTATTACATTATTTATGATAATAAAAATTAGTAGACTGCCAAATAACATTGTAACTTTAATAAAATTTCATCCGATTACACACATTTTCCATATTATATCAATTTTAATATAAATAATAAAGAAAATTACTGTCTTGAAAATAAAATTAAAATCTGATGAACGGAACTCGATCCAGTGATCCAGTGGCTTGAACGCTAAACACTTTTTTTTAAAAAAAACATTTTGTTCTATATTGTTCATTGAATTTCTTCAGGGTGGACGTCCGATGACACGTGTTCAGTTTGTTCGATGATCCTTTCTCTCAGTTTTTTTATTATAAAGGGTAACTAATGCTCTCAGAATGAGATTTTCACTCTGCAGCGGAGTGTGCACGGATATGAAACTCCCTGGCAGATTAAAACTGTGTGCCCGACCGAGACTCGAACTCGGGACCTTTGCCTTTCGCGGGCAAGTGCTCTACCATCTGAGCTACCGAAGCACGACTCACGCCCGGTCCTCACAGCTTTACTTCTGCCAGTATCTCGTCTCCTACCTTCCAAACTTTACAGAAGCTCTCCTGTGAACCTTGCAGAACTAGCACTCCTGAAAGAAAGGATATTGCGGAGACATGGCTTAGCCACAGCCTGGGGGATGTTTCCAAAATGAGACTTTCACTCTGCAGCGGAGTGTGCGCTGATATGAAACTTCCTGTCAGATTAAAACTGTGTGCCTGACCGAGACACGAACTCGGGACCTTTGCCTTTCGCGGGCAAGTGCTCTACCATCTGAGCTACCGAAGCACGACTCACGCCCGGTCCTCACAGCTTTACTTCTGCCAGTATCTCGTCTCCTACTTTCCAAACTTTACAGAAGCTCTCCTGCGAACCTTGCAGAACTAGCACTCCTTTTGGAAGGTAGGAGACGAGATACTGGCAGAAGTAAAGCTGTGAGGACCGGGTGTGAGTCGTGCTTCAGTAGCTCAGATGGTAGAGCACTTGCCGCGAAAGGCAAAGGTCCTGAGTTCGTGTCTCGGTCGGGCACACAGTTTTAATCTGCTAGGAAGTTTCATATCAGCGCACACTCCACTGCAGAGTGAAAATCTCATTCTGGAAACATCCCCCAGGCTGTGGCTAAGCCATGTCTCCGCAATATCCTTTCTTTCAGGAGTGCTAGTTCTGCAAGGTTTGCAGGAGAGCCTCTGTAATGTTTGGAAGGTAGGAGACGAGATACTGGCAGAAGTAAAGCTGTGAGGACCAGGCATGAGCCGTGCTTCGGTAGCTCAGATGGTAGAGCACTTGCCCACGAAAGGCAAAGATCCCAAGTTCGAGTCTCGGTCGGGCACACAGTTTTAATCTGCCAGGAAGTAACTAATGCTCTGGCCGAACACGCTGAGCTACCGTGCTGGCACTACTTGGCTGCAGCCACTTCATGGTTAAAATGGCCACGCACAGATATATATTCAATGACCAAAATTATCTTGTGATTTTCTCAATAATGCTTGAGAAGTACGCACTACTGCTTACACATTTTGTTGTCCTTATAGAGTACTATGATTGTACGAAGTTTGCAGTAAATCTACGTTCCAAACGTCGTGGCCTCCCCTTGTCGGCTGAATCTGTATTGCCACAGGGGTGGTGCTTTGGTGGTCCACTCACCATCCCATTTACTTTCAAAATTGGGGGTATTTTCTGTCTCTCTGGGTCCTTTAGACATTGGACGATTTCTTGATGTTATTCTTGGATACCATACAAGAGCATTTTGCCTTCTGATATACGGTGGTGGAGTATTGTACAGTTTATGTAGCCAGTGGAGGGGAACGAGGATGTGGCAGAGTGAGACATATTTGTATATCCAAATACACCAGAGTATTCTATGCCAGAATACTTGATACTCATGTTGCATATTACACTAACTTATTGTGAACACCAACTAACTTTGTTTATATGTGTAACTGAGACTGCACTGACTACCATTCACTTGAAATGTTATATTTAGATAATTTTATACTACACAGATAGTTTAATTATGAAATTAATTGATTACAAAAGCAATCTCATAATTGGCATAACACAAGAATCAAGATGTCACAATTTTGTTCTGTAAAAGTTATTAGTTCTGTTAAAAACATTGAGTATAAGGATACTTAAAATATGATAGCATCTTTCAGCTCCCAGTAATTTTGTAGTAATTTGTATAACAATAAAAAGGCATCACCAATGAACTTAACTTTATATAACTTTACATGTTTCATCAAAAAACAAGCATGATAACCAAATAAAGAAACTGTTTATCTCATCCTGCAGTTTAAGTCATGCAGAGCATGTATACATTCATAAATTTTTGATCACATTTTTATGAAAACATGTATTTAACAGTACTAAATTATGAATGCACTTGTTAAATTGTTACATAAGCAACATGGCAGAAGCACCATTGTCTCAGTCTTGTTCCAGTTATTTTGGGTCTTGTACTAATTTTTGCACCAGTTTAATTCATGAATGTACTGGATATGTTGCTGAACATTCACATGACTATTTCATAGGTGGTAGCAGCACACTTTGGTTCTTTGTCGTGTTAGGATGAAGTCTGATTTTCGAAATTACTGCCCAAAAATAATCAAATCATTTGTCAGTATCTCTTCAGTGGCAGTGATGAATTCAGGTTTCATAGTGTATAGCTGTGGGATACTACAAGTATACCTTGTTAGCCATCTCTATAATTTATCAGACTGTTTGAGCTAAAAGTGTAAATTAAGGTTAAGACTACTGTCCTATTATGAATGTCTTAAAATACTGTAGTACTGCAGCCACTCTTGCCAAGTGGTCATGGAGGAGGAAGGGGTTGAACTCTGTGGGATCAGCACCCGGGTGCAGTCATTCTGCAAGCAAACAGTGAGAAGCTGGGCCGACGTCCTCGCCTCACTCAAGAAGGGACATGATGCAATAGGACCCATATGACAATGAGAAGCATGCCGACAGCTGATGGACACCTGCAGCCATTAGGACAGAATGCCAAAAATGTATGCGCAAAAGCATCTGAGCTCTTCTGGCCTTGCAGCAGTCATTTTACCTGCCTTAGAAAACAGAGATGTGCAAACAATTCCAGCACCCCATGGGCACAGGGAGGAGCATGCAAAAACCATGGGGAATTGGCGCAGGTGTGTGAAAGAAGCCAGCATTCTTAAGAAGATGTTTTCCTTGACGGTGAGGACATTCCTTGTAAATGATGGAAGCCATCAGATTTTGGGATGGAGCCCAAACATGAGTTTGTCCAGGGCTCAGGCACAGAGAGCGGTTATAAAGAAGTGTTGCGTAGCTGCTCTTCCAAAAGCCTCGGAATGCAGGAAACATCTTAAGAATGTAAAATCATGAGAAACAAGTCCAGAATGAGCAGTGTGACAAAGCATCATTTGTCTGCAGACTGAGGTGAAATCCAGGAAAAGGAGAAAGAAAGTCTTTATTCCATTTTGGATCTAAAATAATTAGAAATATAACATAGCTAGATGATGCATCATTAAAAAACTAAATTAGTGACTACTTAAAATACACACACACATGGCTGTGATATCCCACATGAAGAAAAGGATCATATTACAAATGTCTCTAACTTTTTCTGTATACAGACAGTGGTAATCTCCTCTGTAATCAGTTAAGTTACCCTAATATTTAGTACCAGCTGCTGAGTAGTGTTGATGTGGAGGACATCATTCTGTTCAAGATACTTCATTATAAGATCTTCGAGATGCAACAAACATAAATCTCAAAGTTTCATACCATAAAAATGTTTATGCTACTGATGAAAGTTGATTAAGATCAATTCAGTTTATTGTCATCTGAAACTTTGAGAGCTATACTTCTACTCATAAAAAAATATTTATGGTACACAGTCATTGAACTAACTTGATGGAGGTCCTTTTTCAGCCACACATCATCTGCAACTACTTTACGTGCTGGCTGCTTTCTTTCTCTCAGTCTGGCCAGTGTTTCAGGCAAAGTCACAGTAGCATGATAGAGATCAGGTAAGAAGTGCACACCCCATGAGTTACCCCATATAATAGCACCATCGACACATGACGCGTCTAGTCGGAGATGTGCTCCAACCTGCAAAATTAGTTTTGCATGTGTTTATAACATGATGGAATATTCACCAACTGTCAAAATGAGCAGCATCAGATTTATAACTACAGCATCACTCTTAACATAGCAAGCTAAAATAAAGTAGAACTGATTGCATATATTTAACATGTTGACTGCTGCATGCTTATTGATGGATATTTAGCCACCAGCCCAGGCCACACCAGTTCACATTAACAAAATAATTTGGAAATCTCATAAAATAAAGTTATTTCATACCACAGTTAAATAACACAGATTATTTATATGAAACGATTTTGAAAAGAGAAAGAAATCTGGGATGCCTGCAGAAACATGGCATGTCAGTCAGCCATGAGGCTGCCTACAATTACACATTAGTTATTGCACAGTAAGAATAAAAGCAGAAACTAAGTGTAAAAAAGAAACAAAAAAAAGGTGAATTATAAATGAAAAGAAAGGACATGATTAGATGTACAATAAACAGTTTATTGATTAGATGACTAGACATGAGTGTGCAGGTGAATAATTTTCAGTGTCTCTGAATAACATTGTGGGTAGTGCCATTTAGTGTACTTTTCACAGAATATTACATTCCTCATTCATATTGCAGCTTCAGAACATCCATGCAGTTCAGCAGTCCTCAAATAATACTCTTCATATGTCTTCACACTTTTCTGTTTTGCTCATCTGTTTAGTTAGTGACCTTTTGTACTACCACAGGATTGTGGTAATCTTCGTTGGCTCCTGGAGACTTGCAACAATTTGAGCTCTGTTGACATTCCAAGTAAATGTTGTATCACTTCCATGCGGAAGTAATTATTCCATCCTCGACTTTCCATTATTCCTAAAGTACTTCATCTGCATTGTTTTTCCATTTAGTTTCCAGATCTTGAAACTTTGTTTACAAGACATTCTTGGGATAGTTTACATGTGTCTTCAAGAGTCTGCCACTTCATTTCCTTCAGTATCTCTGTGACACTCTCCAACAAATTAAACAAACCTGTGACCATTCATGCTACCTTTCTCTCTATATGTTCAGTATCCCCTGTTAGTCCTATCTGGTATGGGTTCCACACGCTTGCGCAATATTCTAAGATGTGTGGCACAAGTGATTTGTAAGCAATCTCTTTTGTAGACTAATTGCACTTTCCCATTATTCTACCAATAAACTGAAGTCTACCACCTGCTTTACCCACGAATGAACCTATCTGATCATTCCATTTCATATCCCTACAGGGTGTTACACCCACGTATTTGTACGAGTTGGCCAATCCCACAGTGATTCATTGATATTATAGTCTTAAGGAAAACAGAAAGTATGGAAAGGAAAACAGAAAGTATGCAAAACTATCACTACTTCTGCTAGGTGCACATGGAGGGCAACATTGACAAAGGTAGCTACCTCCTCAGTAAACTGCAGTCCTATGATGACACCAGTTTTGGGACAGGGTGTTCATATGATAAACAGAAGTGACACTGTTATCCAGTCCATTTCTCAGCAGAGAAGAAAGTCACCAGAAACTGTCAGCGCACCAACTACACATATAAACAGAAGTGAAACCATTATCCGGTCCACTTCCCAGCAAAGAAGAAAGTCTCCAGGAACTGTCAGTACATTATCTACACATATAAATGTTATGTTGTCATCTCTAGGTCAAGTGGGTCAGTTAAAAGGAAGTTTTCAGTCAGTGAATAAGGAAATTCAAAGAGCAGACGATTTAAATGTAAGTGTTCAGCCAGTGAGTGTAAGCAATCAAGCTGTAAAAGTGAGAAAAGCAAGTATGCAAGACATGAGTGAAAACAAACAAGCTACTGTATGCGCATCTTCTAGAGTGAGAAAAGTTCCACAGAGGAGCAGTGATTTTTTATGGATGGCACCAGGGAAATCATCTTGTCATCATCTGGATCCAACACGATCAAGAAAACTAGCCAGAGATGTAAGTACACAATCAACAACTGACAGAAGAATGTACAAGCAAAGTGAACAAACTGATATACTGCTACAGAGGAATCCAGACCTACCCCTTTGTGAGGATGACGCGTTATTATTTGTACATATAAATATCAGGTCATTAAGAAACAAAACTGATGACCTGAGTTTTTTGTTAGGAGTGAACAAGAATATTATATTATGTATTAATGAACAATGGTTACGTGAAGACCAACTGCAGTTATATGTACCCCCCAGGCTTTGATTTAGTAACAGGTTATTGTAGACCAACACACAACTATGGGGGAGCCTCTATATATGTTAGTAGTGGTATAGACTTGGATTACAGTGCCCTCAGTGTTAATGATTACTGTATAGAAAATGTACTGGAAATAGCAGCAACGTTACTGCCCATGTTAAAACTCATAATTGTGTCTGTATACTGCACACCTTATAATGATATTGAAGTACTTGCACAGGCCTTATGGAAAGTGATACTACACCTCGATAAGTGGCCTAAATATAGGATTTTAATTTTTGGTGACATAAATATTGATATAAGGCAGAACACACCTAAACAACGTAATCTTCTGAATATGCTAAGATCACATGACCTGCACTGCATTAACGAAAACCCAACAAGGCAGTCTGCCTGCCTTGATAATGTAATCACAAATGTTGAGACAAATCGGTATGAACTAGGGCTATTCAATGCTCATTTTTTATCAGACCATAAAGGTATTTGGTTAAAATTGATAACAAAAGAGCCAGCATCTGTCTCCAATAAAATTAAGTACATTAGGCTTTTGAATGAAGAGAACATTGATAACTACAGAACACAAATAAAGATGACAAATTGGAATTACATTCTGCTGGAAAGTAATCATATTGAAAAAGTGTTTACATTATTCATTAGTGCATTGTCAGATACATTTAAAACTTGCTGCCCCAAAGTAATGAGAAAAAATAAGGGAACTATGAGGAAACATGGTCTCACATCAGTGCATAACTGGTTCACACCTGACCTACAAAGGCTCAGAACTCTGTTAATGATTCCAGTATGAATAACAGAGCTGCAAATGAACATATCCATAAATGTGACGACAACCATATCTCAAATAATAGAAATTCATTTCTACAAAATTCTGAGGATATGGTTCCTGTGTTTAAATGGAAAGAAGTAAAAGTAACAGATATTAAAACTGCAATAGCAAAATTAAGTTACTCAAAATCAGAAGACATTTACGGTCTCTCCAATTTTGTAATAAAAAAAATAGCAGATGTAATAGCACATCCACTCTGTTCTCTTATGAACCGGATGTTTGTCAGTGGCTGTTTCCCTTCATCCAGAAAGGTGACAAGTCTTGTCCTAATAATTACCATCCAATCTTCCTTGTACCCATCATATCAAAAGTAGTGGAATATTGCATACAGCTCCAAATCAGTCAACATCTGTCTGTGAATAATATTCTTAGTGACTCTCAGTATGGCTTCAGGTCCGGCCTGTCAACGGCAAAAGCAGTTGAAGATGTTGTTTCATATATATTGTCATCATTTGAATCAGGATTATCAGTTAATGCCACTCTTGTGGACCTCAGCAAGGCATTTGATCCTGTCAGTCACAGGATACTATTAGAGAAACTGCACTGCTATGGTATTAGAGGCTCAGAACTATCTCTGATCAGATCCTATTTGAGCGACAGAAAACAAATTGTGCATTTTAACAATATGAGGTCAAATGTCTTGGATATCATGCAGGGTGTACCACAAGGCTCTGTGTTTGGACCTTTACTTTTTATACTATATGTAAATGACTTGCCTAGCACCATTTTATGTAAATCCACACTCTATGCAGATGATACAACTTTTGTTACAGTAGGAAAAGATTTAGGAAAATTAAATGAGGAAAGTGAGGCTCATCTTAGAGAAGCCATCAAGTGGATCCAACTCAATGACTTGCATATAAATCATGATAAAACTGTAAATATTCTCTTTAGCTTGTGTGCTAAGAGTGATAAGATGGATTGTGTCTCAGCTAAACTACTTGGGATCCATCTTGACTCAAAATTAACGTGGAAGAGTCATACTGATTATGTTTGTACTAAGTTAGCACGTGTGACATATTTGTTAGGTAAACTAAGGTCATATGTTAGTGGTAAGTTATTACTCAATGCATACTATGACTTTTTCCACACCCATTTAACATATGCCACTTTGTTGTGGGGAAACTCACCCGGAGCAAAACAAGTTTTCATTTGGCAAAAGAAGGCAGTCAGATGCATCCATGGAGTCAGAAATAACGAGTCTTGTAGACTATATTTCAAAAATCTAAAAATACTAACAGTTGCAGCCCTCTTTATACTAAGTTATCTGATACACACAAAAGAAAACCAACAGTCACAAACTACGACAATCTATCCATCACCATGACACATGTATAAAACAGCAAATTGATATCTCAGTTGCTAGACTAAAGAAAACTCAAGATAGTTACAGGTACATGGCAGTAAAACTATTTAACATGTTGCCAATAGAGGCACATAATGTGTCACTGAATGAGTTTAAAAGTGTCACAAAAAATGGCTTAGAGAAAAAGCTTTTTATACAATAGAAGAGTTTATAATGTGCACTAAAGATGATCTTAAGTACGGGTACTAATATAGTTTCACTTAGATTAAACTTATACATGTAAATACAATGCAAATACCTTGTGCAGCATCAAGGACAAATTTTTGTATCTTATTAGACAATAATGATTTACAATATATTACACCACTTCTGTTAGTTATGTAAACTGTATATGTACACAAATGACGACATCAATTGCATTTTTAATGCCTAAAGATGGATAATAAAAATAACATTAAAAAAATAAATGAAATAAGATATTACATTTTTTTCATCTTGTGAAGTGCTAAATTTTACATTTCTGAACATTTAGAGCAATTTGCCAATCTCTGCACTATGTTGAAATCTTATCAAGAGCTGACTGAATATTTATACAGCTTCTCTCAGATAGTACTTCATTATAGATAACTGCATCATCTGCAAAAAGCCTGATTTTACTATGAATATTGTCTGCAAGGTCATTAATACACAACATGAACAGTAAGGGTCCCAACACACTTCCGTGGGCACACGTGAAGCTAGGCCTGCTTCTACATCAGATGATGACATCCATCCAAGATAGCATGCTGTGTCCTCCCTATCAAAAAGTCCTCAATGATTGTACTTTTGATAATAAGTGTAATGCACTATGAGTTAAATGATTTTCAGAAATCAAGAAATACTGCATTTACCTGGTTGCCTTGATCCAAAGCTTTCAGTATGTCATGCGAGAAAAAGGCGAGTTGAGTTTCACATGATCGATGTTTTCAAAAACTATGCTGGTTAGCACTGAGGAGGTCATTCTGTTCAAGATACCTCATTATGTTCGAACTTAGAATACATTCTAGCGCAGACGCCACAACAAGCCACCGCGCCACTTGCCGGCATCCTTCCCGTTCACACTGATGCAAGTTGCAGCTCTGTAGCTGACGTGTACACATGGCTGTGATACTTTATAATGTTTACGATTATTGAATCGCCCGCCGCATGTGAGATACGGTCAGTGATTCATTTTTTGACCGCGAGAAGCCTATCAGCTGCAGAAATTCATCGTCACTTAACAGAAGTTTATGGCTTGAATGCAATGAGTGAAGGTAAAGTGCATCTATGGGTTAGAGAGTTTAAAAATGGCTGTCAAAACGTCCATGACGACGAACACTCAGGCCAGCCCTCTGTGATCACTGATGATTTGGTGGCTGCAGTCGAAACAAAGATTCGTGAGGACAGAAGATTCACAATTTCCACTCTTTCTTTGGAATTTCCACAAGTTTCAAGATCGGTTTTGTACAAAATTGTGTCTGAAAACCTAAACTTTAAGAAACTGTGTTCTTGGTGGGTACCCAGACTCCTCACAGAGGACCACAAAGGCAAGAGATTTGCCACTTCATTGGACTTTTTGGTTCATTACGAGGAAGAAGGGGATGACATGTTGAGTCGAATTGTCATTGGAGATGAAACATGGGTATCCCATATCACTCCCGAAAGCAAGCGACAATCGATGGAATGGCGACACACAACCTCACCCGTCTAGGTCAAAGCCAAACAGAGTGTCAAAGTGCAAGATTATGGCAACTGTGTTCTGGGACCGGCGCGAACGGCCCGAACTTAAAAAACAACCCTCGTAGTTTTGTGAATCACTTTTACTATCCTTCTTGTAGATGGGTGAGACCTGTGCCTTTTATCAAGAACTGGGCATGGTTTTTTGTCCAACAGATCTACGATAGATTATAGTGAGAAGAGGAGCTAACTCGGTCGCAAATTCAGTATATAATGTGACAGGGATTCCATCAGGGTCTTATGCTTTGTTCAGTTTTAATGATTTCAGCTGTTTCTCAACACCACTGACACTAACGCTTATTTCTATCTTTTCAGTGATACAAGGATTAAATTGTGGCAATTTGCCTGGATTTTCCTTTGGAAAGGAACACATGAAAATGGAGTTAAGCATTTCAGCTTTTGCTTTCCGACCCTCAATTTCAGTTCCTGTCTCATTTGCTAGGGACTGGACACTAACTTTGGTGCCACTAACAGCCTTTACATATGACCAGGATTTCTTTGGATTTTGTAAATGTCATTTGACAATATTCTGTCATGTCATTGAAGGCATCATGCATTGCTCTCTTGACAGACTAATGTGTTTCATTCAGCATCTCTCTATTTACAGCCCTACCCTTTGTTTTACACCTATTATGGAGTAATGTCTGTTTCTTTGGAAGTTTCTTTACACTGACTATATATCATGGAGATTCCCTCCCATTATTTCTGATAAGTTTCAGACATTCATGAATATTTTTAAATATTATTTTGATCTTGCTTTTCCACTCAAAGCCAAAACAACCGAAACCACTAAAAGCAACAAGTGGATTACTAGTGGTATAAGGAAATCTTGTGCTAGAAAACACTACCTTCACAATATTGCAAGAAGCTACAACACAACCCAGGAGTTTGATAGTTACTTTAAAAAAATATAAATCTATCTTAAATAAAATAATAAAGGAGGCAAAGAAACGAGAGAGTGACAAATACATAAAAGATGTTTCAAACAGAACCAAAGCAATCTGGCAAGTAGTAAAGAAAGAAACCAAATCTTACAAAAATAGAGTTAATAATATAGTATTAAAGGCTGGCTTGGAAAACATTAATAACCCACAGGAAGTAGCTAATATGTTTAATAAATATTTTATAAATGTAACAGAGAAACTACTACATCAGACCTCTAATAGAAAACATCATACAGAAACAGGGAAAAAAGTCTCAAGCACATCAATGTTTCTGTACCCAACAAATATAGAAGAAGTACAGGTTACAATAAAAAGTCTCAAAATGAAACACTCTGCAGGTGTAGATGATATACCTGATTTCATTATAAGAAGTGTGGGGACTTGATTACTGAGCCCTTAACCCACCTATGTAACCTATCTTTTGCTATAGGATCTTTTTCTTCACATTTGAGAATAGCAAAAGCAAAGCCATTATACAAGAAAGGAAACAAAGATAATATTTCCAACTACAGACCACTGGAACTTCTGTCTGTTTTCTCAAAAATATTAGAAAGATTTTTCAATAAGAGGCTAACAGACTTCTTACAGGATAATGGCATTCTGTCAGAATCTCAACATGGATTTAGAGCAAACCATTCAACTGAATCAGCAGTTCATTCCTTTCTATTAGAGGCACTGATAGCATTAGACAACAAAAAACCTACTATGGGCATATTTTTAGATTTGTCAAGGGGATTTGACACCATAAATCATGACAAATTGCTACACAAGATAGAAAATCTTGGCATTAGGGGAACAGCTAACAACTGGCTCAGCTCTTATCTTAAGAACAGGTAACAATATGTGGAAATAGATCAAGAAGGGGACAATGTCATTGGAAAATATAATTCCAAGCTACTGACTGTAAAATATGGAGTGTCACAAGGATCAGTAATGGGTCCTGTTCTGTCCTTACTCTATGTAAATGACCTAAACAATAAGCAATGACAGCAGTAAAATATTTCAATTTGCTGATGATACGAGTGTTATAATTAGAGGAAACTCAGAAGAAACTCTTGTAAAAAACATAAAAGAAGCCACTGACAGGCTCACATGTTACTTTGATGACAATGACATAATAATAAACACTGAAAAAACTGTAGCTATGGATATACACACAGCACAAACAAAAAATCTGATATCACCCAACCTAGAGCTATATGGACAGACAATTGCCTAAACAGCCTGTACCAAATTTCTTGGACTTGATCTACAAGATAACTTGAAATGGAAGGCACATATTGAGCAAATGAACAAAAAATTAAGTACTTATTGTTTTGTATTACATACATTAAAAAATTGTACCAGCTACAACACCCTTCAGTGTGTATATCATGCAGTTGTACACTCTCACCTCTGGTATGGGATTATGTTCTGGGGAAATTCTGGAGATGCCATAAAAAAAAAAATTAAATTAAATTAAATTTAAAAAAATAAAAAAAAATTATAAGAATAATGGAAGGGGTAAATAATCGATCAAAAATCATGTAGACCATTGTTTCAAAAAAGGATGATCCTGCCACTTCCTTGCATATATATATACTTGAAAATATAATGTATTTAAAGCAAAACTTACATACAAAAACACCACGCATCACTCAAAATCACACAATACACAGCTATGACACAAGACAAAAATTGGATGTACATGTTCAAAGCGCCGACACAAAGTTTTTTCAAAATGACCTTATCCATCCTAGTATCAAACTATACAGTGCCTTACCAACATTTATTTAAGTATTCATCATTAATTGATATATTGATGTGTGTTATTATGTACAAAGGTATATTATATGTAAAACTGTTAATACTAACATAAAAATCCAAATATCTCTTGCACATTGTGCAGCTGTAGATGAAAATGGATCAATAAATCAAAATCAAAATTCTAATGGGTACATATCTATCCAGTGCATGATCAACTGTTCTTTTAAACTTGAGACAGAGTGCCTCTACATGCTCCTGACCTGTGCTCAAAGTTTCAAGTTCCTCATTGAGATGTGGCATTACTGATTTTTCTATCTAGTTCACTGAACATATATATATCTTTCTGCTTGTTTTAGTTGTTCTTTGTTCTTTGGTAATCATTGTTGGCACAATCACATCATGCTCACTGATACCATTTTTGAACTGGACATCCTCAAAGAGGTCAGGTCTATTTGTTGCCATTAGATTTAAAATATCTCTGTCATGAATGGTGTTCTGAACAATCTGCTCTACATAGCTATCAGACAAGGCATTTAGCAATGGTTCACAATATGCCATGTCACGCACACTGCTAACAGAACTGTAATTTTCCCAGTTGATTGTTGGATGATTAAAGTCTCCATTGATGATTACAGGGTGTTTGGGGACTTAACATACAAGTGAAATGAGGTTTTTTCTAGTTTTCAGTTATGTCAGGAGGTGAGTCATGGTCAATAGAAGTATCCAATCATCATTCTATGACCACACCTGATACTGAATCTTGCCCAATCAGTCTCACATGCTACTTCAATTTCTATCTTGGTGGATTTGAGTTTTTTGTCTACTGCAACAAACACACCACCTCTGTTTCCCGTTTTCCTATCCTTTCGATATACACTTAATTTTTTCCCAAAAATCTCACTGCTATCAATTTCAGCTTTCAACTAGCTTTCTGTACCTAGTATTATGTGAGCTTCACTGCTGTTCATGAGTGCTTCAAATTCTGGCGCTTTGTTGTGAATGCTTCAGCAGTTATCCATTAGACTTTCAATACTCTCACCCATGACAGGCATTTCTTTCAGTCTTACACTGACATTTCCATGTTTCCTACAGCTGTCATTATGTGGTTTGGATGGAGAGTCACATAATTTAAAAAGGATGTAGTGTGCACCTCACACACAGCCAGCTACTGAGGTAGAAGACTCTGATGACGGGTAGTGCACACATGATCCATTTAGGGACACCCTACAGTTGTCAACCCTACAGCACAAGTCCAGGAAGTCACAGCCTGGCTTATCACAGAACTGTCCTCCATTTTCTAGTTACAGTGCTATTGGATGACTCTTTACTTACCATTTCACCCTCTTTTATGTTATTGTTCATAATTGCTGGAAGATGCCTTCTGCTCTTTCTCAGTATAACATTGAATTTGCCTTCTTTTTCAAAGAGTCGTTTTGTGAGAGGAACAGATGTGTAATAGTTATCTGTAACAACTGTTCAACCCTCTCCAAAATAATTATGCATAAGTTCCAGCATGATGCATCCTGATAAAGTGTTAGACACAACACCAGTGTGTCCTGAATAAGTGACCATGCGTAGAGTGTAACCAGCACTACTGTGTTATGTGTAAACCTTAATGCCATATTTAGTATGACTTTTACCTGGCATATACTGTAAAAATGAAAGCCATCCTCTAAATGGTACCATGGTTTCATCTATTTCAACCCTCCACCTGTTATATATGCTGTACAAAACTTTCTTCAGGATGTACCTAATATTTCCCTGAACTTATCTGCTTCCTCAACAAAAATACATTGAAAGTGTGCTGTGATGTCAAAGCATTTCTGTCTATAGGATAAGAGGAATTATACATGTACTTTCTATGGGCTGGAAATACAATCCCTTTCAAATGAGTACTGCTGACATCAGACCATTCCATAGTGGCTGCAGAGTGACTAATATCTGCAACAGCACCACTGAACTTCTCACAGTTTCCGTCACTAGTACCAACACAATCATTGTCATCATCAGTTTGTCATTATGGGAAGTGGACACATATGCATCTTCATCATCAGAATGCACAAATGTTGCAGGATTGTTGAAATCAACATCTGACTCTTCCAACATCCTCCATACTTCTTTAACAGTGAATCATTTTTCAACTTCTATGATACCATGATGTCCCATCACGGATTGATGATATGGGTCCCATTTCAGCTAACAACATTTATACTTGGATTATCTGATAAAGCAAATCTCGCTGTTCATAACAAAATATAAATTAACAGTCAACATTGCCATTTTGTAATAATTACTAATGGAAGCTCTGTTGTAGATAACACTGTAATAAACAAAGTTACAAACTGCACAAGATATTGTACCTGATTTCCTTTACACCAGCATCAATTCAGTCAGGAAATACAAAGTAATGCACACTTCTACATGAAGAAAACTATAGGACAATGTCTAAACTGACAGAAACTCATCAACCCATGATCGTCTTCATAGGCTATGTTGATCCACAGCAAATGTTTCATAAACAAGCCACATGTTTCTGTGTCTGTATTAGAAACTTGCCACTGAATGTTATACCATACTAAACAAAGTGGAGTTTGTGGTCCGTGGCAGCCACACGGCATCATGTGTGTGGTTCTGTTGTGGCCACCAGTGATCACACAGCAATCAGCATGTTAACTGATACTGTCATAGCATTTTTCTACCTTATATATGCAATTCTAATCAGTAGGCTGTTTATACATTTACAGGGAAAGTCTCTCACTATCAGCAGAAATATATTTTAGACATTCACACTAGTTCATTTGACGTTACTTTAGTGTTCACTTAATATGGCATTTTCAAATCTATACTGTTTTTTCCTCTTGGTTTTGTAATTGTGCTTAGTGCTTCAGCAAGATAAAGTCTCAAAAGGCATTGTTGGTGAGACTGACTTAACTATAGGTGGAAGATATCTACAACTACATCTGTACTCTGCAAACCACTGTGAAGTACATGACGGTATAAAGGAGTTACTGTTAATACCCAGTTCTTTGGACTGGTCAAACATGATTCATCTAAAATTGTCCTAAACATCTTTTCAACAGAGAAAGAGGGGAGAGGGGGGAGGGAGGGAGAGAGAGAGAGAGAGAGAGAGAGAGAGAGAGAGAGAGAGAGAGAGAGAGAGAGAGAGAGAGAGAGAGAGAGAGAGCACACACTCGCATGTGAAAAAACAGTTAAGAGCAAGTTTGACTCAGTTACACTTACTTTTTCCCACCTCACTTATAGTCAATCTGCCCAATCACACTATCTTTTATTCTTTCAGACAGCATAAAAAATGGTATGATGTACTATAACTGGAAATTAAAACACAAATAATACAAGGCAAAAGCTAAAATAATTACACAAGAAAATATAATTGGCTGATTGCTTGCAAAAAACATTGATGAGCCCTGACAGCACATTAAAAACTTCTACATAAGACTTTAGGGAACTAGTTGGATGTTCCATAAAACCATAAGGGTCATACCACATTTAATTGAAGTTTAAACAGAGGAGAAACGTGTTGGTAAATTAGCTTCTGCCCCCTTGTTTGAATATGAAGCTCAATTTTCTAAAATTGCAGCACATAGTGATCCATATGCCACAATAACACACATTGGAGTGTCTTCTTGCTGGAGCAAGAAGCCATGCATCATCAGGGGTGCCAACTTATACAAAATATTGAGGGGGCATGGGAGGGGGGCATACTGGGAATCTTTCCCTTGGAAATTTTCTAAATTTTGGATACAAAAATAGTGAGTTTCAAAGTTTTTTTAAGCATTTTAGATTCAAATGATCAACATTACAACACTGTAAACTGGACTCTCGATAACTCGACTCTCTGGAAAACTCTACAAATGTGACACATTTTTTGGCTTTAAAAACAGAAACAAAACATAAACACGCATGGTATTTTCATAAAAAGCTAATTTAATTTACAGTAATACTTGTGCTTATAGACTATTACAGAGCAGTGAATATATAGCTCTGAAAAGACTGAAATTATATTTAAATAAATCCTAAACCATCACTAAAAGAATAAAACATAAAATATTGCTGTCACACAGTAATAGCACTTTGATTAATAAGTGAAATAGCTAATTTAAGCTTACTCTGAATAAGGCTCAGGGTTCATTAAATAAAAACAATATCTCAAAGTTAAGCCATTAATACAGTTAATAAAGTTAATACAGTATGCCTAATACTTTCAGTCATAAAGTATGTAAATAACACGGCCTTACACCCTAAAAATATTTAAGTATTTGAAAATAACTAATACAGTTGTTGTTGTTATGGTCTTCAGTTCTGAGACTGCTTTGATGCAGTTCTCCATGCTACTCTATCCTGCGCAAGCTTCTTCATCTCCCAGTAACTACTGCAACCTACATCCTTCTGAATCTGCTTAGTGTATTCATCTCTTGGTCTCCCTCTACAATTTTTACTCTCCCCGCTGCCTCCAATACTAAATTGGTGATACCTTGATGCCTCAGAACATGTCCTACCAACCGATCCGTTCTTCTAGTCAAGTTGTGCCACAAACTCCTCTTCTCCCCAACTCTATTCAATACCTCCTCATTAGTTATGTGATCTACCCATCTAATCTTCAGCACTCTTCTGTAGCACCACATTTCAAAAGCTTCTATTCTCTTCTTGTCCAAACTATTTATCATCCATGTTTCACTTCCATACAGGCTACACTCCATACAAACACTTTCAGAAACGACTTCCTAACACTTAAATCTATACTCAATGTTAACAAATTTCTCTTCTTCAGAAACGCTTTCCTTGCCATTGTCATTCTACATTTTATATCCTCTCTACGTTGACCATCTTATTTTGCTCCCCAAATAGCAAAACTCCTTTACTACTTTAAGTGTCTCATTTCCTAATCTAATTCCCTCAGCGTCACCTGACTTAATTCAACTACATTCCATTATCCTCATTTTGCTTTTGTTGATGTTCATCTTATATCCTCCTTTCAAGACACTGTCCATTTCGTTCAACTGCTCTTCCAAGTCTTTGCTGTCTCTGACAGAATCGCAATGTCATTGGCAAACCGCAAAGTTTTTATTTCTTCTCCATGGATTTTAATACCTACTTTGAATATTTCTTTTGTTTCCTTTACTGCTTGCTCAATATACAGATTGAATAACATTGGGGACATGCTACAATCCGGTCTCACTCCCTTCCCAACCGCTGCTTCCCTTTCATGCCCCTCGGCTCTTATAACTGCCATCTGGTTTCTGTACAAATTGTAAATGGCCTTTTGCTCCCTGTATTTTACCCCTGCCACCTTCGGAATTAGAAAGAGAGTATTCCAGTCAACATTGTCAAAAGATTTCTCTAAGTCTACAAATGCTAGAAACATAGGTTTGCCTTTCCTTCATCTGTCTTCTAAGATAAGTCATAAGGTCAGTAGTGCCTCACGTGTTCCAATATTTCTGCGGAATCCAAACTGATCTTCCCTGAGGTCACCTTCTACCAGTTTCTCCATTCGTCTGTAAAGAATTCGTATTAGTATTTCGCAGCCGTGACTTATTAAGCTGATAGTTTGGTAATTTTCACATCTGTCAACACCTGCTTTCTTTGGGATTGGAATTATTATATTCTTCTTGAAGTCTGAGGGTATTTTGCTGTCTCATACATCTTGCTCACCAGATGGTAGAGTTTTGTCAGGACTGGCTCTCCCAAGGCTGTCAGCAGTTCTAATGTAATGTTGTCTACTCCCAGGGCCTTGGTTCGACTTCGGTCTTTCAGTGCTCTGTCAAACTCTTCACACAGTATCATATCCCCTATTTCATCTTCATCTACATCCTCTTCCATTTCCTCAAGTACATCGCTTGTATAGACCCTCTATATACTCCTTCCACCTTTCTGCTTTCCCTTCTTTGCTTAGAACTGGGTTTCCATCTGAGCTCTTGATATTTATACAAGTGGTTCTCTTTTCTCCAAAGGTCTCTTAAATTTTCCTGTAGGTAGTATCTATCTTACCCCTATGGAGATAAGCCTCTACATCCTTACATTTGTCCTCTCGCCATACCTGCTTAGCCATTTTGCACTTCCTGTTGATCTCATTTTTGAGACACTTGTATTCCTTTTTGCCTGCTTCATTTACTGCATTTTTATATTTTTGCCTTTCATCAATTAAGTTCAATATTTCTTCTGTTACCCAAGGATTTCTACTAGCCCTCGTCTTTTTACCTACTTTATCCTCTGCTGCCTTCACTATTTCATCCCTCAAAGTTACCCATTCTTCTTCTACTGTATTTGTTTCCCCCATTCCTGTCAGTTGCTCCATTATGCTCTCCCTGAAACTCCGTACAACCTCTGGTTTAGTCCGTTTATCCAGGTGTCATCTCCTTAAATTCCCACCTTTCTTCAGTTTTAATCTACACTTCATAACCAATAGATTGTGGTCAGAGTCCACATCTGCCCCTGGAAATCTCTTACAATTTAAAACCTGGTTCCTAAATCTCTGTCTTATCATTATGTAATCTATCTGATACCTTCTAGTATCTCCAGGTTTCTTTCATGTATACTACCTTCTTTCATGATTATTGAACCACTAATACAGTATAATAGTAATATAGTAATACAGTACTAAACTAGTACTAATATTTCCAAACTGAAATGTATTTAATTCTCCATTTTGTAAAGATTTTTAACATTGCTCTAAATGCCATTATTAGGGCTGGAGTGTCCTTAGAAAAATGCGAATGTTGACCTTCTGACTGGATTACTGAATATGAAGTCATTAATGACTTGTTGGATATCCTATTCATCCAAAACATCTTGGTGGGCATGAAGAACAGCCAAGTTGTTCAATCGCTTTTGACCCATTGTTGATCGGAGATATGACTTCAGACATTTAAGGACACTGAATGACCATTCTGCTGTTGCTGTCATGATTGGAACTAATTGGAGAAGCTTAATGCACTTTACTGCTTCACATAACATTTCTCCAACTGCTGGCTCTTTCTTAAACCACACAATTTTTTATGACCAGTTGTTTTTCATTAGCAATATCGGCTAACAGTTCAAGTGTAAGTGTAAGTGCAGTCATATTTGAAAATTTCAGTTGATTTTTCCAAATTTGTTTCACCTCTGTTTACTAAAATCAGGCACTCTTGTTCAACTGCAATGACCTGTATGAATGCAGTTGAAGCAAACTGCTCAGTAATGCAAGATTGCACTGTTTCACAAACTTCAATGTAAATAGCTTTGTAGTATTTCTTTGGGGTTTTGAAAGTGTTCAGTGAGCTGGCTTCGTTGTTTTCATAATTCTTTGGTATACTTCGATTCTGAGAAAGCAAAGGATCATCAACTTGTGAAGGTTTTTCTTTTAAACACAATTCACAAAAGTCTTCAAAACTACCATGCCTTTTTTATTCAATATACAAATCAAGCCCTCATATATTTTTTCCAGATCAGGAACACTTAGATGAGGGCACTGAATTTTTTCATTGACATCCTCTACTGGGTTCATTGCATGGCAATAAAAGCATAAAAAGAAATAAGCCTGCACATTTGTAACCTGCCACTGTTTTGTCCTCTACAGAAAATGTTTCAAAAAACTCTGGAAGTTCTTCAAAGTTTTTCAATATTCTCAACATACTAGAAGCTTGCATAGTCCTTGGAGTCAGACAAAGGGGTCATAGACCAGCTTGGTCGTAGGCGCTCTCATAGCGAATGCTTCTGAAAAGTTCCATCCTTTTGTTGGATTCCCTTACTGTATTCATTAAGTCCTTCATTAAAGCTATAATAGCCCTCATAGACATAAGATGGCTTAGGCTTTCTACAATTGACAAGTCTAAACTGTGAGCAGTGCAGTTTACATAACATGGTTTTGGTTGTATATGCAAAACTAACTTTTTTAGTCCTTTGAACTTACCTCTCATATTCGAGGCACCATCATAGCACTGTCCTCTTAAGTTATCCATTGACAAATCAAGACAAGCAGAAACATCTTTTAAAATACTAAACAGAGTTTGTGATTCAGTGTTGGGGGTCTCGTATAAGCCAATGAAGTCTTCATTGATGATTAAGGAATCACAGACAGTATGAATACAAAATCGAAGAATCACTTGTTTCATCAATCATAATAGAAAAATGTTCAGTCTTCTTAACTGAAGCCAATACCTTTCTCAACAAAGACTTTCCTAGTAGATCCTGATCTCGTTTTGAATATTGTGGGATGTCCACTCATACCCTGAATGCCCAAACCAACCTTTAAACTCAGGTATGTCATTCTTTCAGAGTTCTAACAATTGAAAAAAATTTGAGTTTACATCTTCCTGCCCTCTAATTGCTAGTCCTTGTCAGTATAGAAATTGCAAGGTAGTAAAAACTGACTCAAGAGCTAAATGCCCTTTCTTCATATCACAATCTGACTGTTCATTCAATTGGGAGGCTACACTTCAGTTAATGATAGAATTTAGTTTCAGAACACCTTCTTTATGCGTAAACGTATTTTCATAAAGATGGAATTTTTCTGAAGCCCTTTTTCCACTTAGCAAAACCCTATTGAAGTAAATGCATCTTCTTTTTTGAAGAAAATTGTAATAGAAGTTTATCATCTGCTTCTTTGTAGATTTTGCAAAACACTTTTTCAGTGGATGCTTCATATTCTAGCCATGTATATTTGATCAACGAAGACTTCTGAAATGATCTTCCCTTACTGGATTGTCCAGGTTTTGGCTGTGAATGGTTCTCACCTGAAGACAACAAAGCAATTGATGACACAATAGTTGTTGGAGGTTGACTTGCAGTATCATCAGCTTCCAAGCATGCCTTTTTGGTAACAAATTTATCCATTGCAAACTAAATTCACAATACACTAAGAGACTAAAGCAAACAAACAAAATATAATCATATAAAATAATCCACTAGACACTAAAGTCAAAACACTAAACACGTCTGCAGCATGCACTGGATGAAACTATCCACACTGAATAACTGCAACAGCAGGGTGGGCTTTATATAGCTGCGGCACTGTAATGTCTCAAAGTGTGAAGGCAATGCAAGGTGGAGGGTTCCAGGTGCTTCTGCTCCATTTTTTTTGTTGGCGCCATGGCCACAGTGCTGGCCTGCTGGCGCCAGACTTTACCTGAAGGTTCGCACACTGGGACAAATTCTAAGTGTGCCCACAGCACCGTAACACTATCATGATTCACACGACTCGTTTTCAGTTAACCTGCATACTGCTGTAATAATTATTTGTTTTAACTCATTACTGAATATATTTTAAAAGGTAACTATCATCAAACAAGGAAAATAAAAAATTCCAACATAATTTTGTGATTTTACAAAGCATAATATAAGTAATAATTATCTTAAATTATGGGGGGGGGGGGGGGGGAGGCTCCGCCCCCCAAAATGAATTTTTGAGAAGGCTTGGGCCCCCTCAGGCCCCATGGTGTCGGTGCCTGTGTGCATCAAAGAGCTGTGTCCAATGCAAAGACAAGGGAGAAGGACTTCATCACAGCTACCTGGCTGGAAGGAGGTACACCAGAGTCAGGATTTTTTATTTATTTAGATGTTGAAATTACTATACACATATTACTGATTGTCAGTTCTAGAAGCTATCATTCCCATCTATGCTTGACTCTGTTCCGCAACAGTGCAGTGGTGACACGTAGGAAGAGGGCACACTGAACTAGCTGCTACATCCATCCTTTCACTTTCCCTAATACCTAAGTGTCCTGGACCCAGCAGAAAGAAACTTCCATCCTCAGCACTTGTAGGTAGAGGAGGGAATGCTGTATATGCTGGACTACAACATCTGTTGGGTACAAGTTTTATATCAAGTTAAGAGCACTTACAGGGACAGAATGGATGGAAATTTAGCAGCCACAACACAACTCATGTGCTCAAGACCACTCAAGACCATGTACAATCTGCATAAAAGATAGTGAAGTCTTGAAGCAATTGGACCAACAGAATCACACAAGACAACAGAGCTGTCAACAGAATCCTCGTCTTTAGGCCTGTCTGTGAATAGAGCTATGCAGATGTGGTGCTCATTTAAAAATGTCATAAAATTTTGCATTAAAAACAGTTGCAGGATTGGACCCTCTCCTGTGCTGCACTAAATCTAAAACTATTTTGGGCCTTTGTAGAAACCAGGGTGGGAGTCAGTTGCAAACCTAGATTTAGGTTTGAATCTATGCCACACCAACTGATCCATTAGATCCAGTATGGCACTGGAAAGGTGATCTGCGAGGAGGAACAACAGTATGGTACACTGGTGAACTGGGAGCAACAAGGAACTAATATGTTTGATGCACCATGTGGATTTGTTGGTGGATGATAAGAGGTGATTTCCCAACCACAGCACAGTGATTGTGTGTGGGGCTGGTCCTGTAAGTATCTGTGGCCAGCCTGATGTCCTGAAGGTGGATAGTATCAGTTCTCTTCAGGTACAAAGGTCTCACTGATCTGTACAATGTGGACTCATATTCTAGCTGTAATCTCACAAAAGTCCTTTAAAACTGGAGCAGACATTCCCTTTCCATTCCCAAGACCTTGCCGATAAACTTTTTATTCTGTTCTCAATATCATTTGAGGTATTACATGTCATGCTTATTACTCGGTCATTTTCCTGCTTTGGTAACACAAGTTGCTACATACTACCACTAGAGGGCTCCAAATTGTAGCACATAACATGGCAATGTGTAACATGACTATGTCAGTGTATGAGAAACAGGGAACTGTAACCAAGTTTCTAATCACAGAACAAGTGCCTCCAATTGAAATCAGCAGAAGAAGGATTGTATCAACAGCAGTAATGTGCAACACTGGGTTGTTCACATGAAGGAAACAGTGGTGACCCAAAAACAAGAGGGCATCAATGGAGTTCTGTCACAAAAGGATCACTGACACCAAAAAAGTTCAACACCGGGCCATCAGCTGGCAGTCATGCAACCAATGTTCTGGAACATTCAAGATGTGGTGCATTAGGAATTCGTACCCAAAGGCACCACCATAAACTTTGCAATGTACTGTGACACCCTCAGAAAACTGAAAACATGGCTTTGATGAATTCATCTACAAATGAAGCACCCTCTCCTTCAGCATGACAGTACCAGACCAAACAACAATCTGATGCCCTGGGTTCACCATTATCGATCATCACCCATACTGTCCCGACTTGACCTCATCTTATTTTCATGTGTTTCTAAAACTTAAAGAATCCCTTCAAGGACTTCACTTTGATAGTCATGAAATGGTGCAAGCAGAGGTGAGGCTGTTGCACTATTAACAAAGTCAAACATTCTACAGGGACTATCAACAAACTGGGCTCTCCTTGGGAGAAATGGGTTTGCCATTAGGGTGACTGTTAAGAAATAAAGATGTAGACCTGAAGAATAATGCTTCAGAATGATAACAAAGATTGTTTCATTTAAAATGCTTGAAAATTTTTCATATAAAATGTTCAGAGACATTACTGTACAGCACAACTTCATATTTGAAACTTTCTTGTCTCCAGGTCCCTTCCATGGATACAAACTTTTTTCATGACTTTAAAACCCTGTATTAGTGGTTATTAAATTATGTTCCGTGTAAAATTCTGCCAGAGGGCTTCCTATTTCCATCCTTTCATCCACGTCCATGTCTCCTAATTTTTTCTCTCTCTTCCTTTTCATTACTGCTGAATTCCAGTCTCTTATCTCAATTAATTTTTCATATGCATTAACTATCTGAATACTTTCTTCAGCTTCATTACACATTATTCAAATCTCTTCTACATACGTGGAGCTAGTTAGTATATAAACTTGTACTATTGTGGTGGGTGTAAGCTTTGTGTCTATCATGGCTATGATAATGCATTCACTATGGTGTTCGTAAAAGCTTACCTGCATTCTCATTTTCATATTTAGTATTAAAACTACTCTTACATTACCTATATTTTATTTTGTACTTGTAACCCTACACTTACCTGACCAGAAGTCCTGTTCTTCCTGCCACTGTAATTCACTGATTCCCACTATATGTAACTGCAGGCTATCCATTTCACTTTTTAAATTCTCTACACCACTTGAGTGATTAAGCGACCTAACATTTTGTACTCCAAACAACAGATTGCCAGTTTTGTTTTCCCTGACGATGACATCTTCCTGAGTAGTCCCCACCAGGAAATCCCAAAACAGGAAGTATTTTACCTTTCAAATATTTTATCCAGGATGATGATATTATTGAACAATGGAAACTCCACATTGGAATATCAACAACCTAAGGAAAAGATAGAGTGCTACTTACTGTAAGCTCTACAGTAAGTTTGAGTGATGATAATACCCACAGTGTATCGAAAAGATAGACTGCTGCTTAATGTAAAGATGACATGTTAAGTTGCAGACAGATGCAATTAAAAGACACTTTACACAGTAGCTTTCAGCCACAGCCTTCATAAGAAAAAGAAAAAGAAACACATACATGTATTCACACAAGCAAGCATATCTCACACACACATGATCACCATCTCCGGCAGCTCAGACCAGGATGCAGCTGCCACATGGAATGGAACTAGCAAACTGGAGGGGACAGGGAAAGGGAAGGGGAAAAGATGTCAGTGTATGGGGGAAGAGAAGAGCAGAGACTAAAGGGACTAGACTGCCAAGAGGCACAGCACTGGGAGGCTGTGGGGCAGTGAGGGGGGGAGGAGAGGGAAGGGGGAATGGGGTAAAAAAGGAGAGGAGTGGGGAAAGATGGGCTGGTGAATTGGCAGAGGATGGCACAAAAAAAAGAGGATGGGAGACAAGGATAGGGCAGAAAATTGTTGGGTGGAGGGTGTGTGAACAGTATTTTACCGTGGATTGAGGCCCGGAGAATTGCAGGAGCAGAGAGTATGTTGTAAGGATAACTCCTATCTTCACAGTTCAGAAAAGCTGGTAATGGAGGGGAGAATCCAGATGGCTTGGGCAGTGAAGCAGCTGTTGAAAACAACCATGTTGTGTTCAGCTGCATGTTGTGTGACAGTGTGATCTACTTTGCTTCTGGCCACAGTTTGGTGGTGGCCATTCATCCTGGTGAACAGCTGACTGGTCATCATACCAATATAAAAAGCTGTGCAATGATTACAGTAGAGCTGGTACATGACATGGCTGCTTTCACAGGTGGCCTGGCCTCTGATGGGGTAGGATAAGGCAAGGAACTGGGATTGTAAGCTGGATACAGATGGTCTAGGATGTTGTGTGGGCAATGAAACACCACTTTAGGATGGGTGGGAAGGATCTTGGGTAGGATGTCCCACATTTCAGGGCATGCTGGTAGGTAATGTAAGCCCTGGCAAAGGATGTGATCCAGCTGTTCCAGTCTGAGGTGGTACTGGGTGATGAAGTGGGCACTTCTTTGTGGCTGGGTCTTGGGGCTGGTGGAAGGATTGGGGTGTGAGAGTAAATGGCATGGAAAATATGTTTGGAGACTAGGCCTGGATGATGGTGCCTGTCTGTCAAGGGATTGGTACACTGTCTTCAGGTGGTCAGGCTGTATGGAAAGGATATTTTTGCTGTGGAAGGGATGACAGCTGTCAAAACACAGGCACTGTTGGTGGTTTTAGTGTGGACAGAGATAGGGTTGGAGCCATCAGAGAGGAGTAGGTCAACATCCAGGAAGGTGGGATGCTGGGTTGAGGAAGACCAGGTGAAGCAGATGGGAGAGAAGATGTGGAGGTTGTGAAGGAAAGAAGATATGGTATCTTCACCCTGAGTCCACATCATCAAGATATCATTGATGAACATAAACCAGACTAGGAGTTTGGGATGCTAGGTAGGTCTCCTCTAGTCGTTCACAAAAAGGTTGGCATAGGAGAGGACCAAGCGGGTGCCCATGGCTGTGCTGCAGATTTGTTTGTCTATCTTTCCTTCTAAGGAGAAGCAGTTGTGGGTTGGGATAAATTTGTTAAGGTGTTTGAGGAATGAGTTAGTGAGTTTGGAGTCTTAAGGATGCTGGGAAAGGTAGTGTGCATTGTGGACTGAGCTGCCGGAGATGGTGGTCATGTATGTGTGAGATGTGCTTGCCTGTGTGAATGAATGGTGTGTATCTTTCTTTTTCTTTTTCTGACAAAGTCTGTAGTTGAAAGCGGATGTGTAAGTGTTTTTTAACCATGCCTGTCTGCAATTTAATGTGTCATCTTTATGTAAAGTACCAGTCTATCTTTCCCATACACAATGGATATAATAATCACTTAAACATAGAGCAGAGCTGCATGCCCTTGGGAAAAATAATTGCTGTAGTTTCTCCTTCCATTTAGCTGTTCACAGTACCAGCATAGAAAGGCCATTGTTGACTTTGTTCCATTATATTGCTTCTCACATTGGTCAGGAACCAACGACTTTCATATGAATATGGAATCCATGGTTTCAGGAGGGCCATTCTCAATGCCATGCATGATGCTAGTGTCCCACATGACTAGCACCCTGAGAGAACAGGCATACCGTTTGCTCAGATATCGTCACATAATGTACCTCGAGGTAGGAAATGAGTCTGTTTGCAGTAAGACACCGACAATGTGATAACATCTGGAGCACCACAGGTTGTCAGCACTGTGTCCACTGTTGTGGCTTGCCTTGAAGCAGCAGCAGCAACAGCAACAGAGAGATTTGTCAACAGTTATGTGCCTAATGATACAGGAGGACTACTACATCCTCTTTCCAGACAAGTTTCTATTCCGGGCAAAGCTTTATAATGGATGTATCCAGGTATGGAGGCTCTGAGGAAAAACAATGTGTTCAGGTTGTGCTGGGCATCTTCATATAGCTCTCAGAAAACAACTGAAAGTATGGGGTGTTATTGGGTACACAACATGATCATCTGTGGTTTGTAAGGATGGCAATTTGGAAAACATTACATTTCTAATGAGTTATGGCTAGTGACTGTGCCTTCACCTTGAGGTTTCCATAACTTCATTTTTAACAAAATAATGTAGTAGCACATGTTGCTCCACATGTTGTTACCTCGATACAGAGGCTGTTTGGTTTCTGTCCTGACCAGCATGTACTCCAGATCTCTCACCCATTGAAAACATCTGCTGGTGGATTCTTGAGACACCAGAATTCCATCACTCACCAGAAACTAAAATCTAAGGCTGGAAATGGGAAATGCTGAAAGTGCCAAAATTTAAAATTTTCTCTGTTTTCCTGTAACCTCTGAATGTGCCATCACTAAAAACTTGAGATAGGTTGGAAGTTCCACAGAAGCCTCCTTGTACTACATGTTACCTTCATTAGGTCTAGCAGTCTGCAAGTTCTGTTGTTCACGACATGATGAAAGCTGAATGTGCCAAGAGTGTCTGACTGCAGTGATAAAAATTTTATAATCTCCTTCTCACATGATTTCCTACAAGCAACAGTACATTTAACTTATTTCAATTTATTTTCAACATGAATCTTTTGTGTCCATTGTTTTATGATAGAGAGGAAAGGCATACTGGAAATACTAAGCTAAGAACTTAAGAAAAACCATATGCAACAAACAAAAGGACTACTGTTGCACACAAAGAGCCATCACAACATGATGTAAGTTGAAATCAGTGGCATTTACTGCATTTCACCTTATGAAGCAAATACTGTGTAATTTGGGGTTTCAAATTGCATGATCTTCCCATACATCTAAAAAGTGCTCATCTTCCATTGACCAACAAATTAAATGTTGAGAAAAGGAAGGGCCTATTAGCAATGGTTTATTTTCTTGAAGCAAAACACAGGGAATTTTATTTGTCCTTGGTCACTGATGTCAATACTATGTTCTTTGTTACTGCTCAGAAATAAGGGAGGTGCTGCTGTGCACATTCAGTGATTTCTTGGAAGTGAGATGTGACACTTACATGTTAACAAAAACTTTCATTTTTATAAAGACATTTTTAAAAATTCTGCTTATTAAACTTTTGCAATACTTTTTCTGTCAAATATTACAAAAGATGTAAAACTATCATAATTTGTATTCCTTAGAGTAAAATGCTTTTGTAATGTGAATCAGTCACAATTTTTTCATGTTTTCTTGCAATCTGGCATTTCTCAGGGATGGAACAGTATGGAATGACATACCCATATCTGTCATCCTAGAATGGTTCAACTCAATGCCCAGCCATGTTAAGAGCTACTGTGGCTTTCAGCTCTGTGTATTAAATGTTGCAGCATGTATGCCCTCAAATCACATACAGCTTTAGTCATGTAGTCTTCCCCCTGTATGTTACATACACTGAGGTGACAAAAAGTTATGGGATAGCGATGTGAACGTCTAAAGAAGGCGGTAGTATCATGCATACGAGGTATAAAAGAGCAGTGCGTTGCTGAAGCTGTCATTCATACACAGGTGATTCACATGAAAAGTTTTCCAATGTGATTATGGCCACATGATGTGAATTAACAGACTCTGAACATGAATTGGTAGTTGGAGCTAGAAGCACGGGACATTCATTTTTCGAAATTGTTGGGGAATGCAATATTTTGGTATCCACATTGTTAAGAGAGTGCCAAGAATATGAAATTTCAGGCATTACCCTTTACAATGGACAACACAGTGGCCAATCATCATTGCTCAACAACTGAGAGCAGCAGCATTTCTGTAGCATTGTCAGTGCTAACAGACAAGCAACACTTGTGAAATAACTGCAGAAATCAATGTGAGATGTATGATGCATGTATCCTTTATGACAGTGTGGTAAAATTTTGTGTTAATGAGCTATGGCAGCAAACAAAAGATGTGAGTGGCTTTGCTAACGGCACGACATCACTTGCAGTGCCACTCTTGGGCTTGTGACCATGTCGGTTGGACACTAGGCAAACGTAGAACAAGTGGCTATGTTAGATGAGTGCCAGTTTCAGTTGGTAAGACCTGGCGGTAGGGTCTGAGTGTGGCACAGACTGCACGAATCCATGGACCCAAGTTGCCAACAAGGCACTGTGTAAGCTGATGATGGCTCTATAATAGTGCAGGATGCATTTACAGGGAAAGGACTGGGTCTTCTGGTCAAACTGAACCAACCACTGACTGGAAATGGTTCAGCCATTCATGGAATTCATTTTCACAAACAACAATGGAATTTTTATGGATAACTATGCAACACATCACCAGTTCATAATTGTTTGGAATTGGTTTGAAGAACATTATGGACATTCAAGCAAATGATTTGTCCAGCCAGATTGTCCAACATGAATCCCTTTGAACATTTATGGGACAAATCAAGAGGTCAGTTCAAGCAGGGCTATGATGATTTATACACACATCAAAAAAAGTTTTGCATCACTCCGGTTCCCAGGACTCCTGAAGATAGATGTTGAATGTGGATACTGTATCACAGACCTAGTCCCATTTACTGTTCAGAGATGTAACTAAACTTGCCCAGAGATGTAAACAACCTTGCATGAGCAGCGCCTATTAGACGGAGGGGGCACAACAGCCAATCAGTTCCAGTCATTCCACCAGGAAGGAGGTACACGGCTCGTGTTGTCTGTAGTTCAACCATGCCTAGATGGTCAATACCGCAGCTGGATCACATCCCCATTGTTACTTTGTGCCAGGAAGGGCTCTCAACAAGGGAAGTGTCCAGGTGCCTCAAGAGTGAACCAAAGTGATGTTGTTTGGACGTGGAGGAGATACAGAGAGACAGGAAGTGTCGATAACATGCCCCACTCAGGCCGCCCAAGGGCTACTACTGCAGTGGATGTCCGCTACTTATGGATTATGGCTCGGAGCAACACTGAAAGCAACACCACCATGTTGAATAATGCTTTTCATGCAGCCACAGGATGTCATTTATGACCTAAGCTGTGCCTAATAGGCTGCATGATGCACAACTTCACTCCCAACAGCCATGGCGAGGTTCATCTTTGCAACCACACCATGCAGTGCCGTACAGATGGGCCCAACAACATACCAAATGGACTGCCCGGGATTGGAATCACATTCTCTTCACTGAAGAGTGTTGCATACGCCTTCAACCAGACAGTCGTCAGAGACATGTTTGGAGGCAACCCGGTCAGGCTGAACACCTTAGACACACTGTCCAGTGAGTGCAGCAAAGTGGATGTTCCCTGCTGTTATGGGGTGGCATTATTTGGGGCTGACATATGCCACTGGTAGTCGTGGAAGGCACTATGTTGGCTGTACAATATGTGAATGCCATCCTCCGACCGATAGTGCAAGCATATTGGCAGCTTATGGGTGAGGTATTCGTCTTCACGGATGATAATTCGCACCTCCATCATGCACATCTTGTGAATGTCTTCCTTCAGGATAGGAGATTGCTTGACTAGAGTGGCCAGCATGTACCCTATTGAACATGCCTGGGATAGATTGAAAAGGGTTGTTTATGGACGGCATGACCCACCAACCACTGTGAGGGATCTATGCGAAATCGCAGTTGAGGAGTGGGACAATCTGGACCAACAGTACCTTTATGAACTTGTGGATACTATGCAAGAGGATGTGCTACTGGGTGTTAGAGCTGCCGGTATGTACAGAAATCTGGAACACCATCTCTGAAGATCTCACTGTATGGTGGTAGAACATGCAATGTGTGGCTTTCATGAGCATTAAAAAGGGCAGAAATGATATTTATGTTGATATCTATTGCAATTTTCTGTACAGGTTCTGGAACTCTCGAAACTGAGGTGATGCAAAACATTTTTTGATGTGTGTACATCTTCACTGGGGGTTGTGTGTTTGAAATTGACAAATGTTTCCAGTGTTTGTTCCCTGCTTTCATAATTACAGCTATTACAGGCTTCATATTGTCACAATACAGAACATTTGGTAGCTGCCACTTCTACAATTCCAGCTGGCATTTCATAAAGGGTTTATTATAATTTTACACCGATTCTGTCACTGTTCTGTCTCCCTCTGATGATATTCTATAAGATTTTTACTTTGAATTCTATGTAATGGATTCTTTCTCTTCTGTTCTGCAAATTAAGATTTTAAAGTACTTCTAAGTATGTAATTTCACCAGACCTTTGCCCAACATTGTTGTTCATTTTTGGCACATTTCTCATTTCTTTTTAACTGGGTTAATTTATGGCTGTGTCAAGGAAATTGGCAGTAAATTACAAGCCAATTTAAGAATAAATTAAAATTTTCAATAATGATATTTGCCTGCACTTAACATACTAACCTGACTACTTTATGAATAAACATTTACTAATATCATCTCAGAAGGATCTAAAGTTGTCATTTGACCATTATGATAAAACAGGTTGTCTGTTATAGGTTGCGATTCTGCTTTAATCCAGCTTTCAGGGTCAAGGAACATATTTTCAGTTCCAGGCTCACTGTGAAAATCTGTGTTTGGTAAGAGTATTGCAGCAGAATAAGTAAGTATGAAATACACATCAAGACAAAAGATACACCATGAAGGAATTATCCACACAGTATGGAAACTTGTAGACATGATGTACATATACAGACGAACAAATTATTGCAACTTCAGAAAAATTGATTTATTTATTCAAGAGAAAGAGCTTCACAAATTGAGCAAGTTAGTAATGTGTTGGTCCACCACTGGCCTTTATAAAAGCAGATATTTGGATTGACACTGACTGATAGAGTTGTTGGATCTCCCCCTGAGGGGCATCATGCCAAATTCGGTCCAACTCACGTGTTCACATAACACTCCAAATGTTATCAAGTGGGGAGAGATCTGGTGACACTGCTGCTCAAGGTAGGGTTTGGCAAGTATGAACACAAGAAGTAGAAACTCTCACTATGTGTGGGTAAACATTATCTTGCTGAAATGTAAGCCCAGGATAGCTTGCCATGAAGAGCAACAAAACGGGGCATAGGCTATTGTCAATGTATCACCATGCTATAACAGTGTCGTGGATGACAGGCAAAGGAGTTCTGCTATGAAAGGAAATGGCACCCTAGGACATCACACCTGGTTCTCAGGCCTTCTGGTGGGTGAGAGTCAGATTGGTATCTGACCGCTGTCTGGGGCATCTCCAGGCATGTCTTTGCTGGTCATTAGGACTCAGTTAAAAATGGAAGTCATCACTGGAGGCAATTCTGCTGCAGTATATAAGATTCCAGGCTGAAGACATGTCTGAAGATCTGTCACTTGTCATACTGCCTGACAACAAGGAATCATCATTCTGGATGCTGTGTCTTTTCATAGCAGAACCCCTTTGGTTTGCATCTGCGACATCCTTACAACGCAGCAGTACTTCAGTGATATTCTATGCCCATTTTGTTGCCCTTCATGGCAAGTCATCCTGGGTTTGCATTTCATCAAGATAATGTTTACTCACACAAGGAGAGAATTTCTACTGCTTGTCTTCATGCTTGCCACATCCTACCTTGGCTAGCATGTTCATTGGATCTCTCCTTAGTTAAGAACATCTGAAGCATTATGGGCATGACTCTCCTACAAACTTGAAATTTTGATGATGCACCACTTGGACAGAATTTGACATGATATCCCTCAGGAGGACATCCAACATCTCTTATCAATGCCAAGCCAAACCATCTGCATAAGAGCCAGAAATGGACTAACACATTACTGACTTGCTCAACTTGTGATGCTCTTTCTCTTGAGTAAGTAAACCAATTTTTCTGAAATTATAATCATTTGTTTGTATGTACATGTACTTCACACCTACTGATTTCAATCTCATTCAGATAATTCATTTGTGGTGTGTCATTATTTTTATCTTAAAGTTTATGTTGCATAACTTATTCACTTGCTGCTCCTACAGAAACAGGAGTTAAGTATGCAGGGTATTAGGAACACTTTCTCAGTTCTAGCAGACCATGTCAGCTAAAGAGTAAGTTCTTTATGCAATACCTCATAACTACTTTACTTACAGTCTTTGAGGTTCTCAGAGAATCTGTTGAAAGCCACCAGATCTAAATAGTGTTATAAAAAGGGGAAAAGCCACTACTTGAAAGAAAATTCTTGCCTTTTGGTGAGTTGTTGGGCTAAAAGTAATCTATGTGGTTGACTGAGACCATATATAGTTAAAAATATAAACAGACTACAACTGCTTGAAACATAAAATTATTTATGAATAGTGGTCATAATTTTCCTTTACCAGGGATAAATTTCAATAGACAGTTTAAATATGTGACAAGTGCCATGGTAAAAAGGAAGACTACATTGCCAAATTTTCCAGTTACTCATTTCCACTATATCTATAATATATGTATTTCTATTAGCTATATCAGATTAAGAATACCTTCCTGGATCAATGTGGATAAAATACAGAAGTTCATAAGCACCTAACGCAATGTTCAATAAGATGAATCCTCTGTTTTACCAAACTTGTACTGACAATGCATTAAATATACACTCCAGAAAATGTATACATACCAAGACTGACAGCTATCTTTATAAGACAATTATGTGTGCCAATAATATGAGCAAAATAAGTTAATTGTGAACTTTTCCTACTTCCAGCATCTCTTCAGGATGATGCTGGATATTTCCTGTAATTTTTCTCCAGAACTATGTTTGTGCTTTAAACAATAATATCTCTCCATATATTAAACACTGTTGTAATTCATACCAGTCTTTACTGACAGACATTCATCATATTACATGCCCTCACAGATCAAAGGCTTCAGCTTGTCCATCTCTAATAATGCCTCACAAGGACCACCATATGATTCTTACAATTTCATTTCTTGTGCCGTGAAGAGATTCCTTCATTTTGGAGAGAAGGTCTTTTCGCACAGACTCACTCTGGGAGAATATGGTACATATTCCAGTATATATATCACTGTTAGCTGCAACAGACAAAAGACATGCTTTTTTGGTGCTGCACATTTTTCTAGATTTGATGGAAAGAAATTCATGCTGCAGTGTTCTTATTCAGCACACCAATGTAGCAGTTACACAGAAGCAGCTAACTAAAAAAATCTGTGGGATTCTCACGTTTATTTATATGTAGAATCTTGTGTGAGACCACTTGCACAAGATTCATGTGCCAATTTGAAATTCTAGATTCACATATTTTACTGTTCAGACCACTTCCACATAATATTTCACTGATTGTACCAATACCTATTTGTACTGTGATATATCGAACATTTGTGAGGGCCTTAATAAACTCCTACTGTTATCATCAATTTCAGGCTTGAACTTGTTTGTGCTCTTTTAAAATTTTTGAGAACAATGGGCCTATCCTCATTCAAAACAATCATTCTCTAATTTCATTGTATAATTAAGTGAGAAATGTGTTATTTAAGATAATTATTGGATGCTTAAAAAACTATATTTTCATATGTTACTGGTACAACTGTTTTTGGATAGCTTATTTCATAGAAAATCAGCATTTGTGATTCACAGTTACTGCCAAAGAACAGATCAGCCAAAATTTTGTTGTACATCAACGCAAATAAATGAGCATTTTAGAGAATTTTCAGAAGCTAACATTGTCCTGTGTGTTATCTATAAGAAATCTGTAATAAATTGCCATTTGTGATTTAGTTACTGTAGCAGATATTCTAACTAAAATATTGTGTTACATCTAGTTTTCCTTTAAAGAGAAGTGTTTATTATCTACATTTATTGTAAATTAACTCCATTTTTGAGTTTTCTAATAATTATAATTAGCCTCACAGCTGGAAATCTCCCTGACTACCATCAAACAATTGGCAGCTGCTGCAAACCAGTGTATTGGAACAGCTCCCAAGAGTCATATACCTGCGGAACCAGCACCACCAAAGGCACGCCAAGTACTATCCTCTCCTGCAGAACCTGTCTTCTCCACAGAAAATACAAGATCTGTGATTACTCATCCACTTGACTAAAGTGGCATTTCAATGGTAGATCTAGGCATCCTGTACAGTGTACATGGGGATCAGAGAGAACTCAGGATGTTATACTGCTCCCCCTAACAAACTAGTTCAGTTTGCTGTCTTTCACTGGAACTGAAACTGAACTAGTGGCACTCATTTCACCTGCTTTGTCCCATGTCAAGTGGATGAAAATACGAAAGGGTAGGGCTCTATTAATCATTGGCTGTTCCAAACATATGGTGAATGATGGTACCCCTTAGGGAAATAACAGCAGAGGGACATGAAAGGACACCAGGTTCACTCCATGTGTATACCTGGATGCCTGGGGGCCTGTTGAAGAGGCTATTCCAGGAACCATTGAGGGAACAGGGTGAAAGCAACTGCATACTGTGACACATGCTTGAACAAATGATAAATGTCATTTGGGCTCTGAGGTCATGCTTAGATCATTGCAGCGACTGGCAGTGAAGACCAGCCTTGTGCACGGGGTTTCAGTGAGACTCACAGTTTGCAGTATTGTTCCCAGAACTGACTATGGCCTCTTGGTTCTGAGTCGAGAGGAAGAACTGAACCAGGCTTCAAAAGTTCTGTGACAAGCTAGGCTGAGATTTCCTGGACTTGTGCCATAGGGTTGAGAGCTGTAGGGTGATCCTAAATGGATCAGGTGTGTGCCTTGGTAGCTGACTGTGAGTGCCATGCACATAAGAGAGTTTTTTTTTTTACTCTCCATCCAAACTTGATAGCTGCAGTAAACACAGAAATGCCAGTGCAATGTAAGATTGAAAGGAAAGAAATGCTTCCCACAGTATTCATGTACTAATGGTTAACCGCTGAAACATTCACAACAAAGTGACAGAGTTTGAAGCGATCCTGAAAAGGAGTGAAGTTCACATACTACTAGGTACAGAAAACTCGTTGAAACCTGAAATTGATATTAGTCAGGTCCCGAGTTCGAGTCTCGGTCGGGCACACAGTTTTAATCTGCCAGGAAGTTTCATATCAGCGCACACTCCGCTGCAGAGTGAAAATCTCATTCTGGATATTAGTCAGATTTTTTGGAAAAAATTTAAGTGTATACCAAACGGATAGGTTAATGGGAAATGGAAGTGGTGCATTTGTCGCAGTACACAAGAAACTCAAATTCAGTCAGACAGAAATTGAAGCGGCATGTGAGATTGTTTGGGCAAGACTCAGTATCAGGTGTGGGCATAAAATGGTAATTGGATCCTTCTACTGACTATAATTCATCTCCTGATGCAACCAAAAACTTTAGAAAAACCTCAGTTCATTTGTATGTAAGTCCCCAACCATACTGTAATCATCGGTGAAGGCTTTAATCATCCAACAATCAATTGGGAAAATTACGGTTTTGTTAGTGGTGGGCATGATATGGCTTACTGTGAAACATTACTAAATGCCTTCTCTAGAAACTACGTAGAACAGATAGGTTGGAACAGCATTGATGATGGAGATATATTAGATCTAATGGCAGTCAAGAATGGCAGTGAGGTACATAAAAAATCAGTAATGTCATATCTCAATGAGGAACATGAAAATTTCAGCACGGGGCAGGAATTTGTAGAGGAACTAGGGCTCAAGTTTGAAAGAATAGTTGACATTGCACTGGATAGATATATGCCCAGTATAAAAATTCATAGGGGAGAGACCCTGCATGGTATACACTCACTATAAAGAAATTTCTAAAGAAACAGAGACTTCTGCATATAGGGGTAAAACAAAGCTTAGGACTCGGAATGAAATGAATTTGGCTGTCAAGATGGCAATGTGTGAAGCCTTCAGTGAGTGCTGCAGCAGAATATTGTCAAATGATCTTTCACAAAACCCAAAGAAATTTTGGGTGTATGTAATGACTGTTAGTGGTACCAAAGTTAGTGTCCAGTCCCTACTGAATGAGACAGACACTGAAATTGAGGGTACCAAAGCAAAAGCTGAAATACTTAACTCTGTTTTCAAATGTTCCTTTACAAAGGAAAACCCAGGAGTATTGCCCCAGTTTAAGCCACGTACCATTGAAAAGATGAGTGAAATCAGTATTTGTATCAGTGTTGTTGAAAAATACCTGAAATCATTAAGACTGAACAAAGCTCCAGGACCTGATGGAATTCCTATCAGGTTCTATGTTGAATTTGCAGCTTAGTCCCTCTTCTAACTATAATCTATTGTAGATTGTTCAAACAAAAAACTGTGACCAGTAGTTAGAAGAAAGCACAGGTAACACCTGTCTACATGCAGCATAGTAGAAAGTTCGCAAAACTACCATCCAATATCTTTAACATCAATTTGTTGTAGAATCTTAGAACATATTTTGAGCTCAAAAACAATGAAGCTCCTTGAACACAATGATATCCTCCATGCCAACCAGCACAGATTCCGAAAATATCCATCATGTGAAACCCAACTCGCACTTTTCTCACACGACATACTGACAGCTTTGGATCAAGGCAGTCAGGTCGATGCAGTATTTCTTGATTTCCAAAAAGCATTTGACTCAGCACCACACCTACACTTATTGTCAAAAGTTCAATATTATGGGGTATCAAGTGAAATTTGTGACCGGACTGTGGACTTTTTTTATGTCAAATGTAGAAGTAGCTTCGCGTGCGCCCCAGGGAAATGAGTTCAGACTGTTGATGTTCATGTTGTATATTAACGACCTTGCAGACAATATGAATAGTAACCTCAAAATTTTTGCAAATGATACAGTTATCTATGATGGAGTACTATCTGAAAGAAGCTGCATAAACATACAATAAGAGCTTGATAAGATTTCAAGCAAAGACTGGCAACTTGCTTCAGTTGTTCAGAAATATAAAATTGTCCACTTCACAAAACAAAAAACATGTAGTATCCTACGATTATAATATGAGTGAATCATGCTTGGAATCTGCCAGTTCATATAAGTACCTGGCTGCACAAATATCTGGGTGTAACACTTTGTACGCATACAAAACGGAATGATCACATAGGCCCAGTTGTGGGTAAACTGGGTAGTAGACTTTGGTTTATTGGTAAAGTGGGTGGTACACCTCAGTTTATTGTTAAGATACTGGGTACGTGCAATCAGCCTACAAAGGAGATTGCTTACAAATCACTCGGGTCACTTATTCTAGAATACTGTTCTAATCCATAGTACCCGTACCAAATAGGACTAACAGGGGCTATTGAACTTATACAGAGAAGGGTAGCACGATTGGTCACAGGTATGTTTGACCATGGAATAGTGTTACAGTGATGCTGAAGGAATTCAACTGGCTGACTCTTGAAGATAGACATAAATTATCATGAAAAAGTCTACTAACAAAGTTACAAGAACCGGCTTTAAATGATGACTCCAGGAATTTACCACAACTCCCTAGGTGTCATTCACATAGGGATCATAAGTACAAGATTATGATCATTACTGCTTGCAGGGAGACACTGAAACAATCATTCTTCCTGTGCTTCATATGTGAATGGAACAGGAAGAAACCTTAGAAACTGGTACAATGGGGCATACCCTCTGCCATTCATTTCGTTGTGGTTTGCAGAGTATGGATGTAGGTGTAGATATCTCCTACCCTGACATTCATAGGAGCTCATGCACTGGGTTCGCTATGAGACATTGTACACTGATATGAAAGATGATAGGATACAGTGCCACAAGATGCTGTTACTTTCTTCTCAGACTGGGGTGAAGGTGATGTCACAAGAAATAACAGTAGTAGGCTGCAGTGACCATCTGTCGTGGCACCTGAACTGATCTCCTGCTCTTTCAGACAGTAAACACTGACTCACACACGGTCGTCACAGCTCTCTGTGCTATTTCAACTGACATTCCGCTATTAGCTACAGAAAGAGCACATACCATTTGATGCACATTCTTCATGTTGTATTGTAACCCTAGTATACCCTCACCTATTCAGTCTGTCTGGATATTTTTAGATGTGCTTCCACATTTAAAATAGTAATAATTTTTTTGTGAATTGTGGTTTCTTAGTCTCATAACATACATAACCTAAATCATTTGATTCAGGTACAGGAGACATGTCAAAATTGTGGTAAAATTTCACCATAAACATATAACAGCTGATGTTAACAAGAAGCATCATTAGAGTAATACAATTTTCTTATACACACATACATTTAAAAAATCTAATAATTATTAGCCATTGCTCAAATTATTATTTTATCCTCTTTGAATTCTTCTACTGAATAGTAACATTTCTCCCACAGAATCTGCTGTAGCCTTGGTTTCAGAATCTCTGGCTCCATATTAACACTTTGCCATCTGCAAGTCTAGTACAAATTCATCTGCTTGGCACTGACAGCACTAATTTGGATTACTTGGCTTGTCGCCGGCCATTCCTGTCATTATCATATTATAAATTGTTAAGTTTTACTAATCTCATAATTAGTTCTCATAAATTCACAACCCTGTTCTCCTACTTTCATGAAATTTCTAAGATATACATACGTAAATAAATACAAAATTTGTTTGTTTCATGTTGTTGTTGTTGTTGTGGTCTTCAGTCCTGAGACTGGTTTGATGCAGCTCTCCATGCTACTCTCTCCTGTGCAAGCTTTTTCATCTCCCAGTACCTACTGCAACCTACATCCTTCTGAATCTGCTTAGTGTATTCATCTCTTGGTCTCCCCCTACGATTTTTACCCTCCACGCTGCCCTCCAATACTAAATTGGTGATCCCTTGATGCCTCAGAACATGTCCTACCAACCGATCCCTTCTTCTGGTCAAGTTGTGCCACAAACTTCTCTTCTCCCCAATCCTATTCAATACTTCCTCATTAGTTATGTGATCTGCCCATCTAATCTTCAGCATTCTTCTGTAGCACCACATTTCGAAAGCTTCTATTCTCTTCTTGTCCAAACTATTTATCGTCCATGTTTCACTTCCATACATGGCTACACTCCATACGAATACTTTCAGAAATGACTTACTGACACTTAAATCAATACTGGATGTTAACAAATTTCTCTTCTTCAGAAACGCTTTCCTTGCCATTGCCAGCCTACATTTTATATCCTCTCTACTTCGACCATCATCAGTTATTTTGCTCCCCAAATAGCAAAACTCCTTTACTACTTTAAGTGCCTCATTTCCTAATCTAATTCCCTCAGCATCACCCAACTTAATTAGACTACATTCCATTATCCTTGTTTTGCTTTTGTTGATGTTCATCTTATATCCTCCTTTCAAGACACTGTCCATTCCATTCAACTGCTGTTCCAAGTCCTTTGCTGTCTCTGACAGAATTACAATGTCATCGGCGAACCTCAAAGTTTTTATTTCTTCTCCATGAATTTTAATACCTACTCCGAATTTTTCTTTTGTTTCCTTTACTGCTTGCTCAATATACAGATTGAACAACAACGGGGACAGGCTACAACCCTGTCTTACTCCCTTCCCAACCACTGCTTCCCTTTCATGCCCCTCGACTCTTATAACTGCCATCTGGTTTCTGTACAAATTGTAAATAGCTTTTCGCTCCCTGTATTTTACCCCTGCCACCTTTAGAATTTGAAAGAGAGTATTCCAGTCAACATTGTCAAAAGCTTTCTCTAAGTCTACAAATGCTAGAAACGTAGGTTTGCCTTTCCTTAATCTTTCTTCTAAGATAAGTCGTAAGGTCAGTATTGCCTCACGTGTTCCAGTGTTTCTACAGAATCCAAATTGATCTTCCCCGAGGTTGGCTTCTACTAGTTTTTCCATTCGTCTGTAAAGAATTCGTGTTAGTATTTTGCAGCTGTGACTTATTAAGCTGATAGTTTGGTAATTTTCACATCTGTCAACACCTGCTTTCTTTGGGATTGGAATTATTATATTCTTCTTGAAGTCTGAGGGTATTTCGCCTGTTTCATACATCTTGCTCACCAGATGGTAGAGTTTTGTCAGGACTGGCTCTCCCACGGCCGTCAGTAGTTCCAATGGAATATTGTCTACTCCGGGGGCCTTGTTTCGACTCAGGTCTTTCAGTGCTCTGTCAAACTCTTCACGCAGTATCGTATCTCCCATTTCATCTTCATCTACATCCTCTTCCATTTCCATAATATTGTCCTCAAGTACATCGCCCTTGTATAGACCCTCTATATACTCCTTCCACCTTTCTGCTTTCCCTTCTTTGCTTAGAACTGGGTTTCCATCTGAGCTCTTGATATTCATACAAGTCGTTCTCTTATCTCCAAAGGTCTCTTTAATTTTCCTGTAGGCGGTATCTATCTTACCCCTAGTAAGATAGGCCTCTACATCCTTACATTTGTCCTTACATTTGTTTCATATATTTGTTTATTTGCATTGTCTTTGGTACTTAGTATTTCTCTTTCATATGGTATGCAGCAAAACAGTCTCCAAGATGTAACACAACTCCAAAAGACTTGCACATTAAGTTTGTTGTTCTCGTGTTTTTATTTTTGGAACATACACGGCAGTTCCTTAATTTTTATTTATTTGTTTCAGAAATAAGTATTAGTTGGTGTTCCTTTATGTGACCAGAAAGTCTGTCAACTGGATCATGATGAGAGGTATGCAATGTAGTGGCAACCTCCAGGTTTTCCTCAGAAGCAGGTACATGGTCTTTTATACACAAATCAGTCATTCTCAATGAAAAATCATGAAATCAGAGTCTCTTATGTTCTTTATTGAAATATTGCCATGTACAGAATGCATTGAATAATGCACAATTAAAAAGGTAAATGCAAACCTTTTTTGACCATTTTATAGTTTTTCTGTACATAAGGCAATAGCTCAAATATTGGTTTGCCCAATCCACTCCTTTCATGTATTTGTTGTAGTATAATACACTTTCAGGTTTCTGTATTGTGTAATTTGTTTTTCTTCATTTCCTTTGAGTGTCAGTCAAAGTGGCAGTATGTATTGTAGAGATCATTTGTATCATTTTAGTTTTCAAAGCTCTCCATACCTGTGTGAGTACTTCACCCTTGCACTGATGCCAAGCTTCAAACACATTGACTTTTGCACACTTTAATTTTTCCGAAAATCCTCTATTTTGCCATACCGTTCCACAAACTCGAATTTTCTTTTCAAACAACTTCTCTGCAAGTTCCACACTGTTATAATAATTATCCATGTAGAGGTGATACCACTTTCCATAAATAGGTGTCAATAGTTCCATCACTATTTTAGCTAAAGGCTGTCTAGCACCGGAATATATTTTGAATGAGGAAATTTATCCCATACTCGAATCACACAGCATCCAAATGAGTATGTCATATTTTGTAATTTTCAACAGATTGTCAACTTTAAAATTTAACCGTCCACACCACAGTATCATTCCTTCATCAACTGAATGTTTTGACTTAGATTAAAGATTTCTTTAAACCTTTTGGAAAACTAATCAATTATGAATTGCACTTTGAAAAGCCAGTCAAGCATTATCTGCTTTATTGTTGCTGTCAGAAAAATGTAAAAATGATAATATTTCTCTGAATCGGTTGTGGGACATCGTTTTGCGAAATATCGGTGTGTCTATCAACAGATTAGTTGACCAATAATCATTGATTCCTGCTTCTTTTACAGTTCCCATAAGGATAGCAAGCCCAAATCATTTGTTAAGTTTGGGTCTTTTAATGTCGACAAATCTGGCAATTTCTATTTTTTATTCAGTTTCCTTCTATTGCAATTTTGACTGTAGTACTTGTTGGCTTTGTTGCTAATATATTCAAATATATCATCCCCAGCACATAATTCTACGATATCCTCAATACTCTGTGTATCTTTGGGAAATATGTTTGGACCCGGAGATCCTTCAAATTTATTACTGGTCGTCAGTAAATCAAAGTGTGACCACTGTGAGCTGTCATCTTTGTCTGATTCATCCGAATCAGTTGGCAACCATAGCATTCGCTGAATTCTTCTTGGACGTATTTCACTATCTTCCAACAATTCTGCTTCATTTTCATTTTTTTGACATACAACGTCTTCTTCCCAATCAGTCAAGTTGTCCCGAATGTCAGACAAGATACCCACGCATTCGTCGTAAATAATCGTATCGTCTCTTTCGTCTGCCATGATGAAAGGGCAAAAGTACTCATAAAAACAAAAAACTTGTTGACATGTGTAACTTATTGTTACCTATACAAAACAGCAACAGAATGCAAAAGATACTCCACGTTTTGTGGCCATCCATTGTGCCATAATATGCTCATGACACCACTCTGGTGTCGCCAGCCACTGAGCGATACTATGTACATAACACCACTGTGGTGCTGCTGGCCGTTGACCGCTATTTCGTGCATGACACCACTGTGGTGTCACTGGCCACTGACCACTATTTTGCGCATGACACTACTGTGGTGTCGCCAGACAGCATAGTGTTAAATATGTTTCTTACCCATTAACTTGTTATATATTATCATCCTCATATGCCGTGCACAGGCTCTACTTCTTGCAGGAATACAAGAAAGTAACAAATATCTCTTAATTATATGAAATTATGAGGCACTACAGTAAAATCAAATAAACAGCAGGATGACAAAGCTTTCAGCCAAAGGTATGACCACTTACTATATGTGGGTTGCTCTATTCTGCCCTTGCTTTTACCCATCCCTAAACCATACCTTTCTCGTCCCTGAGGAAGAAGCTGGTAGTTCTCAAACCTAGATGTGAGCCACTTTTAGTTTCATGTGTGTCTGTCACCAGTACAACACATTCTGTCTCCTGAAAGTAAGTACTGACCAAAAATTTTGTCTCATAATTCATACTTTATGGAGAAGTACAGCTGTGGTCTCGTAAACTGACATACGGCCGGCAGAGCAGTGAGCTGACCACATGCCCCTCCATAAACACATCCAGTGATGCCTGTGGGCTGAGGATGACACGGCAGCCAGTCGGTACCATCGGGCCTTCCAAGGCCTGTTCGGACGGAGTTATAATTCATTTCTTTTCTCAATTGAGTTTTCCTTTGATACAGTAAACTATCTGCACTTCATATAGAATTTAGCCCAATAAAGTAAAAACTGAATTCAGCAGCATTAATAGACTACTCTAGCAAACAATCCAAGCTATTTTTGGAATGATATTCAGAGTGATGTTTGTTGTATTCTATTCTGTGTTGTTGTTATTGTTGTGGTCTTCGGTCCAGAGACTGGTTTGACGCAACTCTCCATACTATTCTATCCTATGCAAGCCTCTTCATCTCCAAATAATTAAGGCAACTTACTTCCTTTTGAATCTGCTTAGTATATTCATCTCTTGCTCTCCCTCTATGATTTTTACCCTCCATGCTTCCTTCCTGTTTTAAATTGGTGATCCCTTGATGCCTCAGAATGTATCCTACCGACCAATCCCTTCTTCTTGTCAAGTTGTGCCACAAATTCCTCTTCTCCTCAGTTCTATTCAGTACCCATCTAATCATGACCATTCTTCTGTAGCATCACATTTCAAAAGCTTCTATTCTCTTCTTGTCAAACTGTTTATCGTCCATGTTTCACTTCCATACATGGCCAAACTCCATACAAATACTTTCAGAAAATACTTCCTGACACTTAAATCCATACCCAATGTTAACAAATTTCTCTTCTTCAGAAATGCTTTCCTTACGATAGCCAGTCAACATTTTATATCCTCTCTACTCCAGCCATCATCAGTTATTTTTCTCCACAAATAACAAAACTCATTTACTACTTTAAGCGTCTCTAATCTAATACCCTCAGCATCAACTGATTTAATTTGACTACATTCCATTATTGTCATTTTGCTTTTGTTGATGTTCATATTATATCTTCCTGTCCATTCCATTCAGCTGCTCTTCCAAGTACTTTGCTGTCTCTGAGAGAATTACAATGTCATTGTCAAATCTCAAAGTTTTCATTTTTCCTCCATGGATTTTAATTCCTACTTCAAATTTTTCTTTTGTTTCCTCTTCTGTTTGCTCAATATACAGATTGAATAACATTGGGGATAGGCTATAACCCTGTCTCACTTCATTTCAACCACTGCTTCCCTTTAATGCCCCTCAATTCTTATGACTGCCATCTGGTTTCTGTACAAATTGTAAACAGCCTTTCACTCCCTGTGTTTTACCCTTGCAACCTTCAGAATCTGAAAGACAGTATTCCAGTCAACATTGGCAAGAGCTTTCTCTAAGTCTACAAATGCTAGAAATGTAGGTTTGCCTTTCCTTAACCTATCTTCTAAGATAAGTCATAGTATCAGTACTACCTTGCATGTTCCAACATTTCTACGGAATCCAAACTGATCTTCCCCAAGGTCGGCTTCATCTGTAAAGAACTTGTGTTATTATTTTGCAACCATGACTTATTAAACTGATAGTCTGGTAATTTTCACACCTGTCAACATCTGCTTTCTTTGGGAGTGGATTTATTACATTCTTCTTGATGTCTGAGGGTATTTCTCCTGTCTCAAGTATCTTGCTCACCAGATGGAAGAGATTTGTCATGACTGGCTCTTCTAAGGCTATCAGTAGTGTTAATGGAATGTTGTGTACTCCAGGGGCCTTGTTTCGACTTTTCAGTGCTCTGTCAAATTCTTCACACAGTATCATATCTCCCATTTCATCTTCATCTATGTCCTCTTCCATTTCCATAATATTGCCCTCAAGTACATCACCATTGTATAGACCCTCTATATACTCCCTCCATCTTTCTGCTTTCCTTAGGACGGGTTTTCCATCTGAGCTCTTGATATTCCTACAGGTGGTTCTTTTTTCCACAAAGGTCTCTTTCCTGTAGGCTATATCTATCTTACCCCTGGTGATACATGATTCTACATCCTTACATTTATCCTCTAGCCATCCCTTCTTGGCCATTTAGCACTTCCTATCAATCTCATTATTGAGACGTTTGTATCCCTTTTTGCCTCTTTCATTTACTGCATTTTTATAATTTCTCCTTTCATCAATTAAATTCAATAACTCTTCTGTTACCCAAGGATTTCTACCAACCCTCTTCTTTTTACCTACTTGATGCCCCACTGCCTTCACTATTTCATCTCTCAAAGCTACCCATTCTTCTTGCACGGTATTTCTTTCCCCTGTTCTTGTTAGTCATTCCCTAATACTCTCTCTGAAACTCTCTATAACCTCTAGTTCTTTCAGCTTATCCAGGTCCAACCTCCTTAAATTCCTACCTTTTTGCAGTTTCTATCTACAGTTCATACCAATGAATTACGGTCAGAGTCCACATCTGTCCCTGGAAATATAGTTTAAAACCTGGTTCCTAAATCTCTGTCTTACCATTATATAATCTATCTGAAAGCTTCTGGTGTCACCAGGCCTCTTCCACGTATACAACCTTCTTTCATGATTCTTAAACCAGATTTTAGCTATGATTAAGTTATGCTCTGAGCAAAATTCTACCAGGCAGCTTCCCCTTTCATTCATTACCCTCAATCCATATTCACCTACCACTTTCCCTTCTCTTCCTTTTCCTACAGTCACATTCCAGTCCCCCATGACTACTAAATTTTTGTCTCCCTTAACTATCTGAATAATTTCTTTTATCGCATCATACATTTCTTCAATCTCTTCATCATCTGCCGAGCTAGTTGGTGTATAAACTTGTACTGTTGTGGTAGGCGTGGGCTTTGTATCTATCTTGGCTACAATAATGCGTTCACTATGCTGTTTATAGTAGCTTATCCATGTTCCTATTTTTTTTATTCATTATTAAACCCATTCCTGCACTACTGCTATTTGATTTTGTATTTATAACCCTGTATTCACTTGACTAGAAGTCTTGTTTCTCCTCACTAATTCCCACTATATTTAACTTTAGCCTATCCATTTCTCTTTTTAAATCTTCCAACCTACCTCCGTGCTTAAGGGATCTGATATTCCACGCTCCAATCCGCAGAATGCTAGTTTTGTTTCTCCTGATGACGACATCCTCCTGAGTAGTTCCCGCCCAGAGATCTGAATGGGGGACTATTTTGTCTCAGGAATATTTTACCCAAGAGGATGCCATCATCATTTAACCATACAGTAATGCTGCATGACCTCAGGAAAAATTACAGCTGTAGTTTCCTTTGCTTTCAGCTGTTCTCAGTAGCAGCACAACAAGTCCATTTTGGTTGATGTTATAAGGTCAGATCAGTAAATCATCAAAACTCTTGCCCCTGAAACAACTGAAAAGGCTGCTGCCCCTCTTCAGGAACCCCACATCTGTCTGGCCTCTCAACAGATACCCCTCCGTTGTGGTTGCACCTATGGTATGGCTATCTGTATCGCTGAGGCATGTCAGCCTCCCCACCAACAGCAAGGTCCATGGTTCATGGGAGGGATTTTATTCTGTATACATATCAAGTGAGTACAAATACATCAGAATGTACATCACGAAGCCTTGCATAGCACTTAATCTCAAAATTTTCAGTTTCATTCTTGAAAGTAGAGCTGATTACATTTCTTTTGTTAACACTAAAGGACAGTTAGGATGTACAAATAAATTATTCTCCTGCTTTATCAAAACTTACAGAAAATGTGTATATAGCAAGAAGTAACACAAACAATTGCAAGGTAGCTCTTAAGTGGTAGGTGAAAGCCATTTTGATGGTCTGCATGTTCTGCAGCAATATATCAGTGCTCACACTTACGTTGAGGCAATACTGACCCTATGACTTATCTTAGAAAACAGGTTGAAGAAAGACCATATGCTAATAGCATTTGTGGACTTAGAGGAAAGCTTTTGACAATGTTGACTTTTCATAATTTTGAATGCAAGAAGGATAAAACACAAGGGACTGAAAGCTTCTACAGAAACCAGGTTGCGGTTACGAGTTGAAGGACATAAAAGGGAAGCAGCAGTTGAGAGGGCAATGATACACGATTGTAGTTTATCCCCAATGTTATCATATATGTACACTGAACAAGCAGTAAAGCAAATGAAGAAAAATTTTGGAAAAGCATTAAAATCCAGCAAGAATAAATAAAAAGTATAAGGTTTGATGATAAGATTGTCATTCCATAAGAGACAGCAAGAGACCTGGAAGAGCAGATGAATGGAATGGACAGTTTATTGAAAAAAGGTTTTATGACAACCATCGACAAAAGTAAAACAAGGGTAATGGAATGTAGTCCAATTGAATCAGACAATGATGCATGGATTACATTACAAAATGAGACACTAAAAGTAGAATATGAGTTTTGCTATTTGGGCAGCAAAATAACTATTGATAGCCAAAGTAGAGGAGATATAAAATGTAGATTGCCTATAGGAAGGAAAGAATCTCTGAAAAAGAGAAATTTGTTAACATCAAATATATATTAACAGCATTAGGCAGTCTTTTCTGAAGGTATTTGCCTCGACTGCACTGTTGTACAGTACATACAAGAAAATAGAAGTTTTAGAAATGTTGTGCTACAGAAGAATGCTGAAGGTTCGATGGGTAGGTCGTGTAACTAATGAGGAGGTACCAAACAGAATTGAGGAGATAAAATTTATGTGCACAACTTGACTAAAAAAAGGGAACAGTTCAGAGAACACATTCCGAGGCAGCAAGGAATTTTCAATATCATATTGGAGAGAAAAGTAGACAGTAAACATTACACAGGGAGATCAAGAGATAAGTACACTAAGCAGGTTCAAAATGATGTAGGCTGCAGTAGTGAAACAGGTATGAAGAGGCTTGCGCAGGTTAGACTAGTGTGGAGTGCTACATCAAACCACACTTCAGACTGAAGATAAAACAACATGTAATTGTACATTGTCAAAGAGGGAGCTCATCATCGTCATTTCAAGGGAAAAAAAAAATGGCTCTGAGCACTATGGGACTTAACTGCGGAGGTCATCAGTCCCCTAGAACTTACAACTACTTAAACCTAACTAACCTAAGGACATCACACACATCCATGCCCGAGGCAGGATTCAAACCTGCGACCGTAGTGGCCACACGGTTCCAGACTGTAGCGACTAGAACCGCAAGGCCACACCGGCCGGCCATTTCAAGAAAAATTTGCAAAAATTGAAAATGTCCTTGGAAGAAATCTACAATCATCTGATGTAAAAGAGATTTCTTTATTACACATCTTGATTGCATTCATTTTTAAAACGACCAGTTTTGTTCAGCATCAATCATCTTCAGATATGATTTGTTGATTGCAACAGTAACCCAACCAAGTATCATCAAAATTTGCATGATGAATCACAGGTAAAAAAGAAAAAAAAAAAAAAAAAATATCTTCTGACTTAGCATGTAAATTTTGCTGATAGCTGCACAGGTTAGTTTTGTAATTGGGACAATAAGATCTGAGGATGGTTCATGTTGAACCAAAACAGAGTACTTCAAAAAATTAATGCAATCGAAACAGAGAATAATAGACATATTTTAGGATCTAAAAGTGTACATATTGCGTATGGGCGCAAGAAGAATTGGCTGCTGTCCAGATACAGGCAGAAGCTTCAGGCTGCTGTTGTGGGCTATACTGGCATTGGCAAAAATGCTGGTGTTGCCTGTGATCCCTGATCTACTTTTATATTTACACTCCACAAGCCACTTTATGGTATGTAGCAGAGATATTTCTGGTTCTGTTATCATTTCCCCCTTCGCTGTTACACTTGCAGATGGTGCATAGGAAGAATAACTGTCAATAAACCTCCATGTGAGCTCATCACAGTCATTTCACAAAAAGTATGTGGGAGGACATAACATATTGCTGAATACCCTCATCAGCTAACTTTGAACAGAGGGCAGTAGCAGGTACACAAACCTCTGGCAAAATGTGAATGACATTACTGACCCTATGGCTGTCCCATTATGCCTCTGCATCAGATATAAGCAGCTGCCCAACCCTGACAGTACTTCTGAGTCAGTGGTGGACACCTTTTCTATTGGGATGAGTTTCAAAAAATGCAGGTAATCAAATAGTGTGTTTATCATGGTCATTGTGAACTCCTGTGTTAAGCGGATTACAGAGCCCTTCATAGAACTAGCGGCAGATCAAGAAAGCAGGACCATGTGAACTCACTATACCAGGCTGGGAGCTAGTCCAAGATTTTCGTGTCCCTATAGAACATGATGGGTACAGCCAGCTGGAAATAGAGGCTGATGTTAACACGGATGATGCCTGTCACTTAAGTTCAGAGAGCACTCTCAGTTCCTAAAGAGTTGAAGATAACTAGTCTCACACATATTGTGGAGGCTCAGATTACAATACAAAGCATATTTCCCAAAATCATTCATGGTCACATGATTCTGAACCAAGTGAAAGTTTAATCCAGAAGCTCAGACAGTTCAGCAACTATCTCAGATACAACTTTCTTACCCTCTGCTATAAGGTGGACAAGTGCAAAGTAATGCATTTCTAAATAGGTCAAGTATACATTACACAAAGGAAGCAACTGCTAGGGTGGCACGTAATTTGTGGCATGCAGAGTTTAGGTAAAGATACCTGACCATTGACCAAAGAGCACATAATTACTGTATTTAGAAAGAGAAAATTCAACAATGCAGATGAAAGTTGTAAATATTGTATAACATAAAATTCTTGTGGGCTGTAGACTTTGTCATGCTAAGTGACATATCAATGTTCAGCCACTGCTTCAAGTGATCTTCATCAAGGTATAATTTCTGATAAAAAAAATGTGAAACACCCAAGAGACATCCATAACACACCACTGTGCCATCAGATTTCCCTCAATCCTACTAGCTGTGACCTAAAGTCTTACTTAGTGGCTCCTTACACCATGACACAAGGAGTAATACTAATGTGCCTCTCCAAAACTTTGGAAGAACGGGATCTCTCTCCATGTTGAAATCTTGCACTTCGATGATGGCAATCCAGGCTAGTGCGGAACCATGATTTATCGGTAAATACAATGGGATGCCACTCATCAGTGGACTATGCTTCCAAGCCCTGGCACCATTTTAAATGCAGCCGTTTCATTTGAGATGTTAATGACAGCCATGCGTGGGATGTTAGTTCCCCAGTCCAGCTGCTACTAGCCTCCAACTGATGGTGTGGTATGACACAGAGTGCTGCATGGAGTCCATTAATCTGTCTCGGACAGCAGGGACAGACATGATGGGATTACAATGTCATGATTTTAAACAACATGTTTGGGAGTGTTAGCAATCTCACTTGTGACAATTACGTATGAAGAAAAAGTCATGATCGTAAAGTATCATTTATTTAAAATGATCAGTTTTGGCATGTATAGTAGCCATCTTCAGATTGATTGCACCATTTTCTGGAGCTGGCGACATGCTGAGATGCTGCGTATCGTCAAGACAATGTGATTGGTTCTCACACAGCAATCCTCCCTTGTGGTGATTAGATGTGGTCAACCAGAACCTTGATGTCGGGTATGCTAGCCATCACATTCACATGCAGTCCAATAATAGGCTACTGTGGCACCTGAATGCCCCACAAATATGGATACTGTATTGTTAAATGAAGATTCACATCAAGGCTTCTTTCTGACAGTGTCAGGTGCTAATAACACTGTCTCATGTTGAGTATGCGTCATCTCCGTGCCATACACAGTGATCACTTGACATCTGGCGCTGTTAATGCCACTTATATACTGTACTGGGTCTGGTAGCAACACTACACATGAACATCACTAATGCACTCTGATAGCCATTCTACCGGTTACAGAGAATTGCAGCTCTAATCATATACGTACCTGCCAATAGTGTGTGTGTGTACAAAGTTACACAGACATCCGGCCTTGTGATCTGGATGCTTCATTTGTTTTTTTTATCAGGAAGTATAATTGTTTTAGTACACAATTATATGTCTCATTGTCTACAAGCCAGAAGAAATTTATGGACAAGTGACAGCAGCTGTGAAAGCCTGAGAACTTAGAACACAGTATTGGTTAACTGCAAGGGTGTTCAATGCTGAGTAACAGAACTGCTCTCCATTATTAATAGTAACAATGTTCATATCTTACTAACAACAGAAAGCTGTTTGAAAATTGAAATGATCAACAGTGAAATCTCAAATTCCAATAGGGATATGTACCACTAGGATAGGCTGAAGGCTGGTAGTGGTAATGTATTTATAGCCATAAAGAATTTAATTACATATAATAAAATTACTAGGGATTCAGATGTAAATAATATGGGTGGACATAAGTACGAAAGGTACGTCAAATGTGCTAACCAGGTGCCAATGTAGACCACCTACTTCACAAAGTGTGGTGACAAAACAACTCACAGAAAATTTGGGGAAAATTGTATATAAATTTGCTGATGATATTACAATATCTGGGGGACATTTCAACTTATCAGCTGTAAATTGGAAAACTCATATGATTCAGGTAGAATATGAAATTTGTGGGGTATTGTATTAAATAACTCATACAAAAACAATTCTGAACAGTGTCAGAAAACTGGCTTTGTTTTCCATGAAACAAACAGACTCAAACTTTCTGATTCAGTTAGCATAGAGCAGTGAATCAGCATTATAGCATCAATGAATATTAGTGTCATAAGGAATACTAAGAAAAGTGGCAAAATGTTCCTCCACACTGAGTGCAAAAACGAAACAGGTTACCTGGTAAGTCAACAGTAAATATTCATTTGTAAGCCCGTAAATGTGGAGTATGGATGGATAAAATTCAAGAGTGCCAGTATCGCAAAACAAGCTTTCAGGCCAATTCACCCTGGCCATGTTGTCACGTCAGAACACTCCATAATGCTTTTCAAATGGTGGCATTCATAGTAGCAGTCATGTCATAAAACATCACAGTACCATCAAGATTTCTCAGGAATGAAGTTTTTACGACTGTCCATTGTTGATCATGTGACCCCCAAGCCCATTTTCTCCCATCCACTGCCATCTCTCATCCTCTATACTTTATTTTTCATGCTTTTTCAGATTGTGGTTTATATCAGTTGTTATTCCATGTCTTTGTTATTTGTAATAGATTGAAAACAATTGAGGACAGCCACAGGAGTTGAGATCACTTGACTTAAGCTTACTTCTTAACATGACATGATGGACAGTGTGAAAACACCTCACGTGACTGTGCTGCGATGGCCAGTGTGAATTGGCCTTTTTACAAAGCTTGGGGAATACTCACTTTTGTCAAATAACTGTGTTAGAAAGCTGTTGCAAGAACAGAGAGCTTTATAACTGATTTAAATTAAGTCAAAGCATTATTTAGAAATAAAAATTAAAATGAGAGCAATATGAGTAATGTGTAGTGAAATCAAAGCTCAAATTATATTCACTGATCCAATGACAAATGGTAAGATATTTTGGTCAAACTCCTCAGTAGTTTCCACCTGGCAATCCGAGTTCAGAATTATTTTACCTCCAGAATATTTTACCGAAGAGGATACCATTGTTTGTTAGCCAGACCCAAACAGTAGAGCTGCATGTCCTCTGAAAAAATAACGACTGTAGTTTCCCCTTGTTTTCAGCTGTTTGCAGTGCCAACAGGGCCATGTTTCAAAGCCAGGCAACTACTGAAAAGGATGCTTCCTAGAACCATATATTTCTCTGGCCAGTCCACAGACATCCCACCATTGTCATTGCACCTACAGTACAGATATCTGCATCACTGAGGTATGCAAGGCACCCCCCTCCCCCCCTCCTTGGCAAGGTTAAAGTTTTATCAGGAAGGGAGGGGGGTCATTTACATTCATACTCTGTAAATCATCTTATGATGTGTCACAGAAGGTACTTTGTGTACCATTATCATTTCTCATCTCTATCACTATTTCAAGTCATAAACAGTGCACGGGAGGAATTACTGTTGGTCAGCCTCTGTATGAGCTCCAAGCAATATGTTATTTGAATCTTAATTTACAGTATACAGTCATAATTTTAATAATACGTCTCTCCATTATGCATCATGCCTCTCTTGTTGTGCTCACCACTTAAGTTGGATAGGGTATCTCTCTGATACTTTCTTGCTTATTAAACAAAGCAGTGATGAGATGTACTTTTGCACTTCGCGTCTTTTCTATCTCTGAATCTGGCCTGATAATTATGATACATCACCGAGTAGTTTTCAAAGATTCTGTACTTTGTTTTCTTCATGGGTGAGTTACATGTCCTTAATAATGAGTCAGTGAATTTCAATGCACCAGCAGCTTCTTCAGCAACTAATTTTATGATGTCATTCCACTTTAAAGTGCTCTGGACTGTTATTCGCAAATATTGAACAATAATTGTGACTGTTTCTAGTCATCTGCCACCAATTGTGTAGTTACACAGTAACTAATCTTTCTGGTGCTTTATGTGCAACACATTTGCATATTTTATAGATAAACTGCCAGTCCGTGCACTGTCAAATTTCTACAGTCTTCTTGCACTCTGGTACAGTTTTCTAGCATTGCGATTTCCCTGCAGAGCTTATCATCATGGAGAACATGACACAATCTACCAGGTCATTTGTAAATGCAAATTTAATATTTAATTACTGTCCTCAACCTTATCACAAAGCTGGTCTAATTTTCTGTAAGCATGTACCATTTCTCCTGTATCATTGCGATAGTTCATCGAACGCATTCTGCCTTATTACTGTCTTTTGGATCTTGTGAGTTTCACAGGATCATTTTCTGTGGAACTTAAATCAATTTCCACAGAGAAGAGTTTTGTTCTTGATAAAGCTTATAAAACGTGTTTCAAAATTCTGCAAAAGACTGATGTCATTGAAATGGGATTATTTATAGCTATGTGTACCTGTCAAATGACCCTCCTGGAAAACAGGACTTGTCTACTCTGTAGAGCAATTTTAGTTTATTTTCTGTTTCATGCTCACATACATTAATGTACATATATAATCTTCAAGGAGGAATCATTTTCAGAAGAGCAGCCTCAGTATTTTGGCCTTCTCTTTATCATCTTCCATATTGTTGCCAGTGTTGTCACTGAGTGACTGAATACATGTTTTCATCAGGAAAAACACAAAATTAACATTCTACAGGTCAGAGTGTGGAATGTTAGATCCCTTAATCAGTTAGGGAGGTCAGAGAGTTTAAAAGAGAAAGTGGATAGATTGAAGTTAGACATAGCACGAATTAGTGGAGCATGGTGGATAAAATAATAGGGCTTCTGGTCAGGTCAGCAGATTCACATAACAAAATCAAACAGGGTCATTCAGGTGTGGGGCTAATGATTAACAAGAAATGAGGATTCGGGGTAAGCTATTATGAACAGCATAGTGAACACACACTCATAGCCAAGGGAGAGAGGAAGCCAACACTCACCACAGCAGTAGAAGTTTAAATGCCAACTAGCCTCACCAATGACGTAGAGACTGAAAGAATGTAGAATAGATAAAAGAAATCATTTAGGTACGTAAAAGAAAATCACCACCATTCTAGCCACTGTCAGGTCAATGGGGCCCAAACAACTGTCCCATCATCCTCAGCCAATGGCACCATTGAGATGTGGCATGAAGGTGCATGGCATCAGCACATTGCACTTCCAACTGTTGATGGCAGACCTGAGTCCACTAGCAGTCGGTCAAGTAGCTCCTCAACTAGCATCATGAGGCTGAGTGCACTTCATCCCAGTCTTCCCACCAAGGGAAGATCCTTGGCAGCACCGTAAACTGAACCCATGGCTGTCAGCTGCACAGACCGCTCAGCTACAGAGGCAAACTATTCAGATGCTTAAGGGAGACAGAAATTTAATTGTGATGGGGACTGGAATTTAATACTAGGAAAAGGACCTTGGACTGGAGGAAAGGAATGAATGGAAATTGAAATATTACTGTGTCTCATTGCTACCTGCCAGAACCCCTCGGAGAGCATTAAAGATAAACACCAGTCCTAATTGTCCAATTGTAAAGTGACCTGTATCCAAATTACATAAAAAAATAACCACTATTTCAGTATACATATAATTCGAAAACGATGCTTTGCTGATTAACATTGTTCTTATGTGAGGAACATACTATAAATGTGAAATTAATACTGTAACTAATCGAAAGAAATAGAGCACATTGTCAGGATGTACCAGTAAACCTATCATTATAAAATTACTACAGCAAATTAAATAGAACATATAAATAAAGCATGCTAATTGAATCTCCGATATATGTTAGCGCTAAACTTCAGGCACTAGTTGATTTGTTATAAACAAATTTAGAAATGTAATTGTTACCTGTAACATAATTAGTCACAAAATGTTATATTAACTTGTAACTAAGTTTTTGAAAATAGGTTCACCTTGTTCAGCACTGAGATGGTAAATTTTTAGCAATGTGTAGCTCATATTCGGTTTAACTTTTAATTGTGATTTTACATAACATTGTAATTTTCATTGTAGGTAATTGTTAACAAAAGTATAAATAGAGGTCACGCAGGCGCCTTGGGGCACTCGTTTTTTGGCTAGGGTTGCGAGCAAATGTATTGTAGGCTCACTCATTTGTTGATTGTTGTGAACTCTGGACCATTTGATGTCAACTTTGGGTACATGTGATGTAACCGGTACAGTTCACCAGGCTCGGACACCAGAGTCCTGGAAATATATCGGTATTAAAACTGCACTGTACTTTGGAATTTATTTGGGATTCTTCCGCAATCCTTTTCATAGGCTGCACAGCGACGAGGCATGAACGCAGGAATTTTACAAAACCCCGAGTACTAAACAACTCTAAATGTTGGTAGAATTGACGTGAAAACAACAGCGCATCGACTGAGCACTTCACTCAAAACATTTGCAACACGGAGGTGGGAAAATATAAACATCTCAAAATGCAGACTGGTAGAATTTTGCACAGACATAAAATAATCATAGCTAACAGTTGGTTAAAGAACCATGTAAGAAGGTGTATATATACGAGGGCAGTTTGAAAAGTTCTCGAAATGGAATAGAAAAAAAGTACTTACATCACTGAAACTTTTTTTTTATTTTTAAATGTAGTCCCCTTGTAGATCACTGCACTTGATCCAGCGATGTTCCTGTGTCTTGATCCCATTTCGAAAATTAATTTCCTCCAGGCCTGAAAAATAGTTGTCAACTCCTGCTATCAATTCTTCGTTTGAAGTGAATCTTCATCACCAAGAAAAATATTGTTTTGGGAAGAGATGGAAGCCTGACAGAGCCATATCACGTGAATAAAGTGGGTGTGGCAACAATTCTTACCTCAGTTTGTGCTATTTTGTCATGGCAACGGCACACGTGTGCAGGCACGCGTCATGAGTGGCAGCATCCATCTTGCAGATATTTTTTTCATTTCTAAGTCTTCAGTTAAAATGTAATATACCCTTTCAGATGACATCCGGTAAGCATGAGCAGTTTCATGCACTTTCAATCGGCAATCCTCCATGACCATTTTGTGCACTTTTGCGATGATTTCTGGAGTAGTGACACATCTTGGCTGACCTCTGTGTGGATCATCATCTAAGCTAGCCCTACCAAATTTAAATTCATTTGTCCACTTGGCAACAGTTGAATATGAAGGAGCAGAGTCCCCCAAAGTATTCTGGAAATCAGCATGAACGTCCTTTGCTTTCATACCTTTCTTTACGAAGTATTTAACCACTGCTCAAATCTCGATTTTTTGCATCTTTGCAAATCACTATGCAGGAACAACAACAGAGCCACATCACCACCACAGCTCTCTTCCAAGAGCACTGATGTGGCACGTGTTTACAGGCAACAGTGCAATGAATATCACACAAACAACTCGTTGTGCTAGTGCTGACCTCTCATGGTGATTCCAAGCACTTTTCAAACCACCCACATATGTAAGAGATCTAAAGACAATGGAAAGTTACAGACTGATTATATAATGGTAAGACTGAAATTTATAAATCAGATTTTAAACTGCAAGAAATGTTCAGGGGTAGATGTGAATTCTGGCCATAGGTAACTGGTTATGAACAGTTTATGAAAACTTAAGAAATAGCAAAAAAGTAGGATATTAAGGAGATGGAACCTAGATAAACTGAAAGAACATGAGGTGGTTGATAGTTTTTGAGGCAGCATTACACAATGACTAATTGAAGCAGAGAAAGGAATACTTTAGATGATGACTGGATAGTTTTGGAAGATGAAGAGTGAAGGCAACAGAGGATCAAATAGGGACAAGATTAAGCCCAATAGAGAACCAGGGCTAGTACAGAACAATTAACAAACAGAGAAAATATAAATATGCAGGAAATGAAGTAGGTGAAAGGGAATGAAGATGTGTACAAAAAGCGACTGACAGAAAGTGCACAACAGTCCAGCAAGGCTGGCTAGAGAACAAATCCAAGGCTACAGAAAAGCACTGTATATACGCTAAAGATAGTTCCCACCTATAGGAAAATGAATGAGATCTTTGACAAAAGCAAAAGCAGCTGTGCGACTATCAAACCTCAGATGATAAAGAAGTACCATCCAAATATGGAAATGCTGAAATGTGGACGAAAAGTATGAAAGGGCTATATAAGGGAACTTGAAGACAATATTACAAAAAAGGAATGAGGAAGTAGATGAAGATGAGATTGGAAATATGGTGTTGCAAGGGGAATTTGACATGGTAACGGAAGACCTATGTCACAATAAGAGATCCCTGAAGTAGACAACATTCCCTCAAAATTACTGAGATCCTTGGGAGAGCCAGCCACTGTAAAACAATTCCACTAAGTGGGCAAGATATACTAGACGGGAGAAATATCGTCAGACTTCCAACTCCAAAGAAGGGACACGCTGACAAGTGCAAATATTACTGAATTATTTTTTACAGAAGCATGGAGAATCTGGTACTAGATGATCTTGGGGACGAGCAGTATGGGTCCTGGAGAAATGCAAGAGGCAATATGGGACCATACAAATTATCTCATAAAATATGTTAAAGAAAGGCAAACCTATGTTAATAGTATTTGCATATTTAGAAAAAGCTTTTGACAATGTTGACCAGGACACAGACTTTGCAATTGTGTAGGTAGCAAAATGTAGGGAGAAAAAGGTTAATTACAATTTGTATAAAAACCAGACTGCAGTCATAAGAGTCGGAGGAAGTGAAAAGGAAGCACTGGTTGAGAAGAGAGTGGCAGTAGCCCCCTTTCAGGTTTACTAATGTCATTATAACTCCGCCAGATACAGCAAAGGACTTGGAAGAGAAGGTGAATGAAATGAACTGTGTCTTCAAATAGATTACAAGGTGAAAATGAACAAAAGGAAAACAAGGATACTGAAATGCCATCAATATAAAATGTATGCTGGCTATAGCATGAAAAATATTTCTGAAAAAGGGGAATTTGTTAACATCTAGTATAAATTTAAGTTTTAGGAAGTCTTTTCTGAAGATATTTGTGTGGAATGTAGGCCTGTTGGATGTGGAACATGGATGGTAACAAGTTCAGATAATAAGAAAACTGAAGCTTTTGCAATGTGGTGCCACAGAAGATAACATGGGTAATCAACTAACTAATGTGGAAATACTGAATTGAATTGGGAAGGCAAAACTTGACTAAATGAAAGGATCAGTTGACAGGACAACTTTTTTGGCTCCAGGAACTCATCAGTTTGGCAATGAAGGGTGTGTGTAAAAGGGGGTAAAAGCAGTAGAAAGAGACCAAGGGATGAATGTCATAAGTAGGTTCAAATGAATGTAGATTGCGATAGTTGAACAGACATGAAAAGACTTTCACAAGATAGAATAGCATGGTTTGCTGTATCAAACAGCTCTTCAGACTGAAGACTGTAACAGCAAGAACTGTATATGCTGTATGAGCACTTTGTATTTGAACACAAAAAGCAGCTTCTGAGACTACAGTGAGAGCACTAGATGTTGTTAATGACCTATTTTTAATGTATTAATCTGTCATGATTGACTCTTCCCTTAAAGAAGAATTTCATTGCTTAATGTTTTCTAGTATGGGACTCATCAAACACAGTTGTTGACATAGAATCATGACAGAACAGAAATATTCTGTGTTTGAGTACCCAATATATGGGGCACTAAGTTCAGAGGATTCTTACCTGGGGTAACTTACCAAAATTCATATATAAAGAGTTTTTACAACAGCTTTAATTATTTTGGGGGACAGTAGATGTCAACTATGTTGTGCAAATTTCTACACAAACCCAGTTTGCTCTAAATTAACTATGAAGCTAACAATCACAGAAATGATGCAGGACTAGCACATCTCTGAAAAGGACGTATTGGTAAAATCATTGCCTGGAATTAATGAAGCAACGTAGTCCAGCTAGGTTTGCAGTGCACGATTACTACTATGGGTGATTTAAAAATTAGTTAACTCTGTGTATTTTCCTTCACTAATAGGTTATAGAATAATTTCTGAGGAAATCTAAACTTACATAACAGCATTTTTAAAACACAAAAGCATGTTAAAAGAATTATCTCTGGTGTTATTTTTACAACGTCTTGCAGGGGTACTTTGGCAACTATTTCATATACATGTATTCATGAATGTCCTTTCCCATTATCAACATTCCTCTATTCTTCAAACAAAAAATGTGAACAGCATGAATACAACATTAGGACCAGCACAACATCTATGAAGGCTTTGAGGGGTCAGCATTGGTCCAGAAAGGAATAATATACATGAGTATACACCTACTCAACAATCTGCCAGAAAATGGTAAATGCCACGTATAGATAATCAGGCACAATTTAAACACCTTTCCTTCTCGTAATATAATTGCCTTGCATCATTGTTACTGAACTTGGTTTACCCTATCATCATTGTATAAAAAATCAAACATTAACCACATGTGACAGCATATCATAACAACATGGCGATCCATGTAATTCCTGCCCCATCCCAACTGCTCAACACCTACAGAACAAAACAAGTATCCTTGGACAAGAGATGGTGCGTTCAATTTGAAATTATGGTTAATATAAAAATCTCTCAGAATCATTGAGCTCACGGAAATTGCATGTAGTGCTAATATTCGTATTAAACAGTCCTCGATTTTTCAATATATAGACTGCTCTGTCTACAACTGTATAAATGCTTTATTTGAAACTTTAACTAAGAACAGTAGGTGAGTAATATATGGAGCAGCAGTTTTTTTCTTTTCATACCAGCTGTTTTTCTCCTACCATACACACATAAAGCAATCTAAAAGCAGTTCCCATAATTATCACTGTGTAGAGTTACCACTAACGGTAATTTGTTGATAATATACTTTAGAGCAGCAGACTGTCTATGCCTGTGAATCTATAGCTTGACTTATTCCAGATCCCTAATGAATGAGGAACAGTAGGTAGCTTTTAAAAGAAAACACATATTTGCACTAACTGAGAGTCAGATATTCCCTAATGAGCTATAGATATGAATATTACATACATACCTATGCTTGGGTGAAGTTTCAGTAATTACAGACGTAGGATCTTGTAACAAAAGTGAATATACTGCATCTAAGAAAACAAGCCATAATCAAAAGTTTGGATAAAAAAAATTTGGTTTTTGTAAAATAAGAGTAAATTATTACAATCAGAGTCAATTACTCAAAATACAAAGCTCAGGAGATCTTTAAAATGTTGAAGAGAAAGTGTATAATGGAAATGAAAGAAATGGTGATGGATAACATAGAAAACACATTTTTAACTGAATGCACACTGCACACTCACCATTTTTAAAATAGTAAATTTTTCACTCTCAGTACTTACAACTCACTTTTTGATTCTCATTCTTTTTATAGTTGCCTACAAATGACCAATATTTTATCAATGTTTGCTACTTATTCTGTTGCAATTGCTGAAACATTAGCCTTAGTCTCTCAGGAAAGGAAAAAACATGTACTCTGGAATTTATTAAAACTCTATCTGCCAATCTTCCTGGGAATGAGAAAGATGGGAAGAAAGATTAGGGTTTAATACTACTTTGACAACAAGGTAGCACAGGGAAGGGGATGGGGTTACGGGTGAGAGAAGTTCAGTAAAAAGAAAGATAATGTTTTTCAGAATATACCTGCCAAAACAATGCACAAATAAATGATGTTCTACTTTTGCTCTTTCACTCCTGACTTGAATTGACTTTAAGATGTCTGCCAACTACATCTCTCTCTATCTGTTTTGCCTAATTCTTAGCAGAAGCACTGTATTGTAGAATTTTGTAATACTAACATACCACACATTTAGTGCTTATAACATCTTAACCCTTCTAGTAAAAGAGAAAACAAACAAATGTGCAAATACATACCGAACCAATATTTGAAACTGTTCAACTGACTTGTTTTCGATACTATAATTGTAAAGGTTTACCATATGCCTGTTGATCTGTGGATACAGATACAAGCTGTTGCACAAGGTGCCTTCATAATAATTTAAAAAACTGTGAATTGCTTGTTAGGATCTTTATAATTTCTACTAAAGGCAAAATTTACATTTTTTACTGTTGTGCACTGGTAAGGAAAGGAGGAGGGGGGGGGGATAAAAGGAGTTGCAACCAGGCATAGAAGTTGGAGATTATCTTTAATAGTCAGTTACACAACCTTGCTGTGTTATACAGCTTCCTTGTGAAGCTAAGACTCATGGTTAAGGGCATCCCTCTCCAGATTATTACATACCGCTGTAGAACTACTCTTCCCTTGGAATATTACATTTATTCATCAAGCATAAGGGGCATATCATTTGGACATCCACTGATGGCTTATACTGGGAAAAGAGTGGCGGGTGTTCCATGGAGGGACAAAAAGTAACAAACTGAATAACATGAAAAATTTCTTGCAACTGCTACTATGTCATCATTTTGTGAAAAAGAATTCTAGTTATATGGAGGCAGGAATATATCTAATTATTGGAAATATACATACTGCCCACAGGACAATGAAAGAGGTCTTTGGAGAAAAGATAAGCAGTTGTATGAATATCATGCTCTTAGACAGAAAATCAGTACTGAGCAAAGAAGGGAATGTTGTACAGTGTAAGGAGTATATAGAGGAGCTATTATATATGGGAAATGACCTTGAAGGCAATATTATAGAAAGGGAAGAGGGCACAGATGAAGATGCTTTTGGATGTCCATCCTTCTGATTGAAGGGTTGTGGGACTTCAGCAGTTCAATTATGGAATAAAATGAAACATCTGCAGCCATCCAACACATTATTTATTATATAGCAACCAGTTTCGGTGACTCTATACATCTTCATCAGCCCTTAAGTGACACTGAGATGTTGTACTCCAATTGTATTGCGCTCCAATTGCATACACAATCTCATCAGTGGCCAACATCTATGAATTGGCTTCCATAGACTATTTAACAGTGATGTTGCGCCTGCAACCATCAAATACCCACTGTCTGGAGAAACATTAAAAAATAAAGAATGCTATCTTGATGCAATGTAACACTAAACCATAATCTTCCTTTTTTTTATGTTTCTCCAGTCAGTTGGCAGTTGTTGATTGCAACACAACATCACTGTTACAGGGGTCTACGGAAGCCAGTTCACAGATATTGGCCACTGATGGGATTGCGAGTACAATTGGAGTTGACCCCCCTCAGCATCAGTTAATGCCCAAAGATGGTGTACCGAGTCACTGAAAATGGTTGCTATACAATAAATTACATTGAAAGGACAGCTGCATGTGTTTCATTTTATTACATGGATTATTACATACATTATTATATATTTGAAGAAGATACAGCAGGAAGAATCTGACAGAGCACTCAAAGACCTATGTCAAAACAAGGCCATTGGAGCTGAGTACATTCCATCAGAATTACTGATATTATTTGAAGAGCCAGCCATGATTAAACTACTCCACATGTGATATTCACATACGAACAATGTCAAGAAGGTTAAACAATTAGGGTATTATATCTGCTTAAACAATCTGACAACTTTCAATTTAAGACTTTATTAACAACTCAACATAGCTCAAACACAAGATAAGAGCATATAAATACATTATTGTAATAAACAAACTGCCTAACTATTATCCACTGAATCCCTCTCAATTACAATGCCGAGTATTAAAAAATATATGACAATTCGCAAAAATACTTTCCTAAGCATATTCAGATTGTTCCTCTTAGTGAATCCCTTCTCTGCTATATACTAATTTTTGACTAGATATGAGTGGTTTGCATATGCACATATGTAATTACACGAAATCACATGCAGCACTGTTAACAGTCTGAATGTTGCTACAAATGACCATATGTAAATGGCAGCTCTTGTAAAATCAATGACATATCACACAATGTACTGGTACATCATACTTGAACTGATTAACCAACATACAAGGCTTACATGACAAGAATAAGAAAGAACAATACTTAACTTCTAATAAATTGAAGAAACAACAAGGGAAACATCATTCAATACACTCACTCAAAACAATGTCAAATGTTATCACCTCCTCTATTTCTCTGACAAGTGAAATCCTCTTTTAGAATATGAACTGATAATCTAATGAGGGACTAATCTACTTTTAGAACATATAAAACTTTGCTCAAGGCTGGATACAACTGTGATTTTGTAGCATTTCATAGCCTGTGTCAATTTTCATAATATTGCTCTGGGTTACAGACCATGCCATGTTGTAAAATTTTGTTGCAGTTTTGCCATTTGCAAAAGCAGTTGAAATGTTGGTACCAGTACCAACATGACACAGAACAATTTTACGAAAACAGATATGCACTATCAATGCAAATGTGATTCATCAGGCACTAAAAGAGTTCAACATGATACACTGATTTATGATTTAGCATTTGCTATGGCTGGCTAAACTACGATATATCATTGTCTGAGCAAAAAAAAAAAAAAAATCCATAATTAAAATTCACACTATAGAAAGGACAGAAACATAAATTTACTGAAAGGTGTGAACCAACAAGAAATGTTTGGACCTATCTTGAGATCAGAGAATATACTATATTAGTTAATGTAGGATAGTTAAATTCTGAAAGTTTCTCATGAGAAATATGAAAGAAGAAACACAGGAATAAGAATAATCTCTCACATAAAGACTGCCATCTATCCAGAGCAGTTACATAAACGCTCCAAGAAAATGAGATTTACGTTCATCGCAGTTGACAAACATCCACTGATATCTGTTATCACCTACACTTTTGAAGACAGTACACATTTGCTCAAATTTTAATGAAACTATTTAGATTATAAGAATATCTACATATTTCAATTGTGAAGCAAAATACAGTGTATTCGTAATGCATTAAAGCACTTGATTTCAGCAACACTACTTTTAATTCCATATTGTAGTTTGATATGGTCATATTTTATACAAGTGTCACACAATGTCTGCTAGTTACATGTAATACTAGTTGTATAGTCATTAGTTTTCATCTCACCAAATCTTACAAAAAATATGTGACCTTTTTAAAGAACATAAATGCTGAAGTTAAATTCAGGAATAATTTAGTTATACGTAATAAATCTCTGTTTCTCAGGAAATGTAATGGTCTGTTACCTATATATTATACAGATGATAACTGTGTTATCTTACAATTCATAATTCTGCTTTGTTTGCTTATGCATGTACTGGATACACAGGGTAGATCAGTTAAATTTACATCATAACATCACAGATGTTACAGCATACTCTACAGAATATGTCCAAGTTACATGTGTTTTTTACCATACTGTGCTGACTGATTCAAAAATGTAACCTATAAATATGATTAGTAAAGGTAATGACACTTTCATTTAACTCATACAACATTTAGTAGACACATTTGGCACTGAAATTGCAATACAAATAACGAACTTTGCATGATCTACCTATTTTATTCCTGAAATGTATGATGCAAAGAGAATCCACACTGCCAAAATATGTATACTGAATATCTACTTCTCTCATTACATCATTACATTTTTTTCTAGTCACAGAGACCATTTTTATCTTTTATCAATCTTGCAGATTTGTCATGCCAGACTTCTCACAAAATACACCGTGTGTGCTAACTACAGCTTGCTAAATGAGCAAGATCTGATATGGGTTCTAAAAGTTACAATCAACTCCATTTTATCAGTGCCAAGTTTCATACAGAAATTAACTTAGAAATGCATAGTCAATGAATTCTAAATTTATATTTATAACAGTGATACGTACAGAGTATTATTTTAATGGAAGATATCAATATTGGAACGATATGATTTAAAATCTTATTTGTACAAAGTAAATATCACAATTTTTAAGTTACAAACTTTTCCTGGTTAGTGTGTTGTGAAATAGCTTAATAACTGCTGAAATACATTAAGTATGTAACAGTTTATACACGTAGAATTTCTAGACATTTATTGTAGCAAATGGCTATCCAATCAGGCTGTGTTGCACCCCACTGTATCTGATTAATTTCTCCTTCAGCAGCAGTATAGGCAAGAATTGGATCTTCTATTGCCAGGGGCATTTGCTGAATATCCCAGATAAGGGCCTGATGATCATCACCTGCCGTGCATATGTGACAAGACGAGTGTGGTGCCCAGGCTATACCATTAACACATGCTCTATGGTTATTAAGCCGTGCAACAGGTACACATGGGAGCCTCACATCTAGTATTATAACTTCTGTAGCATCCATTGCAACTGTAGCCAAATAGTTGGGATCTTGCTTGTTCCACGCTAAACGGAGAAGTGGTGTATGTCGCGGGTCTTCATATATTATGGTTGAATGCTCCAAATGTCGTAAATCGAACATTCTGACTGAGCCATCAGCACCCACCGAGGCAAACATATCACGACCACCACCAGCACGACTGAAAGTAATATCATAAACTTCTTTGTCATGGGCTATTAACTGTGTTTTTACGTGACCTGTCACTGAACTGGTTCGGCCCAATACCTGCCCTGTTTCTAGGCCCCAAATTGTACAAGTAGTATCAATACTAGACGTTCCAATTAGATTCTGATCTACCTCGTTCCAGTCAAATGAAGTCAATGGTGCACAAAAGTCCGAATTCTTGTTATTATTTAGCACACATTCTAGCCTAGTTTCTGGCTCTCCTGCCCGCCACACACGTAAGTAATCACCACTTGTTGCGAGGAGGTCGGGGAACACTCCTTTACTATCTGGTATCCACATTATTTTGGTTGTGGGGTATGGATGATCAAAAGTACTTTTAGCAGTGAATTCTGATGATGCATTTTCATCTAAAGACACAATCTGTACCTTATTATTGTATTCCTCCACAAAACTACCCAATGCTAGACGGAAACGTTTGTCTGGTCTTAAAGACCAGTTCACACTATACAGAGGCCACGGTGCGTCGTATTTATATATCTCCTTACGTTTTGGAAAACTCGCCATTGTTGTGTACGAAAGAGAGAGAGAGAGAGAGAGAATTTGTTGCGTATATAACTGAAACGTACAGATACTATGCTAATTCTAAGTATTCACGTCACACATAATATACGCAACACAAGGTTCTTTAGAAAGTGAAATAACATACTGTACGATAAAATTACAGATTCAAGCTTTTTGATCCAAAATTTAAAAGTGTTTCTGTAACGCGAACATAATAAATTTCCGAAATATACGTGCAATCAATACCGGCGTGGCATTACGGACTTTCGAAGATCTCAGACATGAAGCATGATTTCCCACGCACAGCATTTATACGGAGACGTCTCTGTCCCGAAGACTGCATGGTACAATTCTTGGGAACGACGCATACAGTGATATCTTGAAGTTCAATTCAAATTCGGATGCAAAATTCCCGTTGTTATTCGTAGTGAACACTTCTATTAGATACTGAATGTCTCTTCATTTCCAAGCTGAAGTCTTCAATTTTCTTTCTGAAGTTTGTTCTCATACTGCTAACACACGGTGGACCGTACATACAGTACAAAACGCGCACATTACAAAGGTCAATGACAAACACGCACATACATTACAAACATAAACATCAACTTCGTGTATCAATATCACAGATATTATTCACTTCGAAACAAACGTACATATACACTATGAAATGCACCAACGATAACATTTACGTGTAATGTGTCGCTTTGGTTAAAAAAAATTATTCCTCACCTGCACAAAATTTAGTTATCTCGTAAATTCAATACTGTAAGTGTCTAAATAGTCGAGTTGTCAAAATCAAAATAAAATAAATAAATTGAAAAACTCATGAACACGGGCTCCGGAACGCCACCTACAAATTGCTCTTGATAGGTAAATACGTCCATTTTACAACTGGATTGGCAATGATTGTTGTGCCTTTAACGCATTGCTGTAAATTCTACCATTGCACTTCAACAATAAAGACTTCTCAACGGAAATCACATTTCATAACCAAATCGCAGTTTATCTGATATTACTTTCGGAAATTGTTTTGTGGTCCGCAGTCCATAGAAAAGATCAGTTTTCACTCCTGTAGTCCGCTATGGAAGTCTTTTCATTTCGATAGTAACTTTCTGATTTCCAGCGTCCTCTGTAGCAACACATATCAAAACTTTTTGCCCTCCACTAGTCTAAACCGTTCATCATACATGTTTCACTTACGGCTATATATAAGACTACACAAAAAACAAATACCTTCAGAAGTCATAATACAATGCCTAGCACTTAAATTTATAGTGGATGTTAAAAAATTACTCGTTTTCACAAAAGCTTTCCTCGCTTGTGCCAGTCTTTGATATGTATAACTCTCTATTTCAGTCATTAGTGATTTTGCTGCCCAAATAAAAAATCTCGTCTACTATTAGTATATTTAGTGCCTTGTTTCCTCATTTAATTTCCTTATCATCACCTGATTAATTTGACTGCTTTCCATTACGTTTGTTTAATTTTTATTGTTGTTGCGCATCTTATGGGACAAACCTCTTTTAAAGACAACATCCATTCTATTCAGCTTGTTGAAGTTTAGGATACTTTAACTTTATTGCAACATTTTACTGCATGCAAGTCTGTATACTACCTCCCATCAAAACACAAAGTACAAAATGAGGTCCTTGATAGTTCAGGTAAGCGTAACACTTAACGTCTTACACACATTTACACACCGAAGCACAACCTCTGCATTCACTCCCCTCCCCTGAAGTGTTAACGATAGTGGTGATTGAATCTGACTTGGCTTCCTGATCATGTGATGACAGGTCTTGCTGCTGTGGAGCCCTCAACAGTAGCACTCAGTGCCCATATCAGCTTGTGAGCTACTTGTGGCAGTGGCAGGTGATTCCGTCTCGTTCATATTATTTTATTACTAGAGCTTCATCGTTTACAGGCTGTGTCAAGATTACATACATGTGAGTTATTTACAGTTTCTCATATATATATATACACTCCTGGAAATGGAAAAAAGAACACATTGACACCGGTGTATCAGACCCACCATACTTGCTCCGGACACTGCGAGAGGGCTGTACAAGCAATGATCACACGCACGGCACAGCGGACACACCAGGAACCGCGGTGTTGGCCGTCGAATGGCGCTAGCTGCGCAGCATTTGTGCACCGCCGCCGTCAGTGTCAGCCAGTTTGCCGTGGCATACGGAGCTCCATCGCAGTCTTTACCACTGGTAGCATGCCGCGACAGCGTGGACGTGAACTGTATGTGCAGTTGACGGACTTTGAGCGAGAGCGTATAGTGGGCATGCGGGAGGCCGGGTGGACGTACCGCCGAATTGCTCAACACGTGGGGCGTGAGGTCTCCACAGTACATCGATGTTGTCGCCAGTGGTCGGCGGAAGGTGCACGTGCCCGTCGACCTGGGACCGGACCGCAGCGACGCACGGATGCACGCCAAGACCGTAGGATCCTGCGCAGTGCCGTAGGGGACCGCACCGCCACTTCCCAGCAAATTAGGGACACTGTTGCTCCTGGGGTATCAGCGAGGACCATTCGCAACCGTCTCCATGAAGCTGGGCTACGGTCCCGCACACCGTTAGGCCGTCTTCCGCTCACGCCCCAACATCGAGCAGCCCGCCTCCAGTGGTGTCGCGACAGGCGTGAATGGAGGGACGAATGGAGACATGTCGTCTTCAGCGATGAGAGTCGCTTCTGCCTTGGTGCCAATGATGGTCATATGCATGTTTGGCGCCGTGCAGGTGAGCGCCACAATCAGGACTGCATACGACCGAGGCACACAGGGCCAACACCCGGCATCATGGTGTGGGGAGCGATCTCCTACACCGGCCATACACCACTGGTGATCGTCGAGGGGACACTGAATAGTGCACGGTACATCCAAACCGTCATCGAACCCATCGTTCTACCATTCCTAGACCGGCAAGGGAACTTGCTGTTCCAACAGGACAATGCACGTCCGCATGTATCCCGTGCCACCCAACGTGCTCTAGAAGGTGTAAGTCAACTACCCTGGCCAGCAAGATCTCCGGATCTGTCCCCCATTGAGCATGTTTGGGACTGGATGAAGCGTCGTCTCACGCGGTCTGCACGTCCAGCACGAACGCTGGTCCAACTGAGGCGCCAGGTGGAAATGGCATGGCAAGCCGTTCCACAGGACTACATCCAGCATCTCTACGATTGTCTCCATGGGAGAATAGCAGCCTGCATTGCTGCGAAAGGTGGATCTACACTGTACTAGTGCCGACATTGTGCATGCTCTGTTGCCTGTGTCTATGTGCCTGTGGTTCTGTCAGTGTGATCATGTGATGTATCTGACCCCAGGAATGTGTCAATAAAGTTTCCCCTTCCTGGGACAATGAATTCACGGTGTTCTTATTTCAATTTCCAGGAGTGTGTGTGTGTGTGTGTCTATATATATATATATATATATATATATATATATATATATATATATATATATATATATATATATATATATATATATATAGAGGGAAACATTCCACATGGGAAAAATATACCTAAAAACAAAGATGATGTGACTTACAAATGAAAGCGCTGGCACGTCGATAGACACACACACAAACACAAAAATACACACAAAATTCGAGCTTTCGCAACAAACTGTTGCCTCATCAGGAAAGAGGGAAGGAGAGGGAAAGACGAAAGGATGTGGGTTTTAAGGGAGAGGGTAAGGAGTCATTCCAATCCCGGGAGCGGAAAGACTTACCTTAGGGGGAAAAAAGGACAGGTATACACTCGCACACACACTCATATCCATCCGCACATACATAGACACAAGCAGACAAGACGATAGTTAGCATAGCCTTCAGCTAAGTTATTTGCTACAACGTAGCAAGGCGCCATCATCCTTTGCTATATATATGGTGATGCTTGTACCGTCAGACCAATGTTCACCAATTGTGGATTAAAGTTAAGTATTCCAGCAGCTACGTACTTTTCTTTATAGCATTCATTACGTATCCTGTTTCAGACCTCACGCCAGCCTGCGTGAGTTTAAACGCGTGCATTTCGGCCTTCTCTAGCAACACAGTGTTGGCTCTTCTGCCAATACTACAGTAACATTAGATCATAATTTATGTGGCTGTGAAATTGTGCATAAGACATGTGTCAGTTAATATACCTTTTACTTTCTTCAGAAAGTATGTTACGTAGGAGAGCTTGGTGCATATATATACTCTTTTAGTCTCCTCAGGAGGTATATTACATTGGAGAGATTGGAGCACACATATACTGTGTGCTCATTCAATGACAATTTGCTGTCAACCATAAATCCCATGTGTTTGACAGCCTCCATAGGTGATGTGGCAAGTAATTTGCATACATCAGTGGAGGCAAGGCTGGAAACAAGTTTCAGATGGCTGATGGAGATTGCTGTTGGTTCAACCTTAAATGGTTTGCCATGTCTGCTGAGTACTGGGTACAGGCCACCACACAGGGGCTGTAAAGGATTGTGGATAGCATCATGTTGAACAAATACTTGAATGCACTTAGACAGGCCAGCAAAAATGAAAGGGCAGCGAGTCTCTTGGTCTCTTAATGCGATAGGATGGAGCTGCAGTATGTGTGAGCACAGCTTGCTAACAAAATCGGATGCATCAATGAGAGTGTCTGGCATATTACAAATGTCTGCTTGTGTCTGTGTATGTGCGGATGGATATGAGTGTGTGTGCGAGTGTATACCTGTACTTTTTTCCCCCTAAGATAAGTCTTTCCGCTCCCGGGATTGGAATGACTCCTTACCCTCTCCCTTAAAACCCACATCCTTTCGTCTTTCCCTCTCCTTCCCTCTTTCCTGATGAGGCAACAGTTTGTTGCGAAAGCTTGGATTTTGTGTGTATGTTTGTGTGTCTATCGACATGCCAGCGCTTTCATTTGGTAAGTCACATCATCTTTCTATATATATATATGATGTGACTTACCAAACGAAAGCGCTGGCACGTCGATAGACACACAAACAAACACTAATATACACACAAAATTCAAGCTTTCGCAACAAACTGTTGCCTCATCAGGAAAGAGGGAAGGAGAGGGAAAGACGAAAGGAAGTGGGTTTTAAGGGAGAGGGTAAGGAGTCATTCCAGTCACGGGAGTGGAAAGGCTTACCTTAGGGGGAAAAAAGGACGGGTAAGTCTTTCCGCTCCCGGGATTGGAATGACTCCTTACCCTCTCCCTTAAAACACATTTCCTTTCGTCATTCCCTCTCCTTCCCTCTTTCCTGATGAGGCAACAGTTTGTTGCGAAAGCTTGAATTTTGTGTGTATGTTTGTGTTTGTTTCTGTGTCTACCGACGTGCCAGCGCTTTCGTTTGGTAAGTCACATCATCTTTGTTTTTAGATATATTTTTCCCATGTGGAATGTTTCCCTCTATTAATTCATATATATATATATATATATATATATATATATATATATATATATATATATATATATATAAAAGAAAAATATTCACGATATATATATATAAAAGATGAAACAGTATTATTTTGTCCATTCAGTTTTGTCACTACTGAAGAATACCCCAATGGAATGGAATGGGTACTCTTTTAGATCCTGTGCAAGTTTTGTTGAGTGGTCCTGGTGGCTGAGATTGCACTTCTCAGGGGAATGAGTTGAACATTTTTAAAGCAACCATTCGAAAACTATCTCATGTTGCAGACAGTCAACAGCTTGGTATATCAATGTTCCTCTTGATGCAGGTGTCATGATTGTGTACGTCTTGCCTCATGCTGAAAACTCTTTAATTCTCTTGTACACAGATGAAGCATTAAAAAATGTACTGGTTGAAGATTGTCATTATTCCTAACTGGGTGAATATAAGCTTGCAGTGCTCCACTCTTTTGATTGATGCAGTTATTCTGACTGCTTTCTTTTGTAGCAGTAATACACCCTTGTAACCTGCAGAGTGTCCCTGTAAATGTGGTGTCACTGCCAGACACCACACTTGCTAGGTGGTAGGTTTTAAATCGGCCGCGGTCCGCTAGTATACGTCGGACCCGCGTGTCGCCACTGTCAGTGATAGCAGACCGAGCGACACCACACGGCAGGTCTAGAGAGACGTCCTGGCACTCGCCCCAGTTGTACAGCCGATGTAGCTAGCAACAGTTCACTGACAAATAAGCTCTCATTTGCCGAGACGATAGTTAGCATAGCCTTCAGCTAAGTTATTTGCTACAACCTAGCAAGGCGCCATCATCCTTTGCTATATATATTGTGATGCCTGTACCATCAGACCAATGTTCACCAATTGTGGATTAAAGTTAAGTATTCCAGCAGCTACGTACTTTTCTTTATAGCATTCATTACGTATCCTGTTTCAGACCTCACGCCAGCCTGCGTGAGTTTAAACGCGTGCATTTCAGCCTTCTCTAGCAACACAGTGTTGGCTCTTCTGCCAATACTACAGTAACATTAGATCATAATTTATGTGGCTGTGAAATTGTGCATAAGACATGTGTCAGTTAATATACCTTTTACTTTCTTCAGAAAGTATGTTACGTAGGAGAGCTTGGTGCATATATATACTCTTTTAGTCTCCTCAGGAGGTATATTACATTGGAGAGATTGGAGCACACATATACTGTGTGCTCATTCATTGACAATTTGCTGTCAACCATAAATCCCATGTGTTTGACAGCCTGCATAGGTGATGTGGCAAGTAATTTGCATACATCAGTGGAGGCAATGCTGGAAACAAGTTTCAGATGGCTGATGGAGATTGCTGTTGGTTCAACCTTAAATGGTTTGCCATGTCTTCTGAGTACTGCGTACAGGCCACCACACAGGGGCTGTAAAGGATTGTGGATAGCATCATGTTGAACAAATACTTGAATGCACTTAGACAGGCCAGCAAAAATGAAAGGGCAGCGAGTCTCTTGGTCTCTTAATGCGATAGGATGGAGCTGCAGTATGTGTGAGCACAGCTTGCTAACAAAATCGGATGCATCAATGAGAGTGTCTGGCATATTACAAAGGAAGTAACTGGGCAGTCTGTTTAGTTGTCCACAGACAAGGTCAGCTGCAGTTGCTTTCAGATCATCTTTGATGGGTGTATGGAGGATCAATAGGATGATTGATAGCATCTCAGTCCAATGTTGAGATTTGCGGCGCCAAAGAGGTACTTTAAGCTGACAATGTAGGCGTTCCGCCAGACCATTCACTGCAGGTTGATAAGCCATTGTCCAGATACACTTTGTGCTTAAAAGGGCAGTGAGTGCCTTGCACAGATAGAATTCAAACTACCTGCCCTTGTTGATGGTAACATGCAATGGTAGGAAGAAACAGGTGATCCATCCCCGTAAGAACATAGTTGCAACTGTCTAGGCAGTGATGTCAGACTTGGGAAGACTTCAGGCCAGCGAGTGAACCAGTCGATGGCAGTGAGATAGTAGGCACATCCATCAGTGGAGAAAATGGTTCTACGATATTTATATGGATATGATTGAATCACCGGTTAGGCGGAACAAATGTGCCAAGTGGTATACTAAGATGGCGAGTGATTTTATTTCTCTGAATGGCCATGCATTGGTAAATAAACACCTTAGAGTTTCTGTTGATGTTAGGCCACAAACATGTTCATTTCACCAAGTGTTTTGAAGTGTGGATTCCAGAACAAGACAGGTCATGTAGATACATAATTGACTCCTGTCCAAAACTATCAGTCACAAGGGTCATGACTTTGATGTGGTGTCACAGTACAACAGCACATTTGTTGGTAGCACCTGGATACAACAGAGCTGCAGATTGGATGGTCATGCCAATAAATCTTAAATCTCATCATCAGATTGTTATGCCAAGGCTAGTGCCTTGTAGTCAACTGCATTTGAAACCACTGCAAGAGAGAGCATCTGCTTGCACATTAAGCTCTCCCCTGACATGGGCAACATGGGTTTTAAACAGTCCTATGAAATGCAAGTGACAAAGTTGGTTTCGCGATGCTTTGTCTTGATGCTGACAGAAGGCATATGTCAGCCGTTTGTGGTCCCTGGCGAGAGTAAAGTGTTGACCTTCAAGCATGTGTCTGAATTTTCAAAGCATACACCACATGCAGCTTGTGAACATATGTAGACCAGCTATGTTGTGATGGAGAGAGCTTTTTGCTGCAGAATGTCCACCACTGTAGCTGGGTGGACAGCGTGCCAGCTTGTCATCCTGGGAGTCCTGGGTTCAATTCCCGACCGGGTCAGAGATTTTCTCTGCTCAGGGACTGGGTGTTTGTGTTGTCTTCATCATCATCATCATCTCATCCTCATAAACATGCAAGTCGCCAAAGTGACATCACCTCAAAAGAGTTGCACCAGGTGATTGGGTCTACCCGCTGGGAGGCCCTCACCACACGACATTTCATTTTTTTGCTGTAGAATGCCAAAGGTTGCCAGTGTTGACCTATTTGTTGTTGTAGCATCGCACCTATTGCTGTCACCAACACATCAACCAGTGAGCTGAGTGGCTGTTACAGAACAGAGTGCACTAACAGAGCAGCCTTAGTGATAGCACGTTGTTGACAGCTGTCTTGGCTTTGTTACTACACATCTGTCTATGTCATTCTATGCAGGTGATCCAGGTGAGCTTCATAGAAGGTTATTCAGCAGAGTAGCTAATAATGCATGATTGTGCACACAATGGCAGTGAAAGTTGCTGCCTCCGAGAAATCATCGCAATTTGCGAACAATCACATGTTGCAGACGGTTGACTGTGGCATTTATCTTCTCGGTGGTGGCCTAATTCCATGGGCATTGATCGTGTAGCCCAAGAAGCAGACTTATGAAGCTCTGTTGATGCATTTTGAAGGATTAATAAGTAGTCCATGTACCTGAAGTTGTGTAAATATCTGGCACAGATATTGCAGATGTTCGACTTCCGGAATGGGCATGACAAATACATTGACAGTGCACACATAGCAAAAATCCAGATGTAGCATCACCTCATCCATAAAACATTGAAATATCCTTGTGGCATTGGATAACCTGAATGGCATTCTTTGTATATTTGGAGAGGCCAAATGGAACTTTGGTGGCAGCTTTAGCTGTCTTCTAGCGCTCCTAATACCTGTCAGTATGCGCGCTCCAAGTCTGAAGTGGAGAAAACACGCTTGCTGTAGATGTACGTTAAGTCTTCAATATGCAGAACTGGGCAGCGATCAGGGGTTATCCTGGCAATGGGCTACTGGCAGTCATTGCACGGACTCCATCCATTGGTCTTTTTGGGAAAAATTTGCAGCAGAGAGGCCCAGTTGCTGTTTGATGGGCAGCAGATTCCTTGCGCAAACATGACAAGAAAATTCTTGTTTGGCTACATTCTCCTTCTCTGGTGACAAACAGTGTGGTCGAGTGTGGATTGACAGTCCTGATACAGTCAGGATATAATGCACTGACAAACAGCATACTGGTGCCATTCTGGTTCATCATAAGAATAAACCTGATTTAAACTGTACACCATGTATTCTTCCATGTTTTCTTGAATCTCATTCGATTTCATTTCATGTGGAGTGGAAGCCAAGCTGTGTCCAGTACAGTCAAGTACAATCATATGGATACTTATTATGCTGTGTTACACGCACATAGACTGATCGATAATGCGGGACAACAGCCTTACCGGCGCGTTTAACTTGGACAGCTTTGATCAGCCAGCTGTTCCAACTAACCTGCAATGACGTGAGCAGCTGCAGTTCAGCACTACTGCACACATCTTGGGTGACCAGACGGAAAGCATAAAATGCTCTCATTCTCACCTAACATAGTATTCTATTTACAAATAAGAGTAATGAAAATTCCTAACTTAAACACAGGGTAATTTTTATGAGCGAGCTATGTGTGATGCAAAAGCATACTGCAGGAATTTCTCCATATTGTTGCATACTGAAACCATTGAAGGCTTAATTAGAAGTCACTCGTCTGGTAATCTCTTAGCCCCCTCCTTATTCGAATCCACAATACATTTCAGTTCTGCTTTTCAGGAATTCAATCACCATCATTACTGAATTCCTACTGCATTTTCCATTTCACATGGATGACTGCATTTCTGTGTTTGAGAACCAAACCAGTTGTGGTACCAGCAAAGTTTTGTTGATGAAGTTAATTAGCTGTGTTTCCTCAGTGAGTGGTGTCCTTGAGGTCAGCAGTTGGAATGCTGTGTTTGGAGAGCAGCAACTTGTGCAGTAAGTTCTGCGATCTGTGGCTGTAGTGATGCAATAGCAGAATCTGATTGTGAACCAACAGATGCTAATGCTGCAGTCTGCATTTGCGCTAGCATGTCTAGGTCTCTGGCACATAGAGTGAGAATATTTCATGCATTTGGAGGGAGACATGAGAATCAGAGGTTTCTTAGGATGTTCTCATTAATGGCATTGCTTGCCAACATATGTATCCAACATAGCAACTGTGAGCGAGTGCAGTCTCTTAACACCTCTGTTCACAGCAATTTCTCAAGATGCTTTGTGTTGGATTGAGAAAGGTGACTGATCAGGGCATTTTTAAGAATCATGTATCTATCAATGCTCAGTGGTAAGGCCAAAATATCTTCCACATTGATAGCTATATCTTCATTTGGTGGAACGACAATGTAGCTATACTTGGTTTCATCAGCTGTGACATTGGCAAGCATAAATTGACTCTCAAAGCATGCAAAACATAGAACAGTGTTCTGTTGCCAGAAAGGTGGTGATTTAACTGTGACTCGATTAATTAAAGTGTTCAGGGGCACATCGACAGATGGTGTAGGGTCACACATTGCTGCCACTCAATACGTGATGACTTGTGGCACAGCTGGCATGGTTGATTTGCAATTAATTTTCAGAACAGAATCATTATATCAGTTAGCGTCAGTTGTCACCTGAGATTACATCAGGTGGCACCTAAGATTATGTCAGGGTCTCCAAAAATGTTGCAGTTTGGGATAAATTAACTTTATTGCAACTGTGCAGACTACTCTGTATTGGCACCTCTGCAGGGGATTGTGCATGTCTGATGATGCCGTAGGTGGTAGGAAACACTGTGCACAATTTAAATATATAAGTTTATTATATCTCCAGTTCTACATGAAGCAGGCACACCTCTCCTCATGAGCTCTGGATAGTGCAGCTGGTGTTGGCTGCCTGGATGGCATCCGTTGTTGCTGTGTCAAGACTCTGGCCTGGCTGTGAAGGCAAGGCTATGACCAGTTGTAACAGCAGCGCTTCCCAGTGGAGTGACATGCCAGGAGGCAGCCCTGCTGCTCTTTGCTCTGTGATGGTGAAGGTGGCTGTGCACGAGTCTCGACCTGTGATCCTCGGACAGGCGGTGGATGGCAGCTGGCGTTATGGTGCTGAGTCTCTCCCTGGGCCTCAGCATTGGTGGCAGCAGGCACAGACAGCAGGCCAGTGGGTCTGTGGCACCAAGTCCCGTGAAGGACTACTGCAGTGGCAGATGCAACCTGGTCTCAAACCTGAGGCTGCTGCTGGAGCTGCCCGGTCATCAGGTGCTCCAGCTGTGCAAGGTGTTGTGATGCAGCTACGCAGTGATGACCAAGTCCCCAAATCGAATGACACCCTGTCCTCAAATTCAGCCTCATTTATGTTCTGTTACTGTGCATTTGTTTCTACAAAACTTGGTGTCTAACAAGAGACTCACTCAAGTGTGGTGTCAACGATCCACTTACTACATTGTTCTTTGCCATGTGTGGCAGTTTACCACTATGCTCAGCTATCCTCATTTCGTAACTCACTTGCGCATCTGTTACTGCATCCTACATGCCGACATAGGTTGCTGATGAACAGCACTGTTACTGCAATACTCTACAGTGGCCTCCCTGCTAGTTTCAGTTACTTACACTAAACATTTCACTGCCTTCCTCTATGGAGAAAACCCAGATGCTCAGGTCTTACTCCAACTCATTTCTCTGCTTTGATTACAACTATATGCTTTATCTGTACAGTTACCCCAACTTGTTGATTCCTAACTATGCAGTTTCGATTTCTTGGTTCAGTACTGTTGTAAAAAATTCTTTGTCTTTCCATTTGGCATACACCACCCATTGGCCAACCTTGTACTGCAGTAATGTCCCCACATGCTTCACTGCCTCTTCCTGTTTCTCTAAAGCCTCCATATTTGCTCTCTGCACCTGGTTCCACACCTCCTTTACTTTTCTTGCAAACTTGCAGACTGCTTCTCCCTTTCTGACACTCTTCTGACCAATCACGTTGAAAGGTGATACCCCAGTGCTGTTATGCACTTTAGAGTTATATGCATTTGTAACAAAAGTTAGAAATGTATCCGAGTTTGAATAAGTTCAGTTCATGTAGAAACTAGGCATTTTCCCAATTGCTCTATGAACTCTCTCTGTCGTTCCCTTAGCTTGTGGATGTAGTGGGCTAGTCCTCAACTTCTTCACTCTCAGCAACCTACACAATTCCTTCATCAAACTTGACATGAAATTTGTCCCCTGGGCCATTATCATTGTCTGTGGCACTCCAAACTTCAATATCCACCTATTGACATATGCCTGTGCAACTGTGATTGCCTGATGGTCTAGCATTGTCACCATCATGACATAATGAGAAAAATGATCCATTGTGGTCACCACAAAATGATTATCCACTGGCATTCAGTTGAATTGTTCTAACACATCCACCCCAATGAAACTAAAAGGTTCTGTTCCTTCTGGCCAATCTTTGTAATGATACCTTCTTCCAGCTCAGATTGCCTTTCTGTGCAGAATCCACAAAATTCTTGACATATCGATACACATCATCTTCCTTCCTTTTATGCTGCCCTTGTATTAATTGCTCTGCATCCACCATGGCCCGATAAAATGTGATCATGCATCTCACATAATACTTCCAATTTTAACTTGGCTGCCACCAGCACTTGTGGTCCTAATTTTGCCTCTCTGCATAATAATCCATCATGCATACCAAATTTCTGCTGTTTCGTATACAGCCCACATTCCTCATTGGTGTTCTGTCCTGCTCATTATTCTGCAAGATTGTGACTCACTGCTTCCATCACAGCTACCTTACTGCTTAGCCGATTGCATTTCTGTGGCTCCTTCCTGTGTTGTGGACTAGTTTGTACTCAAAATCACTGAGTTTCAGTCCCATCTTATTAACCTATTAGCCTAGTAGCCACTTTAAAGCTGCATTGTCTGTTATCACCTTAAACCTTCTCCTGTACAAATAACATTGAAAGTACATTATTCCACATACCAGATTTAGTATGCCTCTGTCTCTCTTGCTCCCTATTGTACAGTAATTTCCTTCTGCAGTGTTCAATTCTGAAAATCTGGAAACACCAAAACTGGACTGGATGTCAACGCAGTCTTGAACTCATCAAATGCTCTCTGACATTCCTCTGACCACACAAATAACCCCTTTCTTCAACAATTCCTTAAATGGTCTTGCAGTATCCCCAAATCTCTTCATGTACTTCCTATAATAATTTGTGAAACTAAGGATAGATTCTAACTGACTAATAGTTTGTGGTATTGAAAAATCTAGCACTGCTTGCACCAACTTTAGATCAGTCATTACACTATCCTTACTTAGGACATGGCCCAAGTATTTAACTTCCTCCAATGTAAAGTGACATTTTTCAGCATTGAGTGTGAGACATGCTGCTCATAATCTGCTGAATACTTCTTTTAGACTTTGCCTGTGTTCCTGCATATCCCTTGAATGAATGATTGGTATACTAAGCACTACTATAGTTTCAGTCCTCCCAGTACTCCACCCAGCAACTGGTGAAATGTTGCTGGTGCATTTTTCAACCCAAAAATTATTCTCATATATTCATAGTGTCCTCCATTTGTTAAAGAATGGTATCCACTCTTTAAGTCCAATGTCGAGAAATACTTGCTTTTGCCTAGATTATATTTGGTCTTCATGATATTCAGAAAAGGGTCTGCACCTGTTGTAGTCTTGCTATCCAGACAGTGACAATCACAACAAAACTGATACCTCTGGGAAATATACATAGACTTCTTAGGTACAATTACAATTTCTGCCCACCATTCACTATTACTCTCTTCTATATTTCTGTCAGCTAATTGTTGATCTATGAACTCCTCTAAAAATGGTTGCAACAACTGTGGTATTCTACATGGTCTTCAGCATACCAGTGCTTCATTTACTTTTGGAATCCTGTGTTGTGTTACTGGCGTGGCAGGCAATGACCCTCTCAGAAAAAAAAGCAGATCTTGGATTTCTAGCAACAGATCCTCTAACTGTGCTCTTTCTGCTCCTTTCAAATTCTTCAACTTCTCTTAAAATGCATTCCTAGCACTGTCATGTGTCCCCTTAGAGCTCAGACCTCCTGTGTGACAATCTTCCTCATTCATAATCTCTTGTGTAGCTAATAGTGTTCTCTTCCACAAAGTTACATCTTTTGCACAAAAATCATCCACATTGATGGGTACCACTTTTTTCTCAATTCCTTTCCTGTATGTGCACAATACTACATTTCACCAAACAAGTTGTGTCTAATATTTCACTACCCTTCACTGGTTCTGTTACACATGTAACACCTGCTGGAACGTTTGGATCCACATTCATCCCTAGTGATTTTCAGATGCCTTTCAACAGACAATCATGTGAATCAAGCCTTAATGCTATTGATCACAGTTTAACTGGACCCTCTTGTATACTAGACACTCATCACAGCAGATTAACATTGACAACAGTTTCCCCTAATCGAAATGTCTTCCCTCTCCTCCTAGTTCCACTATACATTGTTGAAGGTCAATTATGGCATGATGGTGATGCAGAAAATCTAACCCAAGGATCATGCTGTGCCTATCACTTACATGATACACCACATCTACACACTGCCTAAATTTGATTGTCCCAACTGAAAAATTCATCAATACTGAACCCAATGGTTGTATATCATTTCCTCCCACCCCACGTAAATCATATAGTGCAGTGTTCAACTGCCTCCTACCTATTAGTTCTCTCGAGGCTATTGACACATATGCTCCTGTGTCCAACAACACTTTATCTCTTATCCACTCACAACACCCATTATGACACATTCTGCCTCTGCTTTTGTTCTGATTGAATTTATTCCTACCAGTAAATCCTTTGTTGGCAGCCCTGGGGCTCTCTTCTAAATTTAACAGACCCATCCTATTCCCTAGACTACCTCTGCCATTAATACCTAGAAATTGGCGACCCCTGTTACACCAGTTGTGTTGTGCATCCTGCAATTAATAACATTGTCTTTGTACATGTCCCATTCAAGCACAATTAAAACATTTAATATTCAATGTAAATACATGTTTCTGCTCTCTTACCCCTGTTTGTTCATATTCCAAAGCCAACCAAACTCCATGAAAATTCTTAGGCATCCACAAAATCACTCTCCTAGACATTTCTGGTGTCAAACCCCTTAGAAAAACATCAAGTACTCTTTGCTTGGCCTCTTGGAGCACCACTTTATTTACCTTCCTGTATAATGAGAGCTCATAAATTTTAACATACATTTTCCTAATTATATCCAAAAAAGACTTGTACTGAACCATTATGTCTCCTGGATACCAGCCTTAAAAGTTCACAAAATAATCATGCACTATTATGCTTCTCATTTTGTTGTTCAACTGGTCAAAAGCTTCTGCATTTCATAATACTTCTGTGCACCTTATGAATAAATTTGCTTCTCATGACAAACGTAACCTCGCTATCTGCAGTAACTGTTTATCTGACCAACCCCCCATGGCAGCTGATGACTTGATACTCTATGAATGCCAGCACATCCTCTGACACTCTACTAGAGAAAGAGGAAACAAGATTCGCCACAGTCGGGTCAACTCCTAGAATTTGTGTGTGTGTGTGTGTGGTTTGGGTACTTATGGGCGCCCAACGGCGAGGTTATCTGCACCCTAACATAGATGAAAACAAACAAATGTGGATAAGAATGAAAACTGTCGTACACGCATGCACACGAAATGACCACATGATGACTATTGCACAAGCACTCTCCTATGCATTAAAACCTATGTGGAGGCAACATAGCTAATCAAGAAATTAAAACAGAGTGAAAACAAAACACAAATGAGCTATAAGAACAGCACAGGGAAATGAAACTGGCTGACCACTTATGAAAAAATTTGGGTGAGCCAGCCACCCCCTTGACACATTAAAAATATCTCCCCAAAACCTTGTTAAAATGTGGGACAATTCATAGAACTTTAAAACCCGAACCACATTCATTTGAGTACTGCATAAAATAGACAGCAGGTCTGCCGGCAAATCCGCCGCAGTCCACTGGTCAGCAAATAAAATGCAATCCAATAAAATGTGGTGCACTGTGATCTGCATGCCACAAGCACCACACATTGGAGGGTCCTCTCGCTGGAGTAAAAATCCATTCATCATAGGGCTGTGGCCAATGCGAAGACAAGTAAGTGTGACCTTGTCCCGGAGTTTGTGACTTCAACACTTCTATCTTGTGATTCTTTCCTGCTAGTTCATTAAATGTAACCACATTATCCTCTCTCAACTGAGCCACATGACCCACCAAGACTGCACTGCTTCTTCACTGGTGACACCTCCTGTCTCTGATTTTACCTCTGTATCCATTATCCATGATAAAAATTATACTACAACTAAACAGTAGACAGAGAAAAGTTAGTGGAAAGTGTTCTGCCAAGTTACTTGTTTTCTCTAATCATGAGCCACCTGGACTCTCTACATTGCCTAGCTGTGTGCTCATAACGGTTACAAGTAGAGCAGTTCTGCTACTGATTCATCGCAAGATGCAGAATGCCCGAGTAAATTAAACTTTTTGAGTGCAATTTAAAGATACTAATCATTCATTTTTACAATTACTGCTAAATTGTGTCAGATCCGCAAGTTCCTCTGGTTTTGTAAATGTAACTATGTAAAATCACACCCTATAAAGTTCAACACCATGACTACCACCACACGAGAACAAAATACTCTCACTCACCCCAATGATAACACTGTGGGGTGTGGCTCGAATGACAGTCCATGGGGGCGGCACACCCTCGCTGTTGATTGCTGTGATGTGGGACCTCCTGACACTACTCTGTATGGACCACTTTGTAGCGGCACTTCTGTAGAGGGTGATGCATGTGTGGTGATGTCGTAGGTGATGGAACCAGTGAAGACACTAGACAATTTAACAATATAACTTTATTAAGCAGGGTGACAATTACTGAACTATATGAAATAAAATCATCATAACTTCTGAACAGTTTGCATTAGGATGTGCAAACTGCATTGTTGGCTGTGGGGCATGATGGGAATTAGTATGTGAATATGGTTTGGTTTAGTGACAAAGGCCACTTTCATTTTGATGGCTTCACCAAAAAGCAAAATTGTCTCAAATACCTTTCATACCAATTGGAATAGTTTCATTATGGTATGTCCTCTGATGAACGAAATGTTGTCTACGTTAGGGATTTTGTTTCAACTTAGGTCTTTTAGTGATCTGTCAAATTCTTGAAGTATCATATCTCCCATCTTACCTTCATTGACTCATTGACTTCCTTTACCTTTCCTGTAATATATTCATCAAGTTTGTTACCCTTCTACAGCTCTTTTCTTGAAATGTCTCTGTAATTCTGCTGTTGGCTTTTCAATAGTCATGCATGCTTCTACAGTTTTGCATTTCTCCTTTAATATCTCCTGTCTTGCCATTTTGCACTTTTGGTTAGCATCATTTTTGTAGATGTCCATATGCCCTTTTGCTTGCTTCATTGTTGATTATCAAGAACAATATACACAAATTTAATTTAGTAGATACTCTCTAGCACTGTAAAATTCCATTTTCACAATATATATATCAATGGAGAGACGTCTACAGACGTTAAAGTAACCTCTGGCGTGCCACAGGGGAGTGTTATGGGACCATTGCTTTTCACAATATATATAAATGACTTAGTAGATAGTGTCAGAAGTTCCATGCGGCTTTTCGCGGATGATGCTGTAGTATACAGAGAAGTTGCAGCATTAGAAAATTGTAGCGAAATGCAGGAAGATCTGCAGCGGATAGCCACTTGGTGCAGGGAGTGGCAACTGACCCTTAACATAGAAAATGTAATGTATTGTGAATACATAGAAAGAAGGATCCTTTATTGTATGATTATATGATAGCGGCACAAACACTGGTAGCAGTTACGTCTGTAAAATATATGGGAGTATGCGTGCGGAACAATTTGAAGTGGAATGATCATATAAAATTAATTGTTGGTAAGGCGGGTACCAGGTTGAGATTCATTGGGAGAGTGCTTAGAAAATGTAGTCCATCAACAAAGGAGGTGGCTTACAAAGCACTTGTTCGACCTATACTTGAGTATTGCTCATCAGTGTGGGATCCGTACCAGGTCGGGTTGACGGAGGAGATAGAGAAGATCCAAAGGAGAGCAGCGCGTTTCGTCACCGGGTTATTTGGTAACCGTGATAGCGTTACGGAGATGTTTAATAAACTCAAGTGGCAGACTCTGCAAGAGAGGCGCTCTGCATCGCGGTGTAGCTTGCTCGCCAGGTTTCGAGAGGGTGCGTTTCTGGATGAGGTATCGAATATATTGCTTCCCCCTACTTATACCTCCCGAGGAGATCACGAATGTAAAATTAGAGAGATTAGAGCGCGCACGGAGGCTTTCAGACAGTCGTTCTTCCCGCGAACCATACGCGACTGGAACAGGAAAGGGAGGTAATGACAGTGGCACGTAAGGTGCCCTCCGCCACACACCGTTGGGTGGCTTGCGGAGTATCAATGTAGATGTAGATGTAGATGTAGATAGTCTTTGGGCTACTTTGGAAAGTTAGTATCATGTATACTATTATGCAGATTTTTAGTAACTGTAATGAGAAGATCTCCATTGTTTTTGCCAAGGAACAGTGTCAATATCCCACTTTTGAAGAGTGTAATACTAATCATCCTATGGTAAAGTGTTGAGATATTGTGGATGTCATAATATTTATACTAGAGATACACCCTCTCCACTTGACTGCAAGCACTGTGTCCAATTGGCAGGTGGAGAAGGGGGGTGAGTTTGCAGTGGTAGGAGTAATGGACACACCAGAGGCTGTGCCTGAATCTCTATCTGGGCACTCCAGATGCATCTTGTGTAATGGACAGTGCTGGGTATGCTCTCGTAACACCTCTGTTACATAATTCCATGTCAAATTAAATTTGTACCCTTTGTCCCTACTGACCAGGTTCTCAGGAATCCTTATTTATATGGATTCCTTTATAATGCTGGCCTAATAGCTAGTTGCTTGGCACAGCTCATTCATATTCTAGAAGACAGAAGTGCAGTCTTCCTTTATGCTGTGCTCTGCTATCATTGATTTCTCTGTGTGTATGATGCCTGATATGCTTCTTGCAGCATTTTGAGATACAGTGGTGCATTTATACAATATATTGGTGAACAATTCACAAGAGATGTTGTGTATACCAAGTATGTTCAGTTTTGGTGGGTCTCTTACATACTCAAAGTTCACTTTCAGGTTAGGCAATGGTCACAAGATGGTTTTTATGTTGGAATTTTCAAGTAGCGTCATAATACTGAATGACAGCAGTCACAGTCATTTTCCTAGGTTGCTGCATCTTTTCTCTTCTGAATGCCCTACTACTCTGTGCATCACTGTGCCCATTTTTGTGAAACAATTCCTTCAGGTGTTGTAGTTCAGTTGGGTGGCTTTCCTTATCAAAGATGACACAGGCCCTATATACCATGGTGGTTAGCACTGTTTGCTGTTGTGCTGGATGGTGGCAGCTTCTTGGATGCAGGTTCAGGTTTAGGTGGGTTTCCTTCCTATATAGTGCATGGCCTAGTGTTCTATCTGACATCTTCTTTATTAGTGTGCCCAAGAAAGGAAGACAACCATTCTCTTCTGTTTCCATAGTGAATGCCAACAATGTAGGAAAAGACAGATTGCTACTTCCTGTAGAGAAGGCTTGTTAAGTTGCAGACAGACACTTATGTAAGTGTCTTTTAATCATGCCTGTCTGCAACTTAATGTGTCTTCTTTATGTTAAACAATGTTTCCTACATTGTTGATATTCCTGCCTGGAATTTCTATTGTTCCATAGTGAATGCAATATTTCGATGAATGCTGACAAGGTGGTCCAGAAACTCATCCTATACCTGTCATGCCCACACTGCACAAAAGTATCGTTAACATAACAGAAGAAGCACTTGGGTTTTTGGCAAGTGCTTTCAAGGACCAAAGTGTTCCATGAGGAGGTTTTTAGTCCCATCCATCTGGTCATAAAATAAGACACTCTGTTACATTTGCAGTAGGTACGCATCAGTGCATATTCACAAAGCTTAACTACTTCCAGCTCTTTTTACTAAAGAGGGCTAAATAGTCTTGCAGAAGCATGTTTTTGAAGAATGATTTAATGTCAAAGCTCACAAACAGGTTACATATCCTCAAATACTTTTAAGAAATTGGCTGAAATCTTCATGTGGCAATTGCAGTGGTTTTAGAAGGGTCACCATTCACAGATTCTTAATAAATTGATACCCGAGTAGTTAGGTCCTTTTTCAGACACTGTCAGTTGATGGTGTATGCTTCATATATTGTTCTTCTTCCAAGTGTTGTGGGTGTGTACACTAGCATGAACTACTGTTTCATATATGTACAAAGGTGTGTAAGATGAGCTGCCATGATTTGTGAAGAAATTTATGCACATTTTAGAATGCCTTCTCCTTAAAATGATCCAGTTTATTTTTTTGTACTGGATACATAATTTTTGTTTCTTGAATGCTTGAGTCTTCTCACACTGTCACACCTTGGCATACTGGGCACAGAAGCTGCTTGTCTGCATACTGCTATGGTTACTTCACTATGAATATGATGGACTGAGTTTCTTACAGACAGAATTAATATTCTGTTTCCATTTCAGCTCATTATCCACAGTAATAATTAAGAATCTAGTGGATTCTACTTCTTTCACCTTTTTATCATCTGCTTCTAAATCTGTGTGCACAGCCTTCACTTTGTTTCTGAACACTGCACAAACAGACTTTTTCAGGTTTATGACCAGTTCGTTTTCCATGAGCCATTCAGCTGCTCTTCTCTGACGCTGTTCCACATTTTGCTCATTCCTTAGTATTCATTGTGACCAGAATCTGACAAGACTGGGAACTGAGATGTGACAGTATTCCACCTGTATGGGTGGCAACCCATCTGGCACAACAGCATCATGGATTGTCTACATGCCACACAACTGCTCTGCACCACAAGACAGTTTTGTAACAATTTCTATAGGCAGCCCTAGCAACACCACCAGGGATTGCAGACCAGGGGGGACCTACTTGCATCTGCGATCCACATGACCTAAAACAGTTCCTCTGATATCCAGCTGTGTGACAGTATTTAGGCCCACACATAGCCATGCAGAGGTGGTTCCACACTGAGCCAGAGCTACAGATGGACATCGACTCCACCACAATGCCACTGTCTGCTGCTGATGACCTGCCTCCTAAACAGACACCACCCCCGGTCTCTACAGCTCCATAACCAGTCCAATCTCTGTGGTTGGATGTTGTAACCTGGTTCATGAATTTTGATAGATCACTGATAGTATTCTGTTTTTCCAAGGATCTATATCACTGTGTATGTGCTAAAAGTAAACTCTTGGGAGCTTGGTTTCTATGTGCAGCAGTAGAACTTTGTAAATATTAGTTTATGGAAACTTGTCCAAGTTCAAGACATGAATGCTGAGAAAAGGCCTTCAGCCTGTCAGTAATTTTTGAATGTTAATTGTGTTTTGGTTCACTGGAGCAAACAAGCATACATTTGTGGAAAATTAGGAAGAACTCAACAACCTGCAGGAACTGGCTGTCTGGCCAAAGGTATCAACAGCGAGTTAGCAAAAATAAACAGAAAGACAACAACAGAGTAGGACAGACAGTAATGATGATGACAGTAGAATAACAAGTCCAATGAATAAAACAAGGAGAAAGTGCTAAGACACTGTGAATCCAGAAATCAAGGAAATGGACATTGTGGTTTGCAATTGTGAGGCTGAGAAATAAGTTAGTAGTAGAAGGTTTGCCATGGAACAACTGGCTCAAGTTCATGCACCATCGCTTGATGCATGTGCTTATTGGGATCTGATTGTCCAGACAGTTTACAACAGACAAACAAAGGAAAATTGTAGGCATTGGCTGCAAGTGGGGATGGATTGACATCAATGGGGAAAATTGAAAATTTGTGCCAGACCGGGATTTGAATTTGGGCTTGCTGCTTATTAGGCAGATGCTCTGAGCACTGAGCCATCCAATCAGGGTGGTCATCACAGGTGCGTAGATGACCCATATTCTACAAACGGGGTGCCCCTTGCCCATTATCCTCATTACTCAAAGAATTTTGCTGATTCCTATAAGAGTTTGAGTCTGGTGTGTATCTGCACTGAAGAGATCATTGGTTGTCTCACCTTAATATATACATTTACAACAGACAGTTCAGAGATGCCCATCCTACCTAAAATGGGTGCAGTACACACAGCAATCCATGCAGTCTGCATTGTGTGCTACAACACAGTCTGAACATGATGAGAGGCCCAGATGCTTATGCTGATAGAGCATGACTGGCTGTTTACAGGACACTGACATGCCTGAAATCAAAGAGTAATGACTCCTCCATCAGGAAAAAAACTTATAAAATCCCAACCTCCAGGGCAGCAGCAGGCCCAGTGCTATTTGGGATCGAACTGTGAGGCACTCATTTGTTGTCTGTGTGATTTCGAAAGATTGCACAGTTTTAAAAATATCCTCCAAGGAAGGAATCTCCAGTTTGAAGGCTGCAGTGCAAATTTCCAGATCAGAAGCTAATTGGACAACTTCACATTGCTTCAAAGAATCTGCATATGAAGTTTTGCGAGTTGTGTTTGCACAAGTGAAATCACAACTTCAATTAAATCCTTGCAAATCTGAAATCCATGAGAGAGATGACTGACCAGATTGCTTGTGTTATTGATGGAATTTGAGAAATGATGGGACCACATGGAATCATGGCAAATAATACTTCAAAAGCAATGAACACATCTCCTTGAATATGAGTGTGAGAGGATTTAAGTGAGGAGTAATCTTCCTTAGCAAGAAAAATGTCTCTGGAGAAGCTCAAGAAACAAAGAGTGACCATTAGAGAGTGTCTATAGAAAGATGAAATTGGCAAAGTGTTGTTTAACTGCTGTACATACATGTCCCAATCCTCTTTAATGTCATTATACAGTGGACAAACAGGTGGACGGCTTTCTGCCTGGGAAGTGGCTACAGGCTGGAGGGGATGGGTACCCTGAACCTGCAGTTGAATTTTCAAAAGCTGGATTTGCTGATGGAGCAACTAAGCTTCTTGCTGGTGGTGCTGCTGCTGTTGGAACTGATGCAGTTACTGCTGTAGGAGCAGGTGTTGCTGTTGCTGTTCCATGAGCTGCAGAACCTTTGTGTCCATGGGATTCTGCAAACTTTTTACCTTCTCACCAGATATTGTGATTGGAATCTGACAAGACTGGGAACAACTTGCGAACCTGCAGGAACTGGGCGACTGACCTCAGGCATTGACAGTGAGTCATCAAAAGTAAACAGAAAGACAGCAACAAAGAAGGAAAGTCGGTGGTGATGTCACAGCAGACTAATTAGTCCAAAGAAGAAACCAAGACCAAAAACCTAAGACATCATGAATCCAGAACAAAACAATGGCATGTAGCGAGATCAGTACAAGAACACACATAACTCACAACTGAGTATGTAGCTGATGCCCTGCAGACTTTAAAGGGCAGCTGTAGGTGCCGATAGAGTGGGAAGGTGCACATGTTCCTGCAGCAGTGCTAGCAGCAGTGACATCAGCACCTGCAGATGTGGCAGCAGCAGGGCTGGGTTAATCCAGCAGAGGCTCAGGGCTAGAAAAAATGTGTAACTCCTGCTGATTTCATGTAGGCCTAATATATTTCTGTGGAAGTACAGTAGGAAAGTGAAGGGAATATTTGTATTTCTATGGCATCAACCATAAAAAAAACTGGATACCTCAAAAATTTATTTTTCTAGTTTTCATCCTAGTGAAGTCCTCTGTCACATCCTGGAAGGAGAACTGGTCAGTTCATGTTAAACTGATAACAAGGTGAGAGCAGAAATGCATTCTTCTTGCAGTGTAGCGTGTAGTTTGTTCTTGATAAGGGCTAGTTTGGAGAAGCATCTCTAAGCTTCAGAATTTGCAATTGGTGTTGAGTGGAAAATCTCATAAGCAATCATTACATTTGGAACAATATCCCCAAGATCATTTTGAAACATTAATTCATGCGATTCGATTGTTGAGTTCTTATGAACTATTTCTTTGAGGGAGTACACTACATATTCACTAAAATGAAGTACTACTGAGAGAAAACCTTCTTCTCTTAGACCACCTTGGTCTTTTCCCATGAAGTTTTGATATTTCTTTTAAGAGTTCTTTAGCTTCTTGCATCACTATATTGTTTCTTAAAGGTTGGAAAATATCAGCTACTTCGCAACCGTTGGTTGTGAAAGCTAGAATTTTGTGTGTATGTTTGTGTTTGTTTGTGTGTCTATCGACCTGCCAGCACTTTTGTTTGGTAAGTCTCATCATCTTTGTTTTTAGATATAAACTCAAATGTTAGTTATACACTAACTGGAAAATGCAGAATGGAATAATGATAGTATTATGAAAAGGGTCAATCACTACTCACCAGATAGAGAAGATGTTGAGTAGCAGATAGGCACAACAAAAAAGCTGCTAAACGTAATCTTTCAGTGAAAAGGCCTTCTTCTAAAGTAGGCAACATACACGACATTCACACAAGCACAAATCACATATATGTGACGGCTGTCTCTGGCTGCTGTGGCCAGCCTTAGTGGCCAGAGACAGTGGTCATGTCTGTATGAATTGTGCTTGAGTGACTGTATGTGTGCTGTCCACTTTGGACAAAGGTCATTTGGCCAAACCTCACATTTAGTAGGCTTTTTGTTGTGCCTGTTTGTTACGTAAAATATCCTCTATATGGTGAGTAGCAATCTATCTTTTCATAATATTATAAACTAACTGATTATAATAAGCAGTCTCACTCCTCTTACTAAATGCAGCCGATCTGCAACTATACTGTATGATCAAAAACACTAAACAATACTGTCATATGAATTAACAGTTCTACTCTATAACAATAAGAGACAAATGATAAAAGCAGTAAAAAAATAAGGAAGGGGAAAGGGGTGAATGTATCTCACAGCACACAAATGTTTTTGAAGTAAACCACACATTACTGTGGTCAAAAAATTCTACCCGACTCAATGCATACAGAATTATTAACAGATGGAACTTGTTGATGTAAAAGGAACATAAAATTTTGTGCATCTATGCAATGACTTAATTTTTCTGCTAGATTGGGAATGGCTATTCTACAATTACATGATGCTGCAGAACACTTCTATTTAGCAAGAAAATATGAATCATGATTTTCATGCACTATGTTCAATCTTCTTTTTTAAATCTGAGTTATGCTAATTTATTAAGACAGTGGATGCAACAAACTAAGAAATTTGTTTCACATTGTTCATATTTTATCTTTTGATGACGATGATGATTGTATCTTGTCTGGTTCTTTTCAGGCAGCCAGTTGAGATTTTGATCAGAATGGAGGCCCTTCCATCCACCTGGAGACCTGTCTACAACCCCCCTATGCTGTCCCTGCCCCTTAATCCAACCCTAAGCAGTGCTGTCTAGCAGCTGTCATTGAGTTCCATATCTTCCAGGTTGCCTTGAAATTTGTCAGGCTGGGATATGATAGAACTGACATCTCATCTGCTTACAGTATTTCCTTCTCTTTCTCTTCAAGACCTATATTATTTACAAACAGATTAAGGGGAGCCAGAACGATCCATCTTCTCCGTGTTAATTTTACCAAATAGAAGGAACATTTTTTCTAAAACCATTAAACATATTGCTCTGAAATTTGGACTACGTTTTCAGTGAATATTTATCTACAAAGTTATAATGCCATGTTAATTAATATTTATTGATTTTTGTTTTACAATTTTTTTAAAAAGATGCTTATTTTTTTCTCTGAAATTTTGCACTTTTTCTTCTATAGCTCTTGAATTATACTATATTTTTTTACAATTTGTTATAAAAATGAAGGAAAAGAAGTAAAAAATATTGTGTTTAAATTTCATTGATATGCTGTTAGCAGTTTTTGAGAAAATGTCCCTCAAAGATAAAAATTTTAAAGTTGCGGGAAATGGCTTCCAAAGTTTTTTAAGTTTTTTAATACATTTCTGCCCCATATGATGGATTATCAGCATCCTCTTCTTTTTCCAGTGTTAGTTTCCTTTTCAGTGGTCTTTTCTTCCCTTTTGCTGCAGGTTGTAGGCTTTTGTCTCTTCTTCCTGCACCTCTTAGTCTTTCTTCATCAATTAGGCGCATTGTGGAAACGGTGTTGTGTCCTGGTTGGAAACCTAAACTTTTCAGCACATCACATTTGATAATGTTTCCTTCATTGCATGTTGCCCCTGCATCATACACTCCAAAATGCAACACTCTTTTGGGAATCCTAATCCAAATTAAATTATTTACACTTTCATTTGGATTTTGTGTTTTCTCATGTAAACACTTTTCCAATAAACTTGGCTGTGATAAATCTCTGAATATGGGCTTAATTACATCAATTACAGCATTTGGCAAACTCTTTTTATGGGCATATTCCTTTCCTGATTGGTACGTACACCATGAGTCATCACCTGTGGGGCACAGTGCATGTTATGGGTGCTCATTTGTTGATGCAGTATGAAAAAATTATGCCAATATTGCTCTCATCATATGCTCAATGCTTCTTGTATTTTGCCTAATTGCACACCCATAATGCCTCTGCAATCTATCAATTGCTTCATCTGTCAATCTTCCTCTTCCTCCAAGGGTCTTACCATCACTAAGCTTCTGGGATCCTAATGTCTGCTTTAGTTTGCGCAAGCGAGCCACCGTGCATTTCTGCACACGTCCTGTGCACTCCTGTTTTTTGATGTGAATTTCGTTTCCATAAGGTTTGAGTTCCTCTACAGCTTTATATCCCTTAGAATCACCATCTCCTAGATAGTTAGTGTATCATACATGTTGTGACAGTGCCACGACATTTAACAGTGCCACCACGACAGTACGCGCAAACGGCGATAGAGGCAGTCCGCAAATCGGCTAAGCGTGGGAGCGCCACCTATCTACGAACGGCGCCGGCCGCATGTCACGGCGTGGCAGTCGAATAAGAGATACTGAGTTGTTATCATGTAACGAGCTATTGTTTCTAAGTGAGTGTGTTTGAATATCCACGCAATTATTGGTGATTAAAGGTTATAACAGTACATCACTCCTGTGATCTGGAAAAAATTACTTTCACTCCCTCTACTTCCATCGCTCCACTCGTGCCATGAAAATTTGCTTCACATCTTTCATCATGTTTGTCCTTGGTATTGCCCTTACATCTACAATGTTTTGAGAGAACAGCAACATCAATTACTTTGCAACTGTCTCCTTGGTAACTGTCACAAATCCATTTAGAGATTTATGACCTCTACATTGCCATGATCCATCTAATCAACAGTTAAATCTCTACAATTCCCATTATCTGCCACAGCTTCTTCAACTGCTTTCTTCATTGTTCCTTGAGCAATATCTTCAGCAGAAGATCCCACCAATTCATTACAAACTCCAAACTTGGTTGGTGGTTTTGGGAAGTTCATAATTCCTCATAACATTGTCCCTGCAGCACTGCCCTTGCCAATGAAATGCAAGCCACATACTATTTATTTATTTATTATCATTCCAATGATCACATTTGTGATATAGGATTTGTCAGGGTACATTTTAACAACTATATAATATCTGTACAAAATTTTTATCTGTGCTGAATTCATATGAATCTGTCTTATATTTAATACAATATACAACTAAAAAGTGTTTTTATAACATAATTTCTTATGTGCTTGACAGACATATTCACTGATGTAATTTCATTTGTCACATTAACTTAAACATATATTCTTACACAGTTGTGCAGAGATATTCACTTATGCTGTAATAACATTTGTCAAGCATGTGGTTCTTTATAACAGTTTTAAATTTATCATCATTTTCCAGCTCTTTGATATGTTTTGGTAGTGCATTAAAAACTTTGATGCCTTGATTACATACATGTTTCTGACTTCAGGTCCTTGTTACAGCTTGTATGTGGAGATCTTTACGTTGCCGTGTATCGTAATTTTGGTAGTCTGTATTGGTTTTCATTTTGTCCTGATTTCCTTTGGTCACCAACAGACATTTCAGAATCTATAATGATGGAATTGTTAAAATTTTCAATGCTTTAAAAAGGGGCCTACAATGTGTTTGAGGTGGGCTCTGGGTCATTATCCGAATAGTGCATTTTTGTAATTTGAAAATCTCATTTAGATGACAATTTGTTTTTCCCCAGAATACTATCCATAGGATGCAATGGACTGAAAATAGCCAAAATATATTAATCTGTTACAGTCATTACTACAAGCTCTTGAAATTTTTCTAAGTACAAAACATGCTGAATTTAGTTTTGGTGCTAAGCTCACCACATGGTCCTTCCAGTTAATCTTCTCATCAGTGTGCATACCCAGGAATTTTGCACACTGTACTCTTTCAAGTTGTTTGCCCTCAATGGTGGGATTTAGGTTGTCATGTTCACTTATTTTTCCATATTGCACATAATTAGTCTTTTTTGCATTCAGTGTTAGCTTGTTAGCACTAAACCATTTTTGTATATCTTGTAGGACACGGTCCACAGTACTGCGCAATGACTGCTTCATATCACTAACTATTAAACTATTATCATCAGCAAATAACGTGATTCTAACTTTTCTCACTGACACCTGAATATCATTAATGTAAATGAGGAACAGCAAGGGGCCTAATACACTTCCTTGGGGTACTCCTACTGTGACCTCCCTTTGATCTGATCTTAGTTTAATTTTCTGATTAATATTTGGTGCTATAATTTCAACCACCTGCATCTTCTTTTCCAGATAAGACTCAAACCACTTGTTCACCGGTCCTCTGATACCTATAGCTTCAAGCTTTTCCAAAAGTATGCTGTGGTCAACAGTGTCAAAGGCTTTTGACAAATCAAGATTTATCCCATCTTTCCTTCCAATTTAGTGTTTATTTTTTTTGTGTATTCCAGTACAGCTGTTTCGGTACTTCTTCCAGCTTGAAATCTGTGGTGTCACCGCCAGACACCACACTTGCTAGGTGGTAGCCTTTAAATCGGCCGCGGTCCAGTAGTATACGTCGGGCCTGCGTACGCCGCTATCAGTGATTGCAGACCGAGCGCCGCCACACGGCAGGTCTAGAGAGACTTCCTAGCACTCGGCCCAGTTGTACAGCTGACTTTGCTAGCGATGGTTCACTGACAAATTACGCTCTCATTTGCCGAGACGATAGTTAGCATAGCCTTCAGCTACGTCATTTGCTACAACCTAGCAAGGCGCCATTATCAATTGCTATTTATCTTGTGATGCATGTACTGTCAGACCGATGTTTACCAATTATGGATTAAAGTTAAGTATTCCAGAAGCTATGTACTTTTTTTACTAGACTCAACTCCTTTAACTGTTCCAGACCTCACGCCAGCCTGCGTGAGCTTAAACGTGTGCCTTTTGGCTTCCTCCTAGTGGCTTGGCTGTCTTGCCAAGTCACAACAGTTTGGCGCCGAGGATTGGCGATGAGCTAAATCGTGTTTGTACCCCTTCTGCCCTGATTTACTTGTGTAATGGCTTCGCCACCATCTCCAGATGTACTGTCCGAATTTTATCACTTACAGAATCAGCAGACACATGCCTTACTGGATGCCCTTGGACAGCTCGTCCAGGGTCAACATGCAATGCAACACGATGCGGCAGCCGCCGCTCCACCGCTACCGCAGCCACAACATGCAGTTGCACCACCTTTTCGTCCTTTTGATGCTGCACTGGAAAGCTGGATGGAGTGGTCACGCCAATTTGGATTCCATCTCGCCGCATACAGTATTCAAGGTAATGAGCGGCAGCCTTTTCTCCTTTCCGCCGTAGGCGTCCAGACGTACCGTGTGATAGTGAAATTATTTCCCTGACGCGACGTAGCAACTCTGTCCTATGAAGAAATTTTGTCTGCATTAGATGCTTATTTCAAAGAATCAGTCAATGTAGTTGCAAAAAGGTATACCTTCTTTCGTACAAAACGTACGGCAGGTCAGACTAATAGGGAGTGGGTTGCAACCTTTCAAGGCCTTACTAGGGATTGTGCTTTTGAGTGTGAATGTGGACTCCCTTATTCAGATACTATGGTGCGTGATGCAATTGCACAGAACGTTTTTGATGTTCGTATATGGGAACAGATTTTGAAACTAGTCAATCCCTCCCTTCAACAAGTGATAGACATATTGGATCGGCAGGACACACTTGACTTCACTCTGGAATCATTTGAAACTACACTGGCCATGTGTCACATTACCCGGCCTGCCGGGCGGGCTGCACAGAACAGTAAACAGCCCTTGTGCCTGTCCGCGCAGCTGCCGCCAAGCTCTCAGCCACGTGTGCTGCGCTAGCGAGCAAATGCAGGGATAAAATCATGCCCGCAGTGTGCTACTAGACATCCGCGCAAGAATTACCCGTCACGCCAGGCTATTTGCTTTTTCTGTAATAAAAAAGGACATGTTCAAAGTGTTTGCCAGAAAAAGCTCAGAACGGACACTCAAAACCATTCCAGGCCCTTTGCTTCGCACCGGAATTGAACCAAGAATACTCAGGCTCGTGAACCTTCGCCCATGGAAATTCATGTAGTTCATTCCACTCTGCCCAGTGCCACTCTCTCTAACGGTGACTGTGTTTGTCCCACGAATAGTGTGCGTCGACATCGCCAGAAATCCTGTCAAGTTGCAAGTGATTCTGTACCAGTGTCAGTTCACGTTGCACGAGACAGTCGCTCTTGTTGTCAGCAGGACACTAAACCTTTTGTAGACTTGGACATTAATGGCAACGTGATACCATTCCAGCTCGATATCGGAGCTGCAGTTTCCTTAATCAATCAAGACACGTACAAACAGCTGGGCACCCCTCCGTTGCGTGCCGCAAATGTTCAGTTAAGTAGTTATTCAGGACAAGCAATCCCTGTGTTAGGACAGTGCAGCCTTCTTGCAACATACAAGGGACAAACAAAACTTGTGTCATTTTACGTCCTTCATTCTTCTTCTGCAGTGAACTTGTTTGGTTTAGATTTATTTCAGGTGTTTAACTTGTCTATAGTAAATCAGGTCCTATCAGTGAACCAGACTGTGCCTTCAGACAGTGTTTCTCGTCTATGTGAAGAGTTGGAGACATTTTTGCACCGGGCCTTGGTTGCGCTAAGAATTATAAAGCACATTTGGAACTGAAAGTAAACGCACAAAGGAAATTTTTCAGAGCGCGCAATGTTCCCCACGCATTGTGTGATGAGGTCGCAAGAACATCACACGATTTGGAATCACAAGGTGTAATTGAACGTGTGCAGGCTTCTCTCTGGGCATCACCCTTAGTAATTTTGCAAAAACCTTCCGGAAAATTGAGACTTTGTGTGAACTTCAAGGCAACAGTGAATCCACAGCTAGTGATTGCAACTTTTCCTTTACCCCGCCCGGAAGATCTTTTTGACAAACTGTGCCCAGGTAAATAGTTTTTGGGTGGTTAACACGCATCTTGGTTTGTACCGATTCAAATGACTGCCATTTGGGTGTGCATCCGCCCCTGCATTGTTTCAGCAATATTTACAAACTTGCTTGTGTGTCGGTCCCTACTGCAGCAAACTATCTGGACGATATTGTGATCTCTGGAAAGACGGAAGAAGAACATTTAGCGAATCTCTGAACATTATTTCAGGTCTTGCGACAAAATGGTCTTCGCTTGCTGAAGGACAAATGTGTGTTTTTTGCTCGTGACTTACCCTATCTGGGCCATGTACTCAATGCCCAAGGCATACATCCCAGTCCAGAGCACCTCCGTGCATACATGACTTGCCTTCGCCACAGAATTTGAAGCAGCTACAGAGTGTGCTGGGAAAAATCAATTATTATCATCGCTATGTGCGCCACGTCTCTTCCATTTCAGCTCCCCATCATCGTTTACGCCGTACAGGTGTTCTGTTCGTCTGGACGACGGAATGCGAACGCGTCTTTCGCCAGTTGAAATCAGCGTTGCTTTCCCATACTTGCCTTACGCCATTCGATCCCCAGAAACCCCTTTTGTTGATGGTGGCTGCATCGGATTTCGGGAACGGTGCTGTGCTTGTGCACAAAGATGGTTCGCACGATCGCCCTATTGCCTTTGCGTCCAAATTGCTCTCGTCTGCGCAAAGACATTATTCACAGATCGAGAAAGAAGCATTGGCTCTCGTATTTGGTGTTACAAAGTTTAATGATTTCTTGTATGGTCGTCACTTTACCATCATCACAGACCACGAAACTTTGACATCACTTTCATCCGACCAAGCCTGTACCTCCACGTACAGCGCAGAAATTCATTCGCTGGTCTATTTTCCTCTCGCAGTACCGCTACGATATCTTGTATCGGTCCACTGCTAAGCACGGAAACGCCGATGCGTTGTCCCGTTTGCCTGTTGCTGAGGATAGAGCATTCGATTCTTCCGAACTTGCTTGCATGTTCATTGATGCGGAAACCGATGACGTGGTCGAATTGTTTCCGATTGATTTTCGTCGTGTAGCTACAGCCACATCTGCCGACCCTGTCCTTGCTACCGTTCTGCGTTTTGTTGCTACGCAATGGCCCTTGTCAACGTCACGGATCGAGGATCCGTTGGAGAGACTTTTTGTGCGACGTGGTGTTTTGCTGTTGCGTTCTGATAATGATCAGTCCAGGGTCGTGGTCGCACGTTCGTTACAGTCCTCTGTCTTACGGCTTCTCCACCAAGGACATTTGGGTATAGTGAGAACGAAATGCTCGTCAGCACTGTGCTTGGTTCGGAATCGATGCTGCGATTACGAATATGTGCTCTTCTTGCATGGTGTGTGCCGAACAACAATCCGCACCACCACGGAAATTCTTTGCATGGCCGAAAGCCACTTCCCCTTGGCAACGCTTACACATCGATTTTGCTGCTCCATTCTGGAATGCTCGATGGTTGGTTCTGGTAGATTCATTCAGTAATTTTCCTTTTGTTGTCCGGATGTCTTCCACGACGTCATCTGCCACCATCCAAGCGTTATCCGCTATATTTTGCATTGAAGGTCTTCCACAGACTATCGTTTCCGACAATGGCCCACAATTCATGCCCGCATAATTTCAGTCACTCTGCAAGGCCAATGGTATTCAACATCTGACGTCCGCGCCATTTTCGCTGCAGTCAAACGGTGCCGCTGAACGATTGGTCAGGACTTTCAAGTCCCAGATGTTGAAGTTGAAAGAGTCTCATTCTCGGGAGGACGCCTTATTGCTCTTTTTGTCCACGTATCACTCTCAGCCCCAAGATGGTCGCTCACCGGCTGAGTTGTTCCACGGTCGCCCTCATCGCACCTTGATGTCTTTGCTACATCCGCCGCATCAGGTTCCTGTGCAGCGGCAGACACCTGATTTTGCCCCAGGCGACGTTGTATACTATCGCAACTATCGAGGTTCACGGCGTTGGCTCGCAGGACACATTCTTCGCTGCCTCGGCCGCACTATGTATCTGGTTTTGGGGGCCTGTGGTGAGGTGCGTCGGCATCTCAATCAGCTGCGCATCTGTCGTCTCACGGGTTCTGCCACTCCCGGTCTGCTTTCAGCGATGGTGCCATCCGGTCAGCGTCCTGGGGACCCATCTACTTGCTTGCCTCATCCCCAGGTGTTACCGACGCTGCCTTCCATTTTGCCCCATGGCGACGCCCGCAGTGGATGCGTCGCTGCAACCGCCGGGCGCCTCCCTGGGTCACGCGCCGTCGATCACTTACCGTGACCCGTTGTCCTCCGCCATGGACTTCTTAACCGCTCCGGACCATAGGACGTCTTCGCCCGTCGGGTGCCCCGCCCCGATGGAGGTCGACCCTTCGGCCACTCCTGTCTCTCTACGGGCGCGTACACCGCATGTAGGCGTGCACCCTGGACTAGGTTTTCAGGCGTATCCTAGCTCCCATCGGACCGAATGGCAGGGTACAGGTGGCACAGCCTCGCCTGTTGTTAGGCTCCCTACCTCGTCGCATACGTCAACATGGGGTCCTCCCCACGGCGGGCGGAAGCCTTATAACACAACCGTACACCGATTTGTGGGGGAGGAAAGTGGTGTCACCGCCAGACACCACACTTGCTAGGTGGTAGCCTTTAAATCGGCCGCGGTCCGATAGTATACGTCGGACCCGCGTGTCGCCACTATCAGTGATAGCAGACCGAGCGCCGCCACACGGCAGGTCTAGAGAGACTTCCTAGCACTCGGCCCAGTTGTACAGCCGACTTTGCTAGCGATGGTTCACTGACAAATTTCGCTCTCATTTGCCGAGACGATAGTTAGCATAGCCTTCAGCTACGTCATTTGCTATGAGCTAGCAATGCGCCATTATCAATTGCTATTTATCGTGTGATGCATGTACCGTCAGACCGATGTTTACCAATTATGGATTAAAGTTAAGTATTCCAGAAGCTATGTACTTTTTTTACTAGACTCAACTCCTTTAACTGTTCCAGACCTCACGCCAGCTTGCGTGAGCTTAAACGCGTGCCTTTCGGCTTCCTCCTAGTGGCTTGGCTGTCTTGCCAAGTCACAACAAAATCCATGCTGATTACTGTTTATCAGATTGTGGATATTAAGATAATGTGTGACTCTATATTTCATTAGTATCTCTAAAACCTTCGAGAAAGTTGTGAGAAGTGAGACAGGTCTGTAGTTTTCTATTTTAAGCTTATCACCCTTTTTCAACAGAGGAACAACTTTAGAAATTTTCAGTTTCTGTGGAAACATGCCCTCAGCCATTGAAAAGTTTGCTGTGTGTGCCAATGGTTTTGCTATTTGATTAGCTGTTTTCTTTACTAGTATTGTTGGCACCTCATCTACTCCAGCTGACATCTTGGACTTGAGACTTTTAATCACTTTTAAAACTTCCTTTTCGTTCATTGGAACTGCCATCATACTGCTGGCTACCTTGGGTGCTTCCATCTTAATCTGCTCCCCAAAATACATTTAAAAAGTAATTATTTATATAATTAGGCATGGCATATTTATCTACCATTTTATTCTCCTCATCTTTTAGAATAATTTCCTTGTCTCTGACAGGTACTCTGGTTTCTTTTCTCACAATTTCCCATGCTATTTTAGTTTTATTTCTGGACTGTTTTATTTCCATATCATTACTTAGTAACTTTGCATTTGCAATTACTCTGCGGTATATTTTCCTATACCTTTCAACATATTCTATAAAATCAGTATCTGTACACTCCCTCAACTCTGAATTCAGGTTTTTCATGTTTTCACATGATTTCTTAATGCCAAGAGTCATCCAAGAACTTGACTTTATGTGTCCAGTAGACTTGATTCTGGTCAGTTTCTTTGGAAAAAAACACATCTCAAAGTTCATCATATAAATCGATGCAAATACACTATATGCCTCATCTGTACTTGTTTGTTTCATAACATCTAACCAATTTTCATTTTCTAAGATACTTATGAACTGATGACAGCTGTCCACAGAGAAGTTTCTTTTGTGAATATTATTTACACCTTTATCTTCCTTTGACCTTAAAGGGATTTCAATGGTGAGAGCATTGTGGTCAGACAATCCTAAATCTATGTTAGTAACCTCTATGTCAGTTGCTGACATATTTGAGAAAATGTTATCTTTGAGGCTATTGGAGGTGTTTGTTATTCTAGTTGAATTGTTTATGTGTGGTGATATGTTGAACCTCTTTAATATGTCAAAAAATTGACTTTTTTGTTGACTTTCAAGTAGAAGATTAATATTGTAATCACCAAAAAGAATAATCACAGTTTCTTTTTTGTAAAAAGTATTTAGCAACAGTTCTAATTTATCAAAAAAGACTTCTATGTTTCCGCATGGTGACCTATACACTGTTATGACTATGACTTTTTTCATCAGGCCATATAGCTGGATAGCACCTGCTTTACAAAGTTTTCAATACTTAAGTTGTCTGCTTCACATCTCTTTTTAAATTCTAACTCTTGTCTAAGGTAAATTTTGACTCCACCACCTTTTGCAATTTTCCTGCTATAATGATTTGCCAGTTTAAATGGATTAATATGAATACTACTAATTTCATGGTCCTTACACCAATGTTCAGTAATACACAAGACATCAGGTTGGGTGTTACTTACTGCTGTTTGAAGTTCACAATATTTGTTATTGAGGCACTGCACATTTAAAGTCATAATCTTTATAACAGGGTAGTGAGCAACGATGGTATTTCTCCTTTTGTTTAACACTGTTAACTTGGAGTTTTCATTATGGCCGCATACCAAAAATCCTGTTGTACCACAGGTTTCTTGTTTCTGTTGCTTTTCCTACTTGAAGTGGATGATGCTGATTGATTGTTTATACTAGCTGTGGCAGCTGATGACATTTTAGTATTCACTATCACAGATGTTGATGTTTTTAGTGCTTCACCAAATGTTGCTCTTGTTAAGGTTTTCATTTCTTCTGCTTCTGCCCTCATTTGGAGTGGGATTTTAGTGAACTTTTCTATTGATATATGGCTTATTTCTTCTAGTATCTTTTCACCCATCATCTTTTTTCCATAATAGTTCCTGTGCTGTCCATACCTCATGAAATGATTTCTCACTGAGGTGTTTGCATCCACAAAAGTTGCACACTTAAAAGCACAGCAGATCTTCCTAAATTTATTATTTGTTGACTTTATTTCTTTGTTTACACATGATTCCTCGATTAGATCATGTCTATGTGGCACACTTACAATGAGAACTAGCCTAACATTTATATCATACATCTTCTTTCCACTGTTAGCACTATGAGGAATACTGTTAGAATTAGAACAGAAAACTTCTGCAGCATATTTGTTACACTTCAATAACATCTTACATGCCAAACCAATGTATGAAGTTGTTTTTAATTCAAGTCCTCTTTCTTTTCAAACTTGGCATAATACATTATGTTTCAAAATATTAGAGAGCAAGGAAATGTTAATTATTTCATTCACATCATTACTGTCACTTTCATAGTTTTCAACTTTTTCTTTACTGTCACACAGTTTCTTGCTGGAAGAAGTTTTATCACATTCATTTGGAGTAGTTGGTGAGCAGCATCTCCCTTCGAAACAACAAAAGATTTCTTCTTCCACTCATTGTGCCTTTTCTTAAACACTCGATTGCTGAAACAGGGCATATTGATATCCACAAACTAAATACGTAAGACAGGTATGAGCAAAATTCGTCAAATACACAAAATTGAACAGCTAAACAACACAAAGCAAACATTGTTTAATTCCACAAAGATACCCTGCTTGCAGCCAGCAAACAGCGCCATCAGAGGTGACACACCAAGTTGCTGCAACCATTTACACAGAATGTCAACTTTGCAGTGATAAAAAACACATTTAGAATTCACTTAGAAGGATGAAACTTGATTTGTTTTATTCAGAAAACTCCAAATGATCTTATAATGAAAAAAAAACCAAAAACCTTAATTTTGTAATTTTTATCATTACGGCTCCCCTTAAACAGCAATAACTATGTTATCCAACCCTGTAGCACCCCATATTTCATGGCTCTGGTTACTGACTGCTGTGACCTCCCTATGGAGACATACTGTTACTTGTTGCATAGATAAGGTTGTGTCCACTCTCATGCTTTCCCTCAAATGCCATAGTTTTCCAATTTTTGTATGATTATTTTATGGGAAATGGTGTCAAATGCTTTGAAGAGATGCAGAAACTGATTAACCTGTACTGTACACCTAATCCATCACCAAACAGACAGCAAACATCTACAGGTATTGGTTCACTCCACTTGGCAGCCAACCAGAAGGCTGCTGCACCAATTCAGGAGTACATTGCAGTTCGACCACCAAATGATCTTGGGCCATCACTGGAAGCAAGGGTATGCCCTCTGTCTTGTTTCTTGGCTGGTGTTCTGGAACATTCTCAAGATGAATACCAGGGGGTGGACAGGAGACAGCTTACCAATGCTGCTGGAGCCAGCACCTCGGTGACGATTCCTGTGTGTTGTATGAGCAGTGCTTCGAACATCACCACCAATAGGATGAGTTGAGCAATGAAGAACCTCCAGGCTGCTGACCAATAGAGACTGCCAGGATGGTGTTAGAAGTGGCAGGTATTTGGGCACATTCTTCTAGTTCTAGATAAAGTCCATGTCGCTAATTGGTGCCTAAAGTGCTGTTGATAGCTAGCACCACTGGCAAAGATTAAGTGTACATAGATGCAAACCTGTGTTGAGCCTCCACTTATAGCTTGCCATGGCTGCTCCAAGTTGTCAGTAGTGTATCAGTTCTTCAGTGATGAGTTGAGTAAAATATATTGCACTTGTGTCAACTGATCCTGTGCTTGCCTGTCCAGATTCCTGTAGCAACTCATCCCTTTGGCCACCTTCCACCAGCTCGTCATTAGGAATGGGGAAATAACGTTTGGCTTCTTGTAAAACAACAGTTGCTGACTTACATCATATCAGAAAGTATTGATTATACAAAAGTGAGCAGTAAGAATAATATACATATAGTGTTCACCCATGAATATCACATAGGTACTCTTTGAGAATGTAGGCATTTTCACTGTGCCATAACAATGCATATATTTACTGATGGAATAAGTCATAAATTATCCATCACAATTTGAAAAGAAAGTAATGTCCATACCTACAACACTAGAGGGAAAAATGACCTTTATTACCTGCTGTTCAAGCTATCAGTGGCTCAGAAATGAGTTTAACATGTAGCAAGAAAAATTTTTGATAGTTTTCCCAATAATATAAACTGTCAGACAGAATGTCACTTTTATAAGTGAGTTTGAAAGGTAACTTAAACTCACTTCCCCTGAACAACTCCTCCTATTCCACTGACGAATTTCTCATAAAAATTGTTTTTAAATATAGTTGCTCGAGTAGAACTAAAATAATACTGTATTCATTCATTTTACATAAAATTGTTCACAGTTATGAATATGGACAACCATCAGCCATTTAATGGGATGATGACAATGAAAATCTGAGCCAGACCAGTACTTGAACCTGGATGTCATGCTTATCATGAGCAGCTGCCTTGTCATTAGGCTATCCATGCACAATCCATAGCCAGACCCAAATTTCCACATGTCATCCACAATGTGTGTTTAATGTGCACTTGTACATTCATTATGTGGGGAGACATTTTAATTGAAAGTTGCTTGTCCAGTGTTGCAGTATTGCAGTGCCTGTGTTGTTCAGAAGTATGATGCTATGTTCTTTTAGACAAACTATGCAGGACTGACTTGAATGACTTGAATCATACTTCTGAGGAACACAGGCACTGAAGTATAATATTAATTCATTTCAACACTAATCATGTATACATATCCTATAATTCAACATGTTCCACATCATTTCAATAAAAGAATCATTTGGATGATCTATGGAACATGTAACTACCTAGCTTTCACCAATACCACAGTACCAACATATCAAGACAATGTTGGCTAATGTTACAAGGACATATCAGTCAGCTGTCAAGATTGTGGCTCCTGAAAATACTGACAAAACTCCTGCCCCTCTTCAAGAACCATACATTGGTCTGGCTTATCCACAGATACTCCTCGTATGTGGTTGATCCTTAAGTACATGCATCTCTATAGTTGAGGTATGCGAACAACCCACAGCAGCAAGGCCCATAGTTTGTGTGGATTTTTGGAAACTATGAAACTGAAAACTATGATCACTAAGTGAGGATTGTTGCAATGCTGTCAATTTTCATTATTTTAATGTCTGCCCTAATAAATATAACATACTATAAAATAATGGTCATCTTCACTACACCCCACATATTCATCCTGAGAGAATCAGCAACTGTATTGATATTTAAAACAATTCTCGTTTATTATTCAATCTCAGGTGCACATTCATTAAATACATAACATCAGATCTAAGTAGTTGCATCAGCAACCTGTCTTTTCTGTTTATAACATCACATCAGAACACTCTGATACATGGTTTTGAACAGACAAGAGAGGTTGCTGACATAACTACTGAGATGTGAAGACATTCCAGAGTGATCAAAACATTTCATGTATTTATAAAGTACTCAGCTAAGAATAAATGAGAATTATTTTAAATGACAAGATTATTGTAAGAATTCTTCTTTTCATACTTTATAGTTGCAGTCTCATATTCCCACCTTCACTCTGTACCTCAAATTCAAAATTACTGTAAAGCAAATGATTTTGAACAAGGACAATAGCTAGAACATTTAAGTTACATTTTGTGAAATATGAACAAATGAAACAATGTATTAACAAATTACTGGATGCATCAACAGTAGATAACTCTTATGAAATATTCCAATGTTAGATGCCTTTTGAAATGATGGTTTTAAGAGTCATAAGGCCCATAATAATAATTAACTTCTTTATATGTCTAAAAAGAAAGATGATGAAACTTACCAAACAAAAGCGCTGGCAGGTCGATAGACACACAAACAAACACAAACATACACACAAAATTCAAGCTTTCGCAACAAACTGTTGCCTCATCAGGAAAGAGGGAAGGAGAGGGAAAGACGAAAGGAAGTGGGTTTTAAGGGAGAGGGTAAGGAGTCATTCCAATCCCGGGAGCGGAAAGACTTACCTTAGGGGGAAAAAAGGACAGGTATACACTCGCACACACACACATATCCATCCACACATACACAGACACAAGCAGACATTTGTAAAGGCAAAGAGTTTTGAAAACTCTTTGCCTTTACAAATGTCTGCTTGTGTCTGTGTATGTGTGGATGGATATGTGTGTGTGTGCGAGTGTATACCTGTCCTTTTTCCCCCTAAGGTAAGTCTTTCCGCTCCCGGGATTGGAATGACTCCTTACCCTCTCCCTTAAAACCCACTTCCTTTCATCTTTCCCTCTCCTTCCCTCTTTCCTGATGAGGCAACAGTTTGTTGCGAAAGCTTGAATTTTGTGTGTATGTTTGTGTTTGTTTGTGTGTCTATCGACCTGCCAGCGCTTTTGTTTGGTAAGTTTCATCATCTTTCTTTTTAGACATATTTTTCCCACGTGGAATGTTTCCCTCTATTATATTCATATCATTAATTAACTTCTTTGTTGGATGTAGTCAATGCTTGGTTTCCTTCTGCAGTTTTTAGCCTCTACAGCTCCGTATAGTTCCATAGAAGTTATTCACTGATGTCTTAAAACATATTCTGTCATTCTGTCTCTTCTTCTTGTCATTGTTTTCCATATGTTTTTTCTTTGCCAATCCTGTGGGGAAGCTCCTCTTTCCTCAACTCATCAATCCATTTGATTTTTCACATAATTCTCTAACACCACATCACAAATGCTTTGATTCTATTCTATTCCTGTTTTCCCATAGTCATTGATTCACCACCATAATATGCTGTACTATGAAAGTACATTCTTAGAATTTTTTCCTAAAAATTAAGGCCTATGTTTGATACTAACAGACTTCTTTTGGCTAGGAATGATGTCTTCATGTATGCTAGTCTGCTTTTTATGTCCTCTTTGCTTCATCTGTCATGTTATTTTGGTTCGAAGGTAGCAGAATTTCCTAACTTTGTCCATTTCATGATCACCAATTTTCATGTTAAGTTTCTCACCATTGTCATTTCTTCTTGAAAATATAAGACCACTTTAGCTGTAAATCCTATATTTATAGACACAACCAGTTTTGCAGCATTTTAGCTGCATCATCAGGCCAAGCTGACAGATGAATACAAATGTAAGATAACAAGAAAACAAAACTAAAATGTAAAAGTACATATGGGATGAACATACAAAAACATGTCATGTTCAAATCCAAAAAAGAGAATGGAAAGACACAGCATTCATAGTCGGCAAATTGTTGCCAAGTAGTGGATGTCAAAAACAAAATAACAAAGAACACTTCAGTGATACGTAAAAAGCAGGAAATTAAGCAGAATAAATTCCTAATAAGGTAAGTAAATGAGGCAAACACTAATAAATTCCATTCACCATGAATAACAGTACATGGTGAGCTAACAGAAACCCCAGATGCCAAAATGGTGATCAAAGCACAGACTGCATATATTAATTTATGAAATGATGCAGAAATAGAACAGCTAACAGTCCCCTACTAGCCTAAATGGATTAAAGTTTACATTGGACAAGATCCACTTATTCAGTATGAAATTATAGTTAATCCCCAAAAGTACCCAGCCTAAAACTATCAAAAAGATTAGCATGCAACCGACATGAAGTACATTATGGGACTGAAGCTCATTTCAAACTTAAACAGCTCAATCAGCAGAAAGCAGTGCATTGTAAGGCCAGATGGCTGGAGACTGAACGTACCAACGGTAACTCTGTGCGTGGGATTTGGTACTAAACAGACAGCATGTCAAGATGCAACAGCAGAAATGCCAGATAGCATCATGAAGAGAATGGTGCCATGTGGATTGCACAAGCAAATTTGTGAATAGCTAGAAGAGTGAAATATAGCTGAGCTGATAGGAAGGCTGGTTAAACCCATTAAATGTATTTTTTTAAAAGTAAATTTGTACAAACCATTATTAGTACTGATTGTGGAAAAGATAGCTCATGGAAGAATTGAGCATTAATGGTTACAAATGAACTGAAGAAAGCAACTATTTCTAAATTATAAACAATGACCCCCCCCCCTGTGTGAACCATGGACCCTGCCGTTGGTGCGGAGGCTTGCGTGCCTCCTCAGTGATACAGATAACCATACCGTAGGTGCAACCACAATGGAGGGGTATGTGTTGAGAGGCCAGACAAATGCGTGGTTCCTGAAGAGGGGCAGCAGCCTTTTCAGTAGTTGCAGGGGCAACAGTCTGGATGATTGACTGATCTGGCCTTGTAACACTAACCGAAATGGCCTTGCTGTGCTGGTACTGCGAATGGCTGAAAGCAAGGGGAAATTACAGCCGTAATTTTTCCCCGAGGGCATGCAGCTTTACTGTATGGTTAAGTGATGATGGCATCCTCTTGGGTAAAATATTCCAGAGGTAAAATAGTCCCCCATTCGGATCTCCAGGTGGGGATTACTCAAGAGGACGTCGTTATCAGGAGAAAGAAAACTGGTGTTCTACGGATCGGAGCGTGGAATGTCAGATCCCTTATCAGGCAGGTAGTTTAGAAAATTTAAAAAGGGAAATGGATAGGTCAAAGTTAGATATAGTGGGAATTAGTGAAGTTCGGTGGCAGGAGGAACAAAACTTTTGGTCAGGCGAATACAGGATTATAAATACAAAATCAAATAGAGGTAATGCAGAAGTAGGTTTAAAAATGAATAAAAAATAGGAGTGCGGTTAAGCTACTACAAACAGCATAGTGAACGCATTATTGTGGCCAAGATAGACATGAAGCCCATGCCTACTACAGTAGTACAAGTTTATATGCCAACTAACTCTGCAGATGACAAAGAAATTGAAGAAATGTATGATGAAATCAAAGAAATTATTCAGATAGTGAAGGGAGATGAAAATTTAATAGTCATGGGTGACTGGAATTCAGTAGTAGGAAAAGGCAGAAAAGGAAACATAGTATATGAATATGGATTGAGGCTAAGAAATGAAAGAAGAAGCTGCTGGTAGAATTTTTCACAGAGCACAACTTAATCATAGCTAACGCTTGGTTCAAGAATCATACAAGAAGGCTGTATACATGGAAGAAGCCAGGAGATACTGACAGGTTTCAGATAGATTATATAATGGTAAGACAGAGATTTAGGAATCAGGTTTTAAATTGTAAGACATTTCCAGTGGCAGATGTGTACTCCGACCACAATCTATTGGTTATGAACTGTAGATTAAAACTGAAGAAACTGCAAAAAGGTGGGAATTTAAGGAGATGGGACCTGGATAAACTGACTAAACCAGAGGTTGCACAGAGTTTCAAGGGGAGCATAAGGGAACAATTGACAGGAATTGGGGAAAGAAAGACAGTAGAAGAAGAATGGGTAGCTTTGAGGGATGAAGTAGTGAGGGCAGCCGAGGATCAAGTAGGTAAAAAGATGAGGGCTAGTAGAACTCCTTGGGTAACAGAAGAAATATTGAATTTAATTGGTAAAAGGAGAAAATATAAAAATGCAGTAAATTAAGTAGGCAAAAAGGAATACAAACATCTCAAAAATGAGATTGACAGGAAGTGCAAAATGGCTAATCAGGGATGACTGGTTTGATGCAGCTCTCCATGCTACCCTATCCTGTGCAAGCTTCTTCATCTCCCAGTACCTACTCCAACATACATCCTTTTGAATCTGCTTAGTGTATTCATCTCTTGGTCTCCCTCTACAATTTTTACCCTCCACACTGCCATCCAATACTAAATTGGTGATCCCTTGATGCCTCAGAACATGTCCTACCAACCGATCCCTCCTTCTAGTCAAGTTGTGCCACAAAGTTCTCTTCTCCCCAATCCTATTCAATACCTCCTCATTAGTTACGTGATCTACCCATCTAATCTTCAGCATTCTTCTGTAGCACCACATTTTGAAAGCTTCTATTCTCTTCTTGTCCAAACTACTTATCGTCCATGTTTCACTTCCGTACATGGTTACACTCTATACGAACACTTTCAGAAATGACTTCCTGACACTGAAATCTATACTTGATGTTAACAAATTTATCTTCTTCAGAAACGCTTTCCTTGCCATTGCCAGTCTACATTTTATATCCTCTCTACTTCGACCATCATCAGTTATTTTGCTCCCCAAATAGCAAAACTCCTTTACTACTTTAAGTGTCTCATTTACTAATCTAATTCCTTCAGCATCACCCGACTTAATTTGACTACATTCCATTACCCTTGTTTTGCTGTTGTTCATGTTCATCTTATATCCTCCTTTCAAGACACAATCCATTCTGTTCAACTGCTCCTCCAAGTCCTTTGCTGTCTCTGACAGAATTACAATGTCATTGGCAAATGTCAAAGTTTTTATTTCTTCTCCATGGATTTTAATTCCTTCTTCAAATTTTTCTTTTGTTTCCTTCACTGCTTGCTCAATATACAGATTGAATAACATCGGGGATAGGCTACAACCCTGTCTCACTCCTTTCCCAACCACTGCTTCCCTTTCATGTCCCTTGACTCTTATAACTGCCATCTGGTTTCTGTACAAATTGTAAATAGCCTTTTGTTCCATATATTTTACCCCTGCCACCTTTAGAATTTGAAAGTGTATTCCAGTCAACACTGTCAAAAGCTTTCTCTAAGTCTACAAATGCTAGCAACGTAGGTTTGCCTTTCCTTAATCTTTCTTCTAAGATATGACATATGGTCAGTATTGCCTCACATGTTCCAATATTTCTACGGAATCCAAACTGATCTTCCCCAAGGTCTGCTTCAACCAGTTTCTCCATTCATCTGTAAAGAATTTGCGTTAGTATTTAGCAGCTGTGGCTTATTAAACTGACTGTTCGGTAATTTTCACATCTGTCAACACCTGCTTTCTTTGGGATTGGAATTACTATATTCTTCTTGAAGTCTGAGGGTATTTCGCCGGTCTCATACAGCTAGCTCACCTGATGGTAGAGTTTTGTCAGGACTGGCTGTCATTAGTTCTAATGGAATGTTGTCTACTCCCGGGGCCTTGCTTCGACTCAGGTCTTTCAGTGCTGTGTCAAACTCTTCACGCAGTATCATATCTCCCATTTCATCTTTGTCTACATTCTCTTCCATTTCCATAATATTGTCCTCAAGTACATCACCCTTGTATAGACCCTCTATGTACTCCTTCCGCCTTTCTGCTTTCCCATCTTTGCTTAGAACTGTGTTTCCATCTGAGCTCTTGATATTCATACAAGTGGTTCTGTTTTCTCCAAAGGTCTCTTTAATTTTCTTGTAGGCAGTATCTATCTTACGCCTAGGGAGATAAGCCTCTATGTCCTTACATTTGTCCTCTAGCCATCTCCGCTTAGCCATTTTGCAGTTCCTGTCGATCTCATTTTTGAGATGTTTGTATTCCTTTTTGTCTGCTTAATTTACTGCATTTTTATATTTTCTCCCTTCACCAATTAAGTTCAATATTTCTTCTGTTACCCAAGGATTTCTGCTAGCCTTCGTCTTTTTACCTACTTGATCCTCGGCTGCCTTCACTACTGCATCCCTCAAAGCTAGCCATTCTTCTTCTACTGCATTTCTTTCCCCCATTCCTATCAATTGTTCCCTTATGCTCTCCCTGAAACTCTGTACAACCTCTGGTTTAGTCAGTTTATCCAGGTCCCATCTCCTTAAATTCCCACCTTTTTGCAGTTTCTTCAGTTTTAATCTACAGTTCATAACCAATAGATTGTGGTCAGAGACCACATCTGCCCCTGGAAATGTCCTACAATTTAAAACCTGGTTCCTAAATCTCTGTCTTACCATTATGTAATCTATCTGATATCTTATCTATCTGATATCTATATCTATATCTATATCTATCTGATATATTATGTATCTATCTGATATCTCCAGGATTCTTCCATGTATACAACCTTCTTTTGTGATTCTTGAACCAAGTGTTAGCTTTGATTAAGTTATGATCTGTGCAAAATTCTACCAGATGGCTTCCTATTTCATTTCTTACCCCAAATCCATGTTCACCTGCTATGTTTCCTTCTCTTCCTTTTCCTACTCTCAAATTCCAGTCACCTATGACTATTAAATTTTTGTCTCCCTTCACTACCTGAATTATTTCCTTTATCTCATCATACATTTCAACAATTTCTTCATCATCTGCAGAGCTAGTTGACATATAAACTTGTACTACTGTAGTAGGCATGGGCTTTGTGTCGTATCTTGGCCACAATAATGTGTTCACTATGCTGTTTGTAGTAGCTCACCTGTACTCCTATTATTTTATTCATTATTAAACCCACTCCTGCATTACCCCAATTTGATTTTATATTTATAAGCCTGTATTCTCCTGACCAAAAGTCATGTTCCTCCTGGCACCGAACTTCACCAATTCCCACTATATCTAACTTTAAAGTATCCATTTCCCTTTTTAAATTTTCTAACCTACCTGCCCAATTAAGGGATCTGACATTCCATGCTCCGATCCGTAGAACGCCAGTTTTCTTTCTCCTGATAACGACGTCCTCTTGAGTAGCCCCGCCCGGAGATCCGAATGGGGGACTATTTTACCTCTGGAATATTTTACCCAAGAGGACACCATCATCATTTAATCATACAGTAAAGCTGCATGCCCTCAGGAAAAATTACGGCTGTAGTTTCCCCTTGCTTTCAGCTGTTCGCAGTACCAAAACAGCAAGGGCGTTTTGGTTAGTGTTACAAGGCCAGGTCAGTCAATCATCGAGACCGTTGCCCCTGCAACTACTGAAAAGGCTACTGCCCCTCTTCAGGAACCACACATTTGTCTGGTCTCTCAACAGATACACCTCCATTGTGGTTGCACCTACGGTACGGCCATCTGTATTGCTGAGGCACGCAAGTCTCCCTACCAACAAAAGGTCCATGGTTCATGGGGGGAAGACACAAGCAACCATTAAACACTGATGCAGTTGAAACTAACTAATAAATCTTGATGGCTGAGTTAAACTTACGCATTGAGCATATAGTCAGGGAATGAATAATTAATTTGTCAGTTTCATACATAACGACATCCGAAGAAAAGAGAAAAAAAAATTTGATTTGTAAAAATTCTCTACAGGGGGTTGTACAATACAACACAACACTTATAAATGCAAATCAAGATATGTTTGGCATGTACATCACAGAATACCTTACTTTGGTGACATTTATGGAGAAATTGCTAGACAATTGTGCTCAAAAGACATTCAACCAGCTTACTTAATTTCAAAAGTGTGGGTCAGGTTTATAGGCATAAAGAACTGATTGTCACTTATAAATTTAAAATTTATGCTTTTAATATTGTATATCATCCTGTTCTGGCAGTTCAGTACTTTAAGGGCAAAAATGTATTATTCATTTTCATCAACGCTTCTCCCTTCCACTATGGCCTTGACTTGATCAGTTTGTGCATGGTAACCAGTTTGCCCTAGCTTCACTGTATGTGTTGTATACTGCCCATCTTTAACTATAGCTTGTTACTATTCATCTCAAAAAATAGTTTTCGAATGTCAATGATATTAGGGATAGGATAGGTTGCTACTCACTATAAAGATTACCTGTTGAGTTGCAGACTGGCACAGTGAAAAGACTGTTACACATTATAGCTTCTGACCAAAGCCTTCTTCACCAAAGACAACACACACTCACATTCACACAAGCAAACACACCTCACACACACTTGACCGCTATCACTGGCAGCTCCAAATGGAATACTGCTGTCATGTAAATAGCAATCTGGAGTGGAGCTGGGAAGGGAAAGGAATAACAGGGTTTGACTGGGGGGAGAGAAGAGTGCTGTATGGCAGAGGGTGTAGGGTCTAGAGACTGCCAGGCATAGTGCCACAAGGCGTTTCCGTTGGGGAAATACGGTGAGGAGAGGAGCAGAAAAGGAGAGGAGAAAGGAAGAGGTAAGGATGGGCAGGTACATTGGCAGAGAGCGGCACACAAAGAGGATGAGGGAATGTGAAAAGGAAGGAGGTGATAGGACAAGGGGGCCATAGAGACAGTGGTTTATTGTAGTTTGAGGCCAGGATAATTTTGAGAGTGGAGAGCGTTTTTAATGGATAACTCCCATCTGTGCAGTTTAGTAAAGTTGGAGGTGGAAGGGAGGCTCCAGATGGTATGAGTTGTGAAGCAGCCATTAAAATCAAGCATGTTACGTTCAGCTGCATGCTGTGCTACAGGGTGGTCTACTTTTCTCTTTACCACAATTTGATGGTGAGCATTCTCCCTTGTGGACAGCATTTTGATAGTCAAGCCAATGTAAAAAGCTGTGCAATGACTGTAGCAGAGCTGGTATATAACATGACTGCTTTCACAGGTGGCCTGGCCTCTGATGGAGTAGAATAAACCTGTGACAGGACCAGGACAGGAAGTTCTGGGTGGCTGGATTGGATCGATCTAGCATCTGGATCTTCCAGAATCCTAACCAAGATCCTTCCCACCCCTCCTAAAGTGTATTCTATCATACAAGCAAACAATTTCAAACGTATTGCCGTGGTGTGCACAGCCACACAAATACAGCAGTTGGCTACCACAGCAGAGTTAAGCGGTGCCTGCGACTTAGTGCCGGTGCGTTCCGTCAGCCAGCGCTAGAGGCGTTCCAGCCAAACATTCAATCAGCCTTGAACTACACACGTGCACGAGCCTTTTCCCTGCACAGATGGTCATACTATGATATCACCATCCACCAGTCAGGGATCGCCAACGGTCACCTATATCACTCCGGAATCAGCAGAGGAAGACTGGAGCTGCCATGTTAAATAGCCAGAAGAAAGGGAAACAGGTGTCTTTTGACCCACCACAGACTGCTGCCTGGAAGATGCTTTGATGCAGCAGGAACGTCCACGTGTCATGTCTTCGCTATGCCGGCCATCGACCCCGGACTCTGCACCCGTCTACTTCCTCGGCATCCACTGGAAAGCGTCGAGAGAAAACCTGACGAGGAATGGAAATTCAGTTCAGTTGCTAATATTTCAATTCAATAAGGTGGCATATTCTTTGGTTTGTTATAAAATTTTCGTAGGAGAAGAAGCCTTTTGTTTTCAAAGAAAGTTTATCTTTTTGTAAAATTAAGCTCCACCTAGTAAAAATTTTTGTTTGCATATGGGTATTAATCTGTGGATATAACACATATTTCACCATTTTACATTGCAGAATGCTTTATTCAGGTTGACAAAACCCATGTATGTGTCTTGAATTTTCCTTCAGTCTTATTTCCATAACTGAGTCATAAGAACTGCTCCTCTGGTGCCTATACCCTTCCTAAAGCCAACGTAATCATCTTACAGATCCTCGATTTTCTTTTCCATTCTTCTTTGTATTGCTCTGGTCAGCAGCTTGAATGTATGAGGTTTTAAGATTACCGTGTGACATTTCTCACACTTATCTGCTCTTGCTATAATCAGAATTGTGTAAATGATATTTTTCCAAAAGTGTGGTTATATGTTGCCAGTATCATTGCTTCTGCACATCAACTCAAATAGTCATTTGGTTGTGCTTCCCCCCAATGATTTTAGAACTTCTGTTGGAATGTTATCTATCCCTTGTGGTTTATTTGATTTTAAGTTTTCAAAAACTCTTTTAAATTCTGACCAATACTGGATCCTCTATCCCTCCGTATCAACTCCAGTTTCTTCTTCTATCTTGCTCTCACACATTTCCTCCCCTCATAGAGATATTCAATGTGCTGTTTCCATCCATCCACTCTCTCTGCCCATTGAATTCTTGCCAAAGTTTTTTGATATTTCTGTGTGCAGAATCAATCATTCCAATAACCACCTTCTTTTGACTTTCCTCACTTTTTCCTGCTGCCATTACATGTCCTATTTATTTCATTGCTACTTGATTTATGTTGCTGTTGCTTTCCACAAATATTTTTGTACGTCATTAGTCCTTCAATCAGTTGAAGTATTTGTTCTATTACTCAAGATTACGTCACAGTTACCTTTCTTCTATTTATGTTTGTCTGTCCAACATCTGTGATTGCTCTTTTTAGAGATGTCTATTCATCATCAAGTGAACTGCCTACTGTGGTATTTCTTCTCACAGTATCCACATCTGTAGCATACTTCAAATGAGTCTCACATTCCTCAGTATTTCAGTAATATACTTCTTTCTGCACTGATTCTTACTGATGGTGCACTTAAACATGAGTCTACTCTTCATCACTAATAAATTGTTATTTGAGTTTATATCTGCTCCTGGGTACACCTTACAATCCAATATCTGATATTGGAGTCTCTGTCTGAGTTTTTTAAAACTTGTCAAGAAACAAGAGTAGCAGAATGTTTATAGTGCCAATATCATAGATGATGAATACAATGCTTTCCATAACACGTTTCTCATGCTCTTTGAGAGTTGCTTTCCATTAGAACATTCTAAAAAGGGTACTAGCAGTAATGAGCAGCCTGGGTGGCTGACTAGTGGGATAAGGATATCATGTAGAACAAAGTGGGAACTAGATCAAAATGTTAGAAGTAGTCACAATCAAGCTACAGTAGCCCATTACTAACAGATTGTAAGGTGCTTAAAAAGTTATTAGGAAGGCAAAGAGTATGTGGTATGCAAATAGAATAGCTACTCAAAGGATAAAATTGAAAACCATATGGTCAGTTGTGAATGAAGTGTCTGGTCAGCAGCACAAGATTGACAATATAAAATCAATTCGCAGCAAAAATATTTCTGTTACTGATAATTCAGCTACATGTACAGTATTTAACAATCATTTTCTGAGCATTGCTGGAGAATTAAATAAAAATTTAGTTTCTACAGGAAATCACATAACCTTCTTGGCAAATGCCTTGCCGAGATTGATGTCTGAAATGCTCCTCTGTGATACAGACAAGAGGGAGATTTAGTCAATAATTAAATCACTGAAGACTAAGGACTCCCATGGTTATGATGGAGTGTCTAGCAGAATATTAAAGTACTATGCTGCACATGTTAGCCCTGTATACAGGATGTTACAAAAAGGTACGGCCAAACTTTCAGGAAACATTTCTCACACACAAATAAAGAAAAGGTGTTATGTGGACATGTGTCCGGAAACGCTTAATTTCCATGTTAGAGCTCATTTTAGTTTTTCCACTATGTACTGTTGGAGCACATTATCATGATTTCATACGGGACACTCTACCTGTTCTGCTAGAACATATGCCTTTACAAGTACGACACAGCATGTGGTTCATGCACGATGGAGCTCCTGCACATTTCAGTCGAAGTGTTCGTACGCTTCTCAACAACAGATTCGGTGACAGATGGATTGGTAGAGGCAGACCAATTCCATGGCCTCCACGCTCTCCTGACCACAACCCTCTTGACTTTCATTTATGGGGGCATTTGAAAGCTCTTGTCTACGCAGCCCCGGTACCAAATGTAGAGACTCTTCGTGCTCGTGTTGTGGACGGCTGTGATACAATACGCCATTCTCCAGGGCTGCATCAGCACATCAGGGATTCCATGCAATGGAGGGTGGATGCATGTATCCTTGCTAACGGAGGACATTTTGAACATTTTCTGTAACAAAGTGTTTGAAGTCACGCTGGTACATTCTGTTGCTGTGTGTTTCCATTCCATGATTAATGTGATTTGAAGAGAAGTAATAAAATGGGCTCTAACATGGAAAGCAAGCATTTCCGAACACATGTCCACATAACATATTTTCTTTCTTTGTGTGTGAGGAATGTTTCCTGAAAGTTTGGCTGTACCTTTTTGTAACACCCTGTATAGCCATATTTGTAATGTTTCCTTTAGGAATGGTCAGTTTCCTGAGTGATTAAAGTACTCAATAGTAAAGCCACTTTAGAAAAAGGGAGAAAGAGATAATGTAGATAATTTTAGACCTATTTCTATGCCATCAGTGTTTTCAAAAGTTATTCAAAAGGCTGTGTATGTAATGATAATTGATCACTTTATATCATACGATTTGCTATCAAATGTACAGTTCGGCTTTAGAAGTCATTTTACAACTGAAAATGCCATTTTGTCTTTTTTCTGTGAGATACTGGATGGCTTAAACCAAAAGTTTCGAACACTTGGAGTATTTTTTGATTTAACTAAGGCATTTGATTGTGTTGATCACAAAATATTGCCCCAGAAGTTGGACCATTACGGAATATGAGGAGTAACTCATGACTGGTTCACCTCTTACTTTAGCAACAGGCAGCAAAAGGTCATTATTCACAATGTTGATAACGGCTGTGATGTGGGATCTGAGTGGGGTACTGTCAAGTGTTGGGTGCCCCAGGGATCAGTGTTGGGGCCGCTCCTGTTCCTTATTTATATAAATGATGTGCCCTCTAGTATTACAGGTAACTCCAAAATATTTCTGTTTGCTGATGTCACTAGCTTGGTAGTAAAGGATGTTGTGTGCAACACTGGCTCGGTTTCAAATAGTGCAGTGCATGACCTCATTTCATGGCCTGTAGTAAATAAACTAACGTTAAATCACAGTAAGACTGAGTTTTTACAGTTTCTAACACACTATTCAACAAAACCTGACGTTTTTATTTCACAGAACAGGCATATGATTACTGAAACTGAACAGTTCAAATTTCTAGGTGTTCAGATAGATAGTAAGCTGTTGTGGAAAGCCCACATTCAAGATCTTGTTCAAATACTTAATACTGCCATTTTTATTATTCGAATGGTATCAAAAGTGAGTGATACTACGACACAAAAATTAGTCTACTTTGGCTCAGAAATGGGTGGTTCGGGCAATAAGTGGTGTGAGTTCACGAACCTCTTGTCGACCTCTGTTCACGAGTCTGGGTATTTTGACATTGGCCCCTCAATATGTATATTCCTTGTTGTCATTTCTTGTTACCAATATTAGTTTATTCCCAAGAATAAGCAGCTTTCACTAGGTTAATACTCGGCAGAAATCAAACCTGCATTTTGATCGGACTTCCTTAACTCTTGTGCAAAAGGTGTGCAGTATACTGCTGCATCCATTTTCAATAAGCTGCCACTCAAATTCAAAAATATTAGCAGTAATCCATGTGCTTTCAAATCGAAACTGAAGAGTTTCCTCATGGGCCACTCCTCCTATTCTGTCAAGCAGTTCCTTGAAAAATTAAGCTGATTCTTATCGTACTGCTGATAGCGTTTTACTTAAACTTATGGATTGACTTTTTTCAGGTTCATGAACATTTATTTTTATCTGTTATTACTTTTATGTTGTAATTTCATGAACTGACACATTCCATGACCTTGGAGATTTGCTCCTCAATTTGGTCCTATGGAACTTGATGAGTAAATAAAATAAAATAAATAACCAATATGTAAACCATCTGGTATCTACCCATGTTTGTGGACCTTTTCAAGGTATTCCTCTTCTTGTGAACAGAGTATTCATTATTAATGGCTGAAATTTACTGCAGAACTCAATTAGTCTTTCTCCTTTCTCATTCCTAGTATCAAGCCCATATTCTCCCACAACTCTTTCTTCTACTCCTTCCCCTACAACTACAGTCCAGTCCCCATAACCTTTCTTTATCTCTTCATCTTCTGCTTGTGACATTGGCATGTATATCTGAACCATTGTTGTTAGTGCTGGTGTGCTATCAAAACTGATCAGAGTGAACCTATTACTGAACTGTTCAGAGTAGCTTACTCTCAACCATGTCTTTTTATTAATAAAAAATCTTATTTCTATTATATCATTTTCTGCTGCTGTTGGTATTACCCCATACTCTTCTGACCAGGGATTCAAATCTCCTTCCTATAATCCAGAATCTTTCTGACAATAGAGAGATCATCATGATATTTTTGTACAATAACCGCCCACATGTCTACATCTACATCTACATACACTCTTTGCAGGCCACCATGTGGTGCTTGGCAAACAGTGTCATGTACCAGTACTAGTCATTTCTTTTCCTGTTTCACTCAAAAACAGAGCAATGGAAAGTCTCCTTATGACATCTAATTTCTCTTATCTTGTTTTCACGTTCCTTATACGAATTGTACATAGGGAGCAGTAGAATCAATTTGCAGTGAGCATCAAAACTGGTTCTCTAAAATTCTGCTTTAGTGTCTCATAAAAGGAACATCATCTCCCTCCATGGATTCCAATTTGAGTTCACGGAGCATTGCTGTAATACTTATGTGTGGACTGAACCTACTGGTAACAAATCTAGCAGCATGCCTCTCAATTGTTTTGATATCTCCCTTTCATCCAGCCTGATCTAGATCCCAAACACTGAAGAGTGGGTTACACTAGCATTATACATACCATCTCCTTTATAGATGAATTACACTTCACAAAAATTCCCCCAATGAAACAAAGTCGAGCGTTCACCTTGCTCATTATCAGCCTGACGTGTTCATTGCATTTCAATATCCTTTGCAATGTTATGTCTAGATATTCAAGTGATGTGACCATGTCAAGCAGCACACTACTAATACTGTATTTGAACATTACAGGATTGTTTTGCCTACTCATCCACATTAATAAACTTTTTCTACATTTAGAGCTAGCTGCCATTCATCACATCAACTAGAAATTCTGTATAAGACACCTTGTATCATCCTACAGTCACTCAACAACGACACCTTCCTGTACACCATAGTGACAACAGCAAAGAGCAGTAAATAGCTGTTCAACCTGTCCATCAGATAATTTACACTACTGGCCATTAAAATTGCTACACCAAGAAGACGTGCAGATGATAAACGGGTATTCATTGGGCAAATATATTATACTAGAACTGACATGTGATTACATTTTCATGCAATTTGGGTGCATAGATCCTGAGAAATCAGTACCCAGAACAACCACCTTAGGTCCTAATAATGGCCTTGATACGCCTGGCATTGAGTCAAACAGAGCTTGGATGGTGTGTACAGGTACAGCTGCCCATGCAGCTTCAACACGATACCACAGTTCATCAAGAGTAGTGACTGGCATATTGTGATGAGCCAATTGCTCAGCCACCATTGACCAGACATTTTCAACTGGTGAGAGATCTGGAGAATGTGCTGGCCAGGGCAGCAGTCGAACATTTTCTGTATCCAGAAAGGCCCGTACAGGACCTGTAACATGTGGTCATGCATTATCCTGCTGAAATGTAGGGTTTCACAGGGATTGAATGAAGGGTAGAGCCACGGGTTGTAACATATCTGAAATGTAACGTCCACTGTTCAAAGTGCCGTCAATGCGAACAAGAGGTGACCGAGACGTGTAACCAATGGCACCCGATATGATCACGCCGGGTGACACGCCAGTATGGCGATGTCGAATACATGCTTCCAATGTGCGCTCACCATGATGTCGCCAAACACAGATGCAACTATCATGATACTCTAAACAGAACCTGGTTTCATCCGAAAAAATTATGTTTTGGCATTCGTGCGCCCAGGTTCATCATTGAGTACACCATCGCAGGTGCTCCTGTCTGTGATGCAGCATCAAGGGTAACCACAGCCATGGTTTCCAAGCTAATAGTCCATGCTGCTGCAAACGTCATCAAACTGTTCATGCAGATGGTTGTTGTCTTGCAAATGTCCCCATCTGTTGACTCAGGGATCGAGATGTGGCTGCACGATCCTTTACAGCCATGCGGATAAGATGCCTGTCATCTTGACTACTAGTGATACGAGGCTGTTGGGATCCAGCATGGCGTTCTGTATTACCTTCCTGAACCCACCGGTTCCATATTCTGCTAACAGTCAATGGATCTCGACCAACACAAGCAGCAATGTGGCAATACGATAAACCGCAATCACGATAGGCTACAATCCGACCTTTATCAAAGTCGGAAACATGATGGTATGCTTTCTCCTCCTTACACGAGGCATCACAACAACGTTTCACCAGGCAACGCCAGTCAACTGATGTTTGTGTATGAGAAATCGGTTGGAAACTTTCCTCATGTCAGCACGTTGTAGGTGTCGCCACTGGCGCCTACCTTGTGTGAATGCTTTGAAAAACTTATCATTTGCATATCACAGCATCTTCTTCCTGTCAGTTAAATTTCATGTCTTTAGCACGTCATCTTCGTGGTGTAGCAATTTTAATGGACAGTAGTGTATATATATGGAGAATGGGAGGCCAAGGGTGCTCATACTCACTCTCAGGAAAAGGGAAATGTATGTAGTGTAGTCATGTGTTTTTATTTCATGGAAATGGTTTGAAAGTTGCTATTATGCAGGTTTTTTTGACAGAGCTGTTAATGTTAATGTAATTTTTTATGGCTGCTTATAAGTCACCATTCATCATCTAAAATATTAAAACTGCTCCATACCCCCAGATCTAACACCTTATCCATACAAACTATCATTTGGGTGTCCTTGATAAGAGTGGCCTTGCAACACTTTCCTGGGGCACTCCAAAGATACCTTTGTCTCTGATGAACCCTCGCTGAGCGCAACTTACTGGGTTCTATTATTTAAAATTTTTTTTGTGCCAGTCACATATATGGGAACCTAATCTGTATGCTTGGACCTTTGTCAAATGTCTGCAGTGGATAACCATGTCATATGATTTCCAGATGAACATTGTGAATCTTTAATGCAGTGGTTTTAATTGCTTTCTACATCCTCATACCATTAATCATTGCTCATTCTTCCACCTTTTAGGGGCAATTTACTATTCCAAGGGAAAGAGAATGCCCTGAATCTCTGTCCAGAATGTGGGTGACTTTTTATGTTGTAAGTCTTTGGCTGTCATTGCTGATGATTTTTATTCAGAATTTAAGCAATGTCTGGGTTTGAACTCAGAACATTTTGATCACTAGTCAAAGACCTTACCCCTTGACTGTGATATCTCACTGATTAATCATGGAATCCTTATTCTTCAATATAGATGTGCAGTTTTTTAAGTGTACTGTTACCTCTCTATATACAAACTAGAGTTACCTGCACATGTTCATGTACTTTCAGGCTAATCTTAGGATCTTCTGTAGGGATTTTGATTTGGTTTTGAAGAATAGATACAGTGATTCATAAAACATAAATATTTGGTACAAATTGTCTGATTTATGATGAATGAAAGTTAAAACATTAAAGCAATGCCATTGCCACCTAGAAAACAACTACAATAACTCAAAAGAGCAGCAGCACTTGAGGGAGCAGAAAGTGTGATAACATTCGTATGTGATATGGGTGTTCAGTGGTAAACAGTCTGGTTAAGAACCAAATGGCTATAGGGTCGAATCCTGGTAGTGTCACATTTTTTCATTCTGCCTTTTAGCCTAGCAAGCTAAAGATCACAGACACATGAGCATGATCTTCTGGAATGGGATTCAGAAATTTCCTGGGGATGAATACACCATATTTCCAAATACTTTTACAGATGGTTGAGGGATGAATTTCAAAATATGATGATAAGTTCAAATGGCCAATTTCTGCTTCCCTCACATTAACAATCACAATCTGCAATATTAGAGAAGGAAAGTTGCTACTCACCATATAGCGGAGATGTTGAGTCGCGATAGGCAACAAAAAGATTCACGCAATTATAGCTTTTAGCCATTACGGCCTTTGTCAGCAATAGACACACATACAAACATGCACACCCAACACACACACATGCAAACACAACTTGCGCACACATCTGCAGTCTCAGATAACTGAAGCCACACTATGAGTGGCAGCACCAGTGCATCTTGGGAATGGCGATTGGGTGGGGTAAGGAGGAGGTTGGGGTGGGGAGGGGGAGCGATAGTATGGTGGGGGTGGCTGACAGTGAAGGGCTGCAGTTTAGACGGAGGGCAGGAGAGAAGGTGGGGGGGGGGGGGGGGGGGTGGAGGAAGTAACGTAAAGGAGAGAAATAAAAACAAATTAAAAGACTGGGTGTGGCGGTGAAATGACAGCTGTGTAGTGGTGGAATGGGAACAGGGATGTGGCTAGATGGGTGAAGACAGTGACTAACGAAGACTGAGACCAGGAGGGTTACGGGAATGTAGGATGTATTGAAGGGGAAGTTCCCGCCTGCACAATTCAGAAAAGCTGGTTTGGTGGGAAGGATCCATATGGCACAGGCTGTGAAGCATTCATTGAGATGAGGGATATCATGTTTGGCAGCGTGTTCAGCAACAGGGTGGTCCCCATCCTCCAAAACTCACTCCCACCACCACACAGGACCCAGAACCTAAACAGACATGCAACACAGTCATGAATCTTTCCTCCAGAAGCCTTAGTCCCACAGAAACATCAGTCCTTTCCAAAGGCCTCACCTTTTGCCCCACTCCCAAATTCAATCATGCAGGACTTGTTAAAGACCTTCTCTCCTTCTCCCAGTCACCACCAGCCTGACTAGCCAGACTCAACCAAAGACCAATACTAAACCTTGCCTAACTCAGTTCACTCCTCTATCCCACTGTGATCTACCCCCACTGCCTCCAAACCACCCCTGTTAACTTTCCAGAGTTTCTTAACCATCATTCTCCAAATCCCTCAACATGCAAACTAACCTTACATCTGCAGAAAGAACTGCAGTCCACCATGTAAAAACTGATCTCGACCTTATAATCCTACCTGCAGACAAAGGCTCCACCACTGTTGTTTCGAACCGCAAGGATAACCTGGCGGAAGGACTCTGTCAGCTGTCAGATACTTCCACCTACAAACCTTGACACAGTGATGCCAGTCCAGTAATCCAGCAGGATCTCCAGTCACTACTCAAATCCTTAGGCCCATCCCAGAACCTCTCCCCAGAGTCCATCTCTCTACTTACCCCTACCACTCCCCACACACCCACCTCCTACATGCTTCCTTAAGTCCATAAACCCATCCACCCAAGAAGACCCATTGTGGCTGGTTATGTGCCCCAACTGAGAGAATCTCTGCTCTCATAGACCAACATCTTCAACCTATTACCCGGAACCTATACTCCTATATAAAAGATACCAACCATTTCCTCCACCGACTCTCCACAGTTCCTGTCCGTTTACCACATGGTGCCCTGCTCGTCACCGTTAATGCTACCTCCCTGTACACTAACATTCCAAAAGCCTATGGCCTTACTGCTATTGAACACTACCTTCCCAGATGCCCCATGGATTCCAAAGCAACAACCTCCTTCCTAGTAGCAATGACCAACTATATCCCCACCGACAATTACTTCTCCTTTGAAGGCATTACCTACAAACAAATCCATGGTTCGGCTATGGACACCCACATGGCACCATCCTATGCCAACCTATTCATGTGCCATCTACAGGAATCCTTCCTAAAAACCCAGAATCTTACACCCCTCACCTGGTTCAGATTCATTGGTGACATCTTTGCTATCTGGTCTGAAGGTGAGGACATGCCATCCACATTTCTCCAGAACCTCAACAACTTCTCCCCCATCTGCTTCACCTGGGCCTACTCAACCCAACAAGCCACCTTCATAGATGATCTCCACCTCAGAGATGGATACATCAGTACCTCCGTCCATATAAAACCTACTAACCATCAGCAGTACCTCCACTTCGACAGCTGCCACCCATTCCATACCAAAAAGTCCGTTCCATACAGCCTAGCCAAGCCACCTGTGGCCGTCGCATCTGCAGTGATGAGCAGTCTCTCTCAAAATATACTGAAGATCTCACTGAAGCCTTCACTGACCGTAATTATCCTCCCAACTTTGTACAAAAACAAATCTCCCATGCCTTATCTTTCCATTCTCCCACCACCTCCCAAAGTCCCACAGTGCAGCCACAGAGGAGCATTCCCCTCATAACTCAGTATGATCCTGGACTGGAGCAACTGAATTACATTCTCTGCCAGGTTTTAAATTACCTCTCGTTGTGCCCTGAAATGAGAAATATCCTGCCCACTATCCTTCCCACCCTTCCTACAGTGGTATTCCGCCGTCCACCAAACCTTCACAATATACTCGTCCATCCTTACACAACCCCTGCTCCCAATCCCTTACCTCATGGCTCATATCACTGTGATACACCTAGATGCAAGAATTGTCCCATACATCCTCCTACCACCACCTACTCCAGTCCGGTTACTAACATCACCTATCCTATCAAAGGCAGGGCCACCTGTGAAACCAGTCATGTGATTTACAAGCTAAGCGGCAACCACTGTGGTGCATTCTATGTAGGCATGACAACCAACAAGCAGTCCATCTGCATGATTGGCCACCGACAAACTGTGGCCAAAAAACAAGTGGACCACCCTGTTGCTGAAGAAGCTGCAAAACATGATATCCTTCATCTCAATGACTGCTTCACAGCCTGTGCCATATGGATCCTTCCCACAAGCACCAGCTTTTCTGAACTGCGCAGGAGGAAACTTTCTCTGCAATACATCCTATGTTCCCGAAACCCTCTTGGTCTCAACCTTTGTTAGTCACTGTCCTCATCCACCCAGCCCCATCCCTGTTCCCATTCCAGCACTACACAGCTGTCATTTCACCACCACACCCAGTCTTTTAATTTGTGTTTATTTCTCTCCTTTCCACCACTTCCTTCCCCCTCCCCATCCCCACCTTCTCTCCTGCCCTCCGTCTAAACTGCAGCACTTCACTGTCTGCCACCCCCCACCATACCATACTATCCCTCCCCCTCCCCACCCCAGCCTTCTTCTTACCTCAACTCAGCCGCCACTCCCATAATACACTGGTGCTGCCGCTCACAGTGTGGTTTCAGTTATCTGAGACTGCAGACAAGTGTGCAAGTTGCGTTTAGGTGATTGGGTGTGTGTGCGTGTGTGTATGTGTGTCTATTGCTGAAAGAGGCCTTAATGGCTGAAAGCTATAATTGTGTGAATCTTTTTGCTGTCCATCTCTGCTATATGGTGAGTAGCAACTTTCCTTCTCTAATATTGTTATATTCCATCCTGGATTTTCCATTGTTTGATCACAATCTGCACTCTTTATTCCCTGCAAATTTTTAAAACAAGGGCAGTGAGCTATTCAGCTTTGAAATAGTCCAATAAAAGTGACCAATAATGAAAAGATAACTACCTAACCACGTGATGTGGGACTTACATTTTGAAATAATCAATTATTGTTAACCAATAGTTTCCCTGTAATCCTTTAAGAACAATTGCATAAGAAAAGCATATGAATTCATAATGTGTGGTGTTTTCTATGTTTCAAGTACAGTATTTTCTAAAAAAAGTACTTCAGCAACTTTGTTTTGTTTGCATGCAGTATGTTCTTTCTGCAGTGTAGTATGTAACTTAACTGTCAGCTTTATGCTCTCCTGAAACAAACTTATTTGTTGACATGATTCTTTATGTAGCACGGTGAAACAGTTTGCCATAAAGAGTCCATGACAAAGGAGTGTGGCAATGCAAAGCAAATACTAATCTTCACAAGAAGAGTCTTATAGCACAATCTAAACACATATGTCACATGTGTTTTTATTTTTTTACTTTATTTGTGCTGCCTCAGTCATCCTCCCATGCTCACTGATACACACATACACTCATTATTCCCATACAGTATTTACATTGGTTGTAAATCTATTACTCACATCATAGTGTGCTTTCATCATTGCCATGAGATGTCACTCCAAGTGCCAATTCCATACAGAACACATAACATTCATGACTCCACACAACTTTCCTGCCATGTACTGCACACATTGTGTAAGTTATATGAAGTTGTTGATATTCACTTACTTAACATTGGTTTCTGAATTTTATTTGTGGCCTGCAAACAAAATATGCTACACCAGCAAAGTCGTCTGGTCATAGGTGCTCAACACTTCGTGTGTGAAGCTGGGCAGCATCGCTGTATTTCATATAATGTGTAAATGTAACATCTAGTAGAATTTTATTTCACTCATTTAAGCATGAAGAGAGTCTGTGAATTCTGATTTTTAGAACCTCATCAGACCAACATACCAAACATTAGTCAAGATAGATACTGAAACTACCTGTCATAGTATACTTTTTTGAGCTCCTTTCACATAGCAGTTAAAACAAGTATTTAAGCAAATCCGTAGTGTTTTGCATTTATTCCCAATAAGAAAACTGTCAACTTTCTAGGGTGGCTATGCCACAAATGTAACAAGACTATGAGATTGTGCAGAAGTTGTTCTTGGTCAGTTATGCTGATCAACTGCAATGTGATTTTCAGGCAGTTATCCACACTGCTTTCAGCACTGGTCAACAGGATAAGCATTGCTGATTCAGTTATGCTTGAAAGAAACATGATGAACATGAAAAAAGAACCACATCTGCATTAGAACGCTAATATGCCAGCAGATTTCAACAGCCATGTGTAGATTTAAAGATTACTTATCCTCTTTAAATAAAACAGGTCAAATGACATTCATATGCACAAACACAGAAAGAGGAATGTGTAAGATACTTCATCTCTGCAATTTGAGTCATGTCCCTCGACACTTTCATAAAGAATTAGCCGCTGCCCTTTGGAAAACCATATTCACATGGTGAAACAGACACAGAGGTCATGATTGTCATGCAGAGCATGCTCTGCAACAGAATATTGTGGGCTGCCAGTATACACCCTCTGCCTATGTCTATCCCCATTCATCCTAATTGATAACTTGGTGGTAATCATGAAGATGTAAAAGGCCGAACAGTGTTTACGTAACAGCAGGTATATGTGTCATCTCATAGAAGGCTCTCCCTTTGATAGTATATGTTTTGCCAGTTACAGAGCTCTTAAGTTGTGGTAGGAGGGTGCATAGGAGAGTCTTGCAGTGGAGACAGTCACAGGTGTAGGAGCTATAGGGTGGGTAGATGGGTGCAGAAGGAATATAGGGTCTGACAAGGATATTGCAGAGATTGGGAGGGCAATGAAAAGCTGTTCTAGGTGTGGTGGGCAAAATGTCAGATAGGGCATGATTTTTGAAACTCATGGTCTTGTTAAAGTAATTGATTAGTACATTCAAGACCAGGATAATACTGAGAGATGGACTCTGAAGTTGCTTTTTTGGAGGGATCAGCAGTACCAGGATTGGATGTGATGGTCTAGGAAATCCGCTTTTGTATTAGACTGGTGGGGTAATTACATGCAGTGAATTATGAGGTGAGAATGGTGGTGTGTTGCTGTAAAGAGACTGCATCCTGATAAATACGTTTGCCTCAAACACCAAAGCTGTATGGGAGGGCATGTTTGACATGGAAAGGATGGCAATTGTCAAAATTTAAATACTGTTGTTTGGTAGTAGGGTTAATGTGGACAGAAGTGTGTAGCTGGCCTTTGGTCAAGGAAAGTGGCATGGGGTTTGAAGTAAAGCCATGTGAAATTTAAATGGGAGATAGAATTTAGAGATTCCAGGAATTGTAACAGGTCAGCCTCACCATATGTCCA